>NC_080584.1:33628802-33956052 GCF_029962835.1 Magnolia sinica
TAATCTGACGGAGCATTTGTGTAGGATTTGTATGGTATTCATTTTTTTTGTGACATTTAGGCCCCATTTGTTAAATCTGAAGTGCAAAGACCGAATTTGAAATCTAAAGCCTGAATCTAAAATCTAAAGCTTGAATCTGAAATCTGAAGTAAAAAAAACTAGTTTGATAATTATGGCTGAAGTCTAAAAATTAAGTAATGAATCTGAAACAAACTATTTGTTAACAAATATCTTAAATGTCTAAAATATGTTAATTTGACACATTAGCCCTTATCTCTCGTTTGGAAATGTTTTACATTATAAAGAAATTATTTTTATTAAATGAAAATAAAATCATTATATTTAATTCAAATAAACTAAAATACTTAATAAAAAACTAAAATATCATCATAAGGCCCTTAATTCCTCTTAGCGGGAAGATTGTCACTATGTGTTGTATAGGATTGAACACTAGTAGTAACAAAACTTTCAAATAAGGCCCACCTTTTATATGTTATCCAAACCATTTATAAGGTCATTCCCAATTGGATGAAGTGAAAACATACCCAAAACTTTCATGGCCTATTTAAGTTTATTTTCCATCCAATATGTTCATAAGGTCACAAATACCTGCATGAACAGGGAAAAAAAATCATATTGATCTAAAACTTCTGTGACCCCAAAAAGGGTTTCAATGGTAGTCGTTCAATCCTCCACTGCTTTTAGCATTTTTTTTGTCTCAAGCTTTAATATGAGCTCGCCAAATGGATGGATGGTTTGGATATAACACATACCTCATGATGGGTCCTATAGAACTTGCTGACACCAATACAGCAGCTATATAGTTGGTGTGAGGTACACCAACCAATCTGCGTTCCTACTTCGACGTGGATTAGCTACTGACAGGTTGAATAGCGAGATTCGCTAGCGAAGTGACGTCATCAAGTTCCATGGGCCCACTATAATGTATGTGCTTTATCTACACAATTCATCTATTTGGAGATTTAATTTTAGAGCATGAGGTAAAGAATGAGGCAGATCCAAATATGTAGTTGACCCCACCACAAAAAATAGTGGCGAGATTAATGCCTACCGTTGAAACCTTCTTAAGGCTTATCGTGATTTTTATTTAAAATCTAGCCTATTCACATGTTAATATAGACATTAAAGAAGGGAAAAAACAAATATTAGCTTGATCAAAAACTTTTGTGGCATATTTAAGTTTTTAATGGTGGGCATCACTCTCCCCACTGTTTTCTGTGGTGAGGTCCACTGGAGCTTTGGATTTGACTCATTCTTTAGATCTTTACCTAAAATTATATTTTCAAATGGATGGATGGAGTGGATACAAAACATACATCATGATGGGGCCCACATAACTTGGTGACGTAACTTTAGTAGCGAGTCTTGCTGCTCAACCTACCAGTATCCAGTCCACGTCCACGGAAACAGATTAGCTACTCCCCTGCCACCAGCTAATGGCTGATGGTCGGTGCTATGTGGGCCCCACCATGATCTATGTGTTTCATCCATGCCATCCATCTATGTTTCTAAATCATTTTATGGTATGAGACCAGAAATGAGGTATATCCCAATCTCAAGTGGACCACATTACAGGAAAACAGTATTGAATGAATGTCGACTATTAAAAACTTTTTAGGGGCTATAAAAGTTTTGGATCAAACTGATCTTTGTTTTTTTTTTTTTCCATTCATCTAGGTCTATATGACCTAATCAACGTATTGGATGTCAAATAAATAGTATATTGGGCCTTAGGAGAATTTTAATGGTGGATATCCAATCACGATTGTTTTCGTGTGGTATGATCCACTTGAGATTTATATTCTTCTCATTTTTGGTATCAAGCCCTAAAATGATCTTTAAAAGTGAATGAATGGAATGGATGAAACACATACATCATGGTGGGGCATAAAGAAGTTTCATAGGTTAAAAGTTGATTTTGTATTACGCAAACAGCTTAAAGAGAAAAAATTGCCCATAGTATCTTGAGAAGGGATAATTTTGGAATTTAATGAAAAACTCATTGAGCGCATTCCGCATTCACCATTAAGCCAGACTCCTATCATAGAAAGAATTCAGCGAAAAACCACTTAGCGCTTTCCTTCTTCCACATTAACCATGCATTAACACACACCACTAAACACGGAACATTTTCCCAATTCCGCGTTAAGTGAAAAAAATTTAGCGTTAACAAATAGGCCCTTAGCATGTGCGTTTCTTCATGGCAGGTACTATCCACCATTTCTTTTATTTTTATTGTTCTCTGCATTACGTGTATCATTACATTAGGGACAATGTAGATTTTAGGTTGAGGGGTGTGCATAGTCATCCATATGATTTTTTTTAAGGTTTTGAGTTTCTTTTTTAGGTTTATGGGAATTTTTTTCAACATTTTTAAAATAAAACTTTTATATATAAGAATGTGAACATGATATTATGTGAATTCCAAAAGCAAAGTTTATACTTATTCTAGGTTGATAGTAGTCAGAATTCTGATAACTAAAAATTACAGACTTAAGTTCGATTATCTAATCACTAGTTTAGAGTGAGTTGTAATTTGATGTACTAAATTCACAATACACCATAGCTAACTAAGTGAGGAATATGATATGTGAACTAGAATAATAATTTTGTTTTAAACAAGGTTGAATGAACTAGTACCATTAATATATATTTTTAAAATTTTTAAAATACCATTAATATATATTTTTTAAATAAAAAAAAAATAAATAAATAAATAATGACCATAACAATCGCGTTAGTAATCTGGAGTAAGGATACCTAAGTATCTAGTGTTGTTGCCGTTATAATTACGATACCTTAAGTTATGAAGCAAACCCGGTAGGAATCTTCATCTAAGGGTGGTATATAATAATGAGGATATGATGATAAAAGAAGAAAGGGCATGAAGGAAATGAGATAATTAGAGATTTCATATTCTTGGGATGATTGAAAGGAGTTAAGATAGGGAACATGCATATTTCTTAAAGTTAGACTAGTGTCACTGAGCACCTAAGTATATTAGATTATAACTATTTTAAATTTTGATTAGATCTCTGAACTTAAGGATGTAATGGATTAAAAAATTGAAATTCTAGCTAACTTTAGACTTAGGACAAGTGTTGCTTTGTTTTGGAAGTCATATGATGAATGGAGGTATAATTGTATAAATTTCTGAGTTTTGAACTATTTTTCATGTTTTCAATGTTTGTGGGTAACATTTCTGAAAACCTTTACGAGACTACAACTCATCCACTAGGGGAAACCTAGGGGTTTAGAGGCTTGTTGCATATGTCAAATGCACTCGAGATTACCTGCGAAAGTGTAGTTAGAATTTTTGTTTTCGTTTTAATTTTTCTAGAATTAATTTTTATACTTTATTTTTATTTTTCTTCAATTATTTTGCTCGAGACAAGCAAAATGCTAGTTGGGGGGTGTGTTGAGGGTCAAATAT
The DNA here is from genome assembly GCF_029962835.1 of Magnolia sinica. Lineage (NCBI taxonomy): Eukaryota > Viridiplantae > Streptophyta > Magnoliopsida > Magnoliales > Magnoliaceae > Magnolia > Magnolia sinica. The sequence continues at coordinate 33,632,257 of NC_080584.1, forward strand.
TGCATATTATCCCCTATTTATATCTTAGTTTTATGAACATGATAATGCTTAATGATCTATTTTACTCATGTTTGTGTTACAGGGTGAATTTAAGAGCTTGGATTGAAAAGGGTGTTAAGCATGGATTTAATGCTCAAGAATCACCATGGTAATGGATAGATCTTAGGAGACCAAGATTGAAGAATTCACATGCCAAAGTCCAAGAAAACCAAGTGAGAAATGAAGAGAATTAAAGATTTGAAGTGAAGAAAAGGAATCCTGAAATCGTCCTGAAAAAACATATTCTAAAACTCTGGGTCATTTTATGAAATTGCGTAGAGTTAAGTCTATTTTGAAAAACTATGTAGAGTGAAGTCTATTTTAGCAAATATGTAAATTTGAGGCGGTTTCCAAATTTTTCAAATCAGTTTGAAGGAAAGAGTTCCCCACTTATAAATAGGGCTTCTCAGGGCATTCCTAGGCATCATTCAAAGCATTCAATAGCAAGATTTAGGGTTTTTAGAGAGTTTTAAATTTTATTAAAGTTTTATAAATTGTCTTTTTCTTTTAGATCTTTTCTATTTACATTTATTTATTTCTTATTTTTTTTTTCTATTTTGCAAGTTAGTTATGTTTTTCTAGTTCCCTCTAGCCCAAGCTAGAAGGGAAACACATTAGTTTAATAATTTTATAAATTATGATGATTGATTGTTTTTAATGATGAGATGAATGGTGTATGCATGTTATCAATTATTTGGGTTTAGGTTTTTGGTCCTCGTGTGAGATCCATATGTTTCCATCACATGAGATCCATATTGATGGATAGGCTTAACCTGGATTAGTTAGATTTCGTAGATAGGAGTTGTTCTCAACCTGCTACATTTCTTTGATTCATTATCTCATGGATATTGAATGCTTAAAATCATCGGCACTTGGGAATATATATCAATGATGTTAAACCATGATTCTCTAATCTTTTATATCACTTATTAAAATATTTAAACTATTTTATTTTTCGATTAGGTTGACCATAGTGCTCAGATCCTAGTTATGTTATCAAAGTCATCATGACTTATGGAACATTAACCTATGTGTGGAACTTTAAAGCTTAGGTGTTGTTTTCAAATTAATTGAATTCCATACATTCCAAACCTTCAAAATCATTTCATTTGTTTAGTTTCCATTACTTAGTTAATTTTACATTTGATTTTCTCATTCTCATAAATCATCTGCATGTGGGATCGACCCTGTATTCACAGGATATTACTTACGACCCTTTACACTTAGAGGCAAACAATCAGCTCACTGGACTCTGTGACTCAACCATTATGTTAATTGACAAACAAGAGCACTTTCAATCTCCTCCTTTGTCAATTAAGTGACAAAACACCTAGAACAAATAACTAAATTGTGTGTACAGCAACACTACACAATTTTACAATGCAACATTACAAATTTTACCAATATAAGAACAAGATATGTTGCTTGAGTTGCTGCTCCCCCTATCGCCCTGCATCACCATTATCTTTTATGTGAGATCCTAGTCTTTTACAACATCGCTCGTGTGCACATGTATCCCAACTCGCACTATTGATAGACCTTACACCGCACCCTACTGCACCTAGAAAACTCACCTAAGTGATTTGTTCCAGATGACCTTGAGACCTCTATCATGTGGACAGTGTCGTCGTTGCAGTCGCAATGGTGAAAACCGTGTGTCAATCTGATGCTCCGTTAGTGAGATATAATTCATCGAATGTATTGCCCAAATTATGTATCTTATAGCACAAGCAACCCTTATTATGCTAGGCCCATTGGACTTGACCCCATGTGAGCCTAAAGCCCACTTTTAGAACATGAAAATTACCAACAAATAAGACAATTGCTACATGACAAAATAAGAAGCTAGCACATATAAGATAAGCACTATAAGACAAAATTGGATTGTATCCCAAAACTCATTATTAGCTCTCTCCCCATGCCTTAGAAATCAATCATGGCCCATGTCCACCTCATCCTATATATGCATCCAATGCATGTCTTGATTTGTGCCACATTACTCCAAACAACTAATTGTAACACTCCATTTCATCATCCACCATGCATCACCTACAACCCACAACCCTTATCCATCCATTAGCCAATGCATGTCTAGATTTCTTCCACCTTGGCGAATGCATACTTAGCACCATCCACCTCATCCATCCACTACCCATATCATATATCACATTCCACCTTTCTTTTAGCACCAATGAGATCCCATAAACTTGTCATATTATTTTGCCACCTCAACCCCCAATTCCCAATATAAGAGTAGGAGCTCTTTTGCACTTATTCTTTTCTTATACTTAGAAAAATTCTAAGATTTCTAGAGAGAGTGAGAGAGAGTGATGACAATGTGTAGCCCACCATTGATCAAGAGGGAGTGGACCACACATCATCATCCAACTATCCATCCATTGAGGTAAGTCTACACCCCTCCTTCCATCTTCCTCATCCTCCTCTTTCTTCCTCTTTTATTTTCTTAATATGTGTGGGCCCCATTGGTGTGGATATCTTGTATGCATGTATTTGTATCTATGATGGTCAGCAAAGTGGCCTATGTCAGTATGTCCACCATGATGAGCATCATATCCATACCCTTCTTATGTAATCCTATTTTTGTATCTGGATAGAAAGTTCTAAAAATCATATAAAATCAACCATGCTAAGATCGGAGTTTAAACTCAGAAATAATATGAACCACAATATGAACTAAATCTGGACCAAATTTTGTAGCCATCCAACGGTCCAATCATCTGTAACATCAAGTTTACTTGGTTGCTGTCCAGCAGCACATGCAGGATTCTGATTTACATAAAATGGACCCATTTTTATCTCCTTTAATAAATGTATTAAAAATATATGTTTCATTAGATTTGTAGAAAATTGAACTAGTTTTCCAACAATATATAATAAGCCTCAATCAGAGTTCGGACGGCTGAGATCTTGGCCTTATACGAAAGATGTATTTGGGGGTTTGTTATGACCATTTTTGTGTGGTCGATATCCGTGATTCCAACGGTCAGATACATTTGATATTTGTTCTTAACTTACTTGAGATAGTAGATAATCATATGTATGGTCCCTGTGATCATATTCATTCATGATAAAATTTAAAAAATTTTGGACCGATAGATACTTCCGTAAGAATAAATCTTAAATTGTTTTGTATGATACGGATCGATCTAAGGCTCTGTATGGTCAGAAACCATATACAGCCTAAATGATGTATTACTAATCCATCCATTGGATCAGAGTTTTCAACAGAGAATCTGATCATAGAGATTTGATCAATATATTTTATGTGCTACTAGATGTGTATGTTGGATATATGTTGTACATAACATTCATCCCCCTATTGACCCACTTGGGTGTGGGATATCTCATGATTTATGCATTTTATTAGTTCATCCAATCTGAAAACCCATGTATATTTTTATGTCTCTTATCTATGGTTTGCTAGCATGTGGGCCCCACTTGCCATTGGATCTATTTCATTCCCTTTACACTTTCTGTTTCCTGAAAATTTTCCTAGTACTTGACTGTTTGCATGTAGGCCTCTTTGACATCTTGTAGTGGGCCCTACACTCTATAGTTAAGGGTCCTACTTTAGGGGATGTTTAATATTATATAAGTGAGCTGGGATGTCCCACCTTTTTGTTAGGAATGATTCTCTAAGTGTTTAGAAATTGGGCCCTAAGTTGTGACAGACCCCATTTCTGAAAACCGTCTGATTATTTGTGTTTTGTACCAACTTTGGGCCTCTATAGTGGACCACACGCTAGAGGTTTGAGTAGGCCACCACTTTTAACCTCTAACCTACACCAATGAATAGATAAATAATATTTTAATTAGGCCAAATCAGACCTCACATGATCAGGGAGTGGATCCCAAAATGGGGCCAGGTATGGTTGTGCAAAAAATTATGCGCAGAAAATTAAAGTGTCTATGTTTGGCCCTATAACAAATATTATGTATGCACAACCAGTTGGTCCCAGCTTATCATTTTTGAAGTAGATATATAGTACTACTAAGGGAACTTGACAGAACACTAAAAGGTGGTCCCTTGTAATCTTGGGACATACTCAAAGTCGGGACAAAACTAATTCTGCACTGTGTTTCCTGCACATTTCCTCCAAGTACCCATGTTTGGAACATCACCGTAAATTATATACACCAAACCAATAAGGCTCACCTTATAATTTTTAAGGCCCACACATAGATCTCACATATGGATCCTTCATTTCACCAGATGTAAGTCCCACATGATCATAAATATGAATTGAAAATGGCCAGAAACCAATATTGCACCAAAAATCTGTTGATGTGAAATTTATGTGAGGCCACATCCGTATAGTCCACCACCTTCCCAAAGAATTTAATGCAGCATTTAAACTCTGAAAAATAACTCCTAGGTGTTGTTGGGCTAAAAACCTTAAGTGGGCCATCTAGTATGGGCTATCTTATATGGGCCTTACCTTTCATGCCATGTTGTATGTGTTTTATATTCATGCTATCCATTTATTTTTTGGACCATATGGGCTACCCCATAAGGCCCAACGTGATGTATGTTAGGCCCTTGTATAAGGCCCATGGTGATATACATGAGGCCCAATATGATGTATGTGAGGCCTATGTGATGAGGCCCATTGTGATGTATATGAGGCCTATGGGATGAGGCCCATTGTGATATATGCAGCTCGTGTAAGGCCGTTGTCATATGTATGAAGCCTATGTGATGAGGCCCATTGTGATGTATATAAGGCCTTTGTAATGAGGCCCATTGTGATGTATATAAGGCCTATGTAATGAGGCCCATTGTGATGTATATGAGGCCTATGTGATGAGGCCCATTGTGATGTATATAAGGCCTATGTGATGAGGCCCATTGTGAAGTATATTTGGCCCTTGTGTGAGGCCATGGGCCCACTATATGTTTGGCTCTATGTGGGCCACTCCTGGGGAGTAATGCTGGTTAAATGTACACCTTGAATGGTAATGATGGTTAAATGTCCACATTGTGACCTTCCCTTAGGCCTTTTTACGCCCATTCTCATCCTTCTCTAAGTGGGTTGACCCAAATCATTGGGCCCCATTGATGTTTGCATGATTCATCTATTCATATTGGGCTAACCCAAGATGTTGGGCCCCCATTGGTTGCTAGTATGATCATTTTAATCTTAGAGTCCGTTTAGGACTTATTTGGGCCTCCTAGGGCATCTAACAGGCTATATGATAGTATGGTGAAGGAAGCTCATTCTAGATCTTTAGGATTATAGGTGGGCCACCTAGGCCCAACCTTGTTATGAGGAGAGTTCATCATCACCGGAGACGGAGGGATCCGTGCTATCGGATTTGGTATAGCCACAGTTGAGGGCTGATCTTTATGTTATGGTTTAGATCGGATGTCCATCTATGGACCCTGCCTTGTATATAGGCCAGTTCGATATCGATTATGAGTAGATGATAGCATTGCATCATGATACATGCCTATACACATCATCTGCATGCTTGTTATGAGATGTGGTTGACCATTGCATATGCCATTGGGCAGGTTGTTTATGGGACTCCCTGATAGGCGGAGTCGTCCCACGTGAGCGCACGGTATGCGCAAGATTGATACATGATTAGACTGCGTGACTTATGCATCTTGCATTGTGTGATTATGATTACTGTACACCCTAGCGACATCAGGGTTGTAGCCTCCGCAAATATAACATGGATGGCAGGATTGGATACCGAAAATTCTTGTTAAGCATGGGGGTGCAAAGGATGTCCCAGGGTGAAAGTCCCCAAACCCTTTTAGTACCATGGAGGATGCTCCAATGCCTAAACTGAGTGGATGTATGAGCGCATGAGGGCCGAATACCAAGAGGTCACATCTCCCATTGTGCCATGGTCAGTTGCAAGGGGGTGTGGCCTTACCCTCCCTAGGATAGGGGGTAATTGCTAGGCTGAGTCTGACCAGCTTGTAAATAGGTCCGCTATCGACTTGCCGAGTAGATATTAATAGACTACTATTCAAGTGGGTAGTGAGGTCTCTTCCTCTTACACAGTTGTGCGTCCAGTGTAGGGCGACAATGTGGTGTATTAGACCTTGGTGATTATCCAGAGAGAACTGTACTGATATATGATGCTTCAGAGATGAGCTGGATTGATAGGTGGATTGGTATGCTTGAGTTGCATCTTGCATATGAATTTGGCTATATAGGCCTTGCATCGCATCGTATGGCCTTGGTGTGGTTGATAGCATTCATGCCTTGCATCGCATAGCCTTGGTATGAAAAATAGCATTCATGCCTTGCATTACATAGCCTTGGTATGACAGATAGAATTCATGCCTTGCATCGCATAGCCTTGGTATGGCTGACAACATTATACTAGACCCCGGTGATGATTCCAGAGATGTACGGTACTGATATGTGGACTTACTGAGCAGGAGTTGTGCACTCAATATCTGACTCATTCATTCATTCACTATCCACTCGGGCTGGTGGTGCGCAACCAAATCATTATGTATACCTTCGCAATGGCCAGGATTTCTGTTTAGCATGCGACCAACCTGAGATTAGGAGTTTACCACATTGAGTCTAGCTATCCAAATTTAGGTATGAGACTGATTTGGATAGAAGGCCCTTGTGATGAACCCCACAGCTTATAATACCATGTACTATCATCCCAACTACACACTTCAGCTTTGTCATTTCTTTAGCATTGCATACTGCATTACATCCTCTGCATATGACATGTTGTGACGCCCCGTCACTGTGGTCACATGTGGGTGGGCACACATGGGTGGATGCTGATGTGGGCGGGGCTTAGCGGGCCTGGGCAAGCTACTAGTGGTTGGCAGGCTACTGTGCACACAGTGAAGGAAGAACCTTATCCCACATATTTGTGGATTCGTCAGGATTTGCATATTGCAATGCATCCTCAGCATATGACATTTGGTTTATCATGTCCTTGTACTCAAACGATTACACGTAGCCTTCTCGTTACATTTCCATCGTATGTCATATAATAGAAAATGAAATTTGATTATATTATTCATGATGATTGGATATTTTAACGATTCATGGTCGCTTGTTAAGTGACATGCCTATTATTGATGTCATGTTCATGATAACCTGTGTAGTTATACAACATGATTGATTGATAACCAACTTGCCTATGATAACATGATTGGTTGATAACATACTTATGGTTGTTTTGGATGTCTTTACGGGAGCGCCCTGATAAGACGTGTTTTACTCCCAGCACATAGTAGACTCACGAGCTGTGGTTTGCTCATACGTATGACTTACACCTTTTTAGGATGTATACAAAAGCTATTAGAGTTTGCTATTATTTCTTTCATTACTGTTGAGCTGGTGCACCATATTATGTGTGACATGTCGAACATGTTCATCTCTTCGATATGCGTTAATACCATGTACAAAATGTGTAACCGCCTAAACAGATTAACCGTTCAAAAAAATCACACTGAAAAAAAAAATCCTCCTTATAGGATCTCAAGATCGGAATCCTGCATATGGGTGTCAAGAGCTGAGAATAGGATACTACGGAGGTTGTCAGTGGAGGATTTGGCGATCGGGAATTTTGTGAGCCGGGTTTCCAAGTTTAAGGCGTGACATTTTAAAGAAGCAAGCATATGCACATAATGGTGGGATTGTTCTCCCCCTTTTTATCAGTCAATGGAAAAGGGTCAGTTTGTAGAAAGCAATGTTAGGCTACATAAAGTTGGAGAATATAGGCATAGTGAAATCATAAATTGTGACGAATAGAAAATTTAAAAATAAGTCATTATATGAAAATCACAACACAAATGCCATATGCATATAAATTCATCAAATATGCCTAAATTTGGATCACATTGATATATATATATATATATATATATATATATATATATATATATATATATATATATATCATCTAAAAAGTAAATACCCCAACCATGGACAATAACATCCAAAAAAGAAAATGTATCATAATCCAAACTATATCTATCATCGCACACACACACAAGTTAGGGCATTAAAAAGATACATATGCCCTAGCTATCATATCGACACATGTATGTGATGAATGTGAAAACTATGGTGCTTGTGCAGCATCACGTGGAATAGAATCATCGCGATGACTCAGAAGCAACTCCAAAATGTGTTCTGAGGTGTGTTATAGAGTGTCGATCCTTAGTTCAGTATTGGAAAGTTGGCTTTCACATCGTCTAACATGCTCTTCAATGTTTGATTGGCTATTCAGGAGATGCCTGATGATACCATTTTGGTAGAAAAACTTGCGAGTACTTACTGAGTCTGGACTGTGTGAAGATATAGGGGTGCGACAAGAGTCTCTGGTAGGTAGCATGAGAGTGTTCTGAGTATCATCTCCATGTAGGGTCTCATCGCGCTCTGGACTTGTTTGATCCACATTTGCAGACACATTTAGACTTAGTAGGGTTTCTTGATCGAACCAAACAGTAGAGCACATAGGATCATATGTAGGAGGCATGCCTATAAATTGCTATAGCTTGCAAATAAGACTTGGGAATGGAAGTGTCGCAAGATGTTTTCCACTGACAATAAGGATTAATTAACACAGGATGAGAGTGAGTAGGCATACTTGTATTCCTTGATGGACATCATACAGAATGTTTAGTACCTATGGGGAGAGCTCATTTCCATTAACTTCACATGGATAGACATTTGTACTAAGGATGTTGTGGAGTACTTTAAATGTTAAGTCCATATACATAAAGTGAAGGAAGTTCTTGTCATTTCTGGAAATCATCACACCATCGCACAGAGCTCGTGTTACTTCTCCCACACTCCCAGACTATTTATATTTCTTTCAGTTACTGGGATTTTCGTGACTTCTAGTCCAAGACGACGACCCAACATCACAGGAGTGATTTGCTTAGTCATGTTCATAAATGTGATGCTTAGAGATGGGGGATCATCACAGACAGTGTGACAGGATCTTAGAAATGGATGTATGAGGTCATATTAAAAGTCACCACCCATATTAATTAGGTTGTGCCACCCAATCATCCCCAGCAATAAATCTACCCCATAGGGTTCTATGCATGAAAGGTTGATAAACGGGTCAACCACTCTTTCTTTTCCTTGAGATATATCTTTGGAGGGAGAAGAAATGGAGATATGCTCGTATCATTTGGTTCTATTGCCCTTGGCAAAATTTCCTCGTGCAGGGACCTTTCCTTTATCTTTTACCATGGTGCACTCTTGCTAATGAAGGGATGAACTGAGAAAGGAAATATAGAAGAGAAATGAAAAAAATCTAACAAAATCTCTAACTCTAAATTAAAAAATTCCCAAAAGGAATCCTAGGGTAAAAGAAATGAAAAATGGAGAGTAAGATGGATAGATTTACCAAGATTTGGAAGTGGACGAGAGAGTTAATCAGTGATTGTCCACAAAAACCTCCACCTGAGAATAGGAAGAGAAAGGGGAACTAGCCAAGGAAAAAAAATGAGGGCTTTTGCATGCCCCCGATATTTATATCATCGGTGATCTTCAATGTAATCAAAGCTGATCTATGACATCGAACATGACTGTTTCGATGACATCGAATATATGCTCTATGGCATTAAGCCTCATCCGACAATTCAATTCTAGTATGTACTTCGATGATATCGAAGTGAGTTCGATGTCATCGAAAGGTGTTTCGATGGCATTGAATGTGTCATCAAAACACTGAGTTTTAGCTTTTTCTACATGCTTCGATTTGATCAAAGAGATGTGCATAAGTATATACCTATATTTCAAGTTTTGTACACTCAGCAAAATTTATACAACAACCAAAAATTAATAAAGCTAACTAATACTTCCTACGTTATGTTCAAAAAGAATTATGAGGCCTAAAATCCTCGAATATATATCATTAAGAACTTACAGACCACAAATATATCAAATCGTACATACTCCAATAGATTTTGGAGGTCTTCAAATCTATTGGCATCCAGCAGTTTTGTTAATATATCGGCAAGTTGTCGCTCGGTAGGCACATGATCCAACACAATAATATTTTCTTCTACAAGTTCACGTATAAAGTGATGTCGGATGTTAATGTGGTTTGTTCTTGAATATTGAACAGGATTTTTTGAAATATTAATGGCACTAGTGTTATCACAAAACAATGTCATAGTGGTTTGTTCAATGCCATTATCCAACAACATTTGCTTCATCCAAAGAAGTTGTGCACAACAACTACCTGCTGTAATGTATTTGGCCTCAGCAGTAGACAGAGATATTGAATTTTGTTTCTTATTGTGCCAAGATACAAGATAGTTACTGGTGTGAAAACAATCACCGCTAGTTGATTTGCGATCATCTATATTACAGGCCCAATCGGCATCAGAATACTCGGCAATAATGGTAGAAGTGTCAAACAAGTACCATAAGCCAAAATTAGTAGTCCGAGCCACATATTTTATAATTCTTTTAACCACAGATAAGTGTGATTCCTTAGGATCGGCCTAAAATCTAGTGTATGCACCTATGCTAAAAGCAATATCTAGTTGGCTCATGGTTAGGTAGAGTAAGCTTCCTATCATACTACGGTACAAGTGTTGATCCACACTCTTGCCATTTATATCTTTGAAAAGTTTGAGAGTAGTGCTCATGGGAGTGTGATGAGTACAGCCAGATTCAAGTCCAAATTGGTTTACCAACTCTTTTACATACTTGGTCTAGTATACTATGATCCCATTTTGCATTTGTTTCACTTGTAGACCCAAAAAGAAATTAAGCTCACCAACCATGCTCATTTCATTAATTCAGCAAATTCATGAGCCGCATCTTCATAAGTGGATCCAAAAGACTATGTCATCCACATAAATTTGGGCTATGAGTAAGGCATTCCCAGTCTTTTGTGTAAATAGTGTTTTATCAACACTCCCCCTATAAAATTGGTGATCTAGCAAAAATTCAATCAAACACTCATACCATGCTCAGGGTGCTTGCTTAAGACCATAAAGCACTTTACGTGTTGAGGATATTTGGGATTAAGAAATCCTTTTGGTTGTTCAATATATACTTACTCCTCAATACACCATTCAGGAAAACACTTTTCACGTCCATTTCAAATAATTTAAATTGTAATGAACATGCAATAGACATGAGAATCCTTATAAACTCAAGTCATGCTACTGGGGCAAAGGTTTCATCAAAATCAATGCCCTCAATTTGTGAGTAACCTTGCGCTACAAGTCTAGCCTTGTTCCTTGCACATTTCCAGATTCATTAGACTTATTTTTAAAGATCCATTTAGTTCCAATGATATTTATCTTTAATGGCTTGGGAACTAGCTACCACACCTAATTTCTCTTAAACTGTTGCAGTTCATCTTGCATAGCTGCAATCTAGTATTCATCTTGGAGTGCTTCTGTAACATTTTTTGGTTCAATTTTAGAGGTGAAGTAGAGATGACTATAAATGCCTTCAAGCTATGGCCGAGTTTTCACACCGGCACTAGGATCTCCAATAATTTAATTGAGAGGATGATCTTTAATAAACAACATGTTGCTCAACGGTTGAGGATCAAGAGGAGAGTTAGATTTATTATCAGATTTACCTAATGGATCCACATCATCCTCCACATCAGTTGAGGGACCATATTCATTATGAGGTTGGTCATCAACAACCACATTGATTGTTTCTTGAATCGTAAGGGTCCTCAAATTGTAAACTTTATAAGCACAACTATTCAGAGAATATCTTTAAAAAATACCATCGTTACTTTTAGAGTCAAATTTGCTTGGTTGTTCCTTGTCTCTATGAGTGTAACATTTGCTACTAAAGACACAAAAATATTTAACACTAGGTTGTTTTCCATACCATAGTTCATATGGAGTTTTGTTTAAACCTGCTCTAAGGTATGCTCTATTAATTATGTAGCATGAGGTGTTGACAGCTTCAGCCAAAAAGTTTTTGGTCATGTTTTTACTGTTAAGCATAACTGAGCCCATTTTTTGTAACAACCTATTTTTTCTCCATTCTATTACAGTGTTTTTGGAGTTGAGAATTCATGTCGAATTCCATTTTCATCACAGAATTTTTGGAATCGATCATTATCAAATTCTCCACCATGATCACTCCATATACGTTTTGATGCAATATCCTTTTTTAGTTTGGAGTCATTTTTCCATTTCTTGAAATTCATCCAATGTATCAGATTTTTCTCGAATAAAAGTGACCTAAGGGAACCTAGAGTAATCATCTACCACTACCAGAAAATATCTCTTTTTACCATGGATCTCAACTTTGATGGGACCCACTAGATCCATATGCAATAAGTCAAGTGGTTTAAAAGTTGCAACGGTGGTTGTCTTTTTATGTCCCACTTTTATCTATTTGCCTTTGAGACAGTCACTTTATACAATCTTTTCTTCCTTCCTTATCTTAGGGAGTCCTCTCACCAAATTTTTTAAGCTTAATTTAGCCAAGTTTCGGTAGTGTGCATGCCTAAGTCTATGGTGCTATAACTTAAACTCATTGCTTAGAGCCATGTGGCATCTTGTAGATGAAACATTCTCTCCACTACTTTCAATTACATAGCAGTTGTCACTTGTGCGAAAACCTTTCATAATCAATTTCCCTATACAGTTTGAGATCTTGTACATATCTTTAAAGAATGTGACTAAGTATTCTTTATCGCAAATCTAGGAAATACTTAGGAGATTGTATTTTAATCTCTCTACGCAAAGAACATTTTTAATCTTGGGCAAGTCAGGGCCAACTATTGTTCCTCACCTAATTATCTTGGTGGAACTCCCATCGCCAAATGTAACTAACCCATCATCAAATTCTAAATAATCACAAAAAATGGGTCCGGTCACCTGTCATATGTCTAGAGCAACCGCTATTAAGATGTCATTTAGGACTATTGTCTGCTTTAAGCATGGTATGAATTACAAGACAATTGTTCTTTTTTTTTTTTTATCACCCATTTGGTTACCATCCTCTTTGGAGATGATGTTTTTTTTATTTTCTCCTTGAGGTTGTTTGTACATAGTTGCTTTGGATTTTAAGGGCAACTGAGCCAGATTCACTTGTTTCATCAATTCTTTCGTCTTCCGATTCAATTGAGCTACTTGATTTAGTAACTCCTCCATCCTCTTAGTCATCTTGGGTGGAGTAAGATATTTCCTTCCTTCATTTTATATGTTCTTTGAAGGTTTCTTTGTTTTCTACATTAATTTTTCAGTTGGTTTGAATTTACCAAAAAGGTTCAACCTAGACATGGAGTAGGATCATCTAAATGCAAGACATTCAAATTTGTAATGTCCCAAGTCTCCACATGTATGATAGGTAGGATTATCTCTTGTGTTGCTTCCAGATTCGACTATTTTCTTGGTCATAGGAGGTGCAAGAGAGGGGCTTGATTTGCAAAATTCATAACCTAAGCCTCTTTTATCCCTAAGATTCCTTCCCATTCCTAGAAGTTTCTCAAGTTTTTCATTGCTTTGGGAAAACCTATAACTAAGTTCAGTTGATTGTTTTGATTTTTCTACATCCAGTTTTAGTTTATGATTTTCAGATTTCAAGTTTTCATTTCATGTTCTAGATGTTTGATCTATTTTTTCAAGTCTTTTATTTCAAAGACATGAGATGTTGCTATCCTTTTAAGCTTGTCATTGTTGTGAGACCCGTATCCTAATTAACCTTCTGTAAACTTGATTTTCGGTGTCGACCCATGTTAGAATGGACCGGATTGACGAGTTCCTATCGGTTGTCATGTTTTAGTGTCGTAATGACCCGATATCTATACCTTAGCAATCACGCGGATGTTGTGATTCCAACACCACACAACACACCCCATTTTGACGGCCAGATCGAAGATGTGTGCCCCATTAGAATCAACAGATGACACGTATCGTACATGTGTGCACACGTGATGTGGGGCCTACTTAGTAAAAAATATTAGAAATAGTAAAATGTCACTTTTAAATAAAAAACTATCTAACGCATTTACACCTCACCCTTACCGCGCCATGCCTATCCCACGTCTCGTCACCTCTATATTCAATGATGACCATGCTGTCCTCGTGTATAAAACCATCTCCTGTCCATCTCAATGGCTGCATGAAAGAAATTGAAAAGAAAAATAAATGATACAGAGAAAGAAAATATATAGTTAAATGAGATATTAGAGGAGAGTAGGAAGAAGGAAAGGCGATCTCAACCATTCATATACATCCGGTATCCAAATCAACCATTAAGGTCAGTGCACGGGTCGTTTACCCATTGTCTTGATGTCGGGTCCATCAAATGGACTCCATGTTGATGTATATGTAGATATTCATATCATTTTTCCATTTTTTCAGAAGTGGGATCCACCTATCCATGCTACTCAGCATGGCCAATGTGTGGTCCACCTAAATGTGCATATGATTCGTATATATGGGTCCCATAGTGGTGGAGGCTCATTCGATGGTTGGAATTCCATGTTTTCTTTTCCCTCTCCATTTATCTATTCTTCGGTTGTAATGGATATGCAAAGCTCAGTAGGCCCACCATGAGCGCCGGAAATTGGATTTGGAGAGTGACAATTGATATTGTTGTAGATCATTAATCAAGTGAGTATTTATCTCTAATGTTTCATCTAAATATTTTTGTAATTGTTTGTTTTTGTTTTCAGTAATGCCAAGTTTTTTTTAGGACACTAATGTTATGGGTGTAAAGTTGATCATAAGCATCATGTATGCTTTCTCTTTCTTCTTCTCCTTCACTATCATCTGAGGAGGGTGCCTCTTTAGTTTGTCACTTATCTATCACTTCATTTTCCTCTAGATTGGGGTGACTGCAGTGGGGAAGCCATGAGTATTTTTAATGACTTTTGGTCTTCATCACTTTCAAACTCACTGGTTTCTGAATTGGAGTTATCAGTGTCATCTCATGTGGCTGTCATAGCCTTTCCTTCTGATTTCATGGTGGGACATTCAGTGGATAGATGGTCATACTTACGACAGTTATAACATTAGGATTTTTTGGACTTTCTAAAAGGTTTGCCTATTTGGCGCTTGTGGTCTAATTGTTTTCCCTTATTGTTGTATGGTTTTCCATGGTTCTTATTGAAGAATCTTTTGAACCGTTTAGCCAAAAGAGCCACCTCCACATCAGCATCTTGATTCTCACTTTCTTCTTCCTCTATTGTAGTTATGGTTTTAATGGCCTTGAGAACATTGTTTTTGGATTTTATGGGTTCTTTGAAGTATAGTTTAAAAGTTTGTAGAGAACGCACAAGTTCTTCTACTTTCATTTCATCAATATTCCTATATTCTTCAATGGTGGTGATTTTGCAGTTAAAATGTTCCGGTAAGGATCTCAGAATTTTCTTATAATTTTTAGATACTAGAATTTTCTCTCCAAGTTCCCCCATGGAGTTACATATGACATTTAGCTTTGTGAAAAACTCCATAAATGTCTCATGTTCTTCCCTTTTTATGTGTTCAAATTGGGTTGTCAAGAGCTGCAGCCTTGACCTCTTTACTATGCTTGTTCCTTCATGGGTTGTTTTCAACAAATCTCATGTTTCTTTTGAAGTTCCACACATACTAATCTGATTAAATACCTCTTGTGAAACTACACAATAAATGGCATTCATTGCTTTGGCTTCACATGTTTTCATCTGTTTTTCATAGTCACTCCACATGACTTTTGGTGGTGCCATTATCGAGTACCACTTGTTCAGTTGGTGGCACATATCCATTTTCAACAAGTTTTCAAATGTCATGGTCCAAAGACTGTAAAAAATAGTTCATTCTTGCTTTCCAATATACATAATTTGAACCATCAAAGAGGAACCTCGCTCTAATAGTTCCCTCTCCTTTGGCTATAGTTCAACTTCATTTAAGATCTCCCTCTAGGTTGTTAAATCCTTCAAGAGGAACCTCACTCTAATACCAATCGAAATTATTGTAAGACCACTATTATTGAAGTATGGATATACGTCCAATTGTCTTAGAGGGTGTGAATAGAACTTTTAAAACTTTAATCCTTCTTAATTAGAAATTCTACCAATTTTATCATGAGTTAAGCAGGATTATCAAGAAGTCATTTATATTCAACTCTAAGATAGTGAAAATCTACGTACTGCATTATATCAAACATGTAATGTGCATAATGTAAACATTCAAACAATTAATATATATGAACACAAATAATCATCACAAACACAACAATATATAATGGTTCGACTATGTGCCTACTCTACTCCCAGCTGATGCACTCCACCCTAAAGTGTGCTGGATTTCACTACCTAATGGTTTTAAATCAGGTTAACCATAAACCTTCACAACCTACATAAGGCAATCACACATGCCTACAAAAGGCAAATAGATCCCACATAAGGACTCTATGCGTATTCTCCCGTTGAAGGCTTACAAAAGGTCTTACCAAGTTTGAGAATCAAAATCTGAATCCCAATCCTACACAAGGAAAGGTTTTCAAATCCTATGGACTCTAATAACTTACTTGTAAGTAGGTGATACCCGTTCTTACCACATTCTAAAGATGATTGTTAAGTGTCCAATATTACATATTTACCCCTGTTTATATCTTGGTTTTATGAACATGATAATGCTTAATGGGTATATTTTATACATGTTTGTATTACTAGGTGAATTTGAGGGCTTGGATTGAAAAGAATGTTAAAAATATGGATTTGATGCTCAAGAATCACCAAGGCAAGGGATGGATCTTAGGAGACTAAGATTAAAGATTTCAAGACCCCAAGATTCAAGGAAACCAAGTGTAGAAGGAAGGAAGTCGGAAGTGCAAAATGCAGAGATTCAGAGAATCTGAACTTCACAGTTTATGTGTGTTCAATGACATCGAACATGAGTTGATGACATCGAAGAATTATGTTGAGGGTCAAATATTGTATATTATTCCCTATTTATATCTTGGTTTTATGAACATGATAATGCTTAATTTTCTATTTTATTCATGTTTCTATTGCAAGGTAAATTTAAGAGCTTGGATTGAAAAGGGTGTTAAAAGCATGGATTTGATGCTCAAGAATCACCAAGGCAAGGGATAGATCTTAAGAGACTAAGATTGAAGAATTCACATGCCAAAGATCTAAGAAAACCAAGTGAGGAATGAAGAGAATCAACGATTTGAAGTGAAGAAAATGAATCCTGAAATCGTCCTGAAAAAAGCATATTTTGAAACTCTGGGTCATTTTGTGAAATTGCGTAGAGTAAAGTCTATTTTAAAAAACTGTGCAAAGTGAAGTCTATTTTAGCAAACCGAGTAAATTAGAGGCAGTTTCTAGAGTTTTCCAAGTAGGTGCAAAAGTTGGAGTTCCACAACTATAAATAAGACTTCCTAGGATGTTCCTAGGCATCTACTAGGGTTTAAGGAGTGGAGCGAAAGGGTGGAGAAGCCATTTGTCATGCCCAAAACTCAGAAATTGGGCTCACAAAATTTTCGATCACTGAATCCGGCGCTGACACCCTCCATAGTACCCCATTCTCGGCTCCCGGCACCCATATGCCAGATTCCAACTATGGGATCCTACAAGAAGGATTTTCACAATGAATTTTTTTTATAATGAAGCATAACCATAGCATAACCCACGAACATAACCACCAACATCACCACATATCCACTATAATAAAAAAAACTTCAGTGCAATATATAAAGGGAATTGCAATGTCGATATCAAACTTGTCTTCCTTCTTTAATCTGTCATTCCATCATACAATTTCGTATCCATTATGGACAGTGATATCCCCTTTGCATATCTTATGACTGTGTTAGCCACTCATATGTTAGTAGCTATGCCTGTTGGAGAGGCTCCTATTCATCACCTTATTTTCAACAACTCCAATATTAACAAGATGAATTTGAGGCTGGCTGTTGGCCAAGTGGATGGTGGTGGTGGAGCTGAAGCAGTGAATGAAGAAGAAGGTGATTTACCTTCAGATGATATAAATATGGATGATATCTTTAATGAGATTGAATCAGATTCTGAGGCTGACCCTGACTATCAGCCTTCTGATTTTGCTGAGAGGTTGCATTCTCTTGAGGAACAAGTGGCTCAGATACGTGTTACCCAGGATTCTCAATTTGCTTATATGCGCAAATATATGAGGCGTCTTAACAAGGGTTTACACCAAATTGATCCATCTATTCCTGCTCCCTCTTCTAGATCTGATTAAGTGTTTTCTCATATGGCCTGTAATAACTCTTATGATACTTTAATTTCTTTCAGTTTACCAGACTGACTTTAGATGAACTTGGTTCATGTTGGTTACTTATATGTGAACATCATTTGCTTATATCTTTCATATCTTAACTAGTTTGCTCCCTTATTCCTCTTTTGTTTATTTTCCTCTTCCATATCTTCCTTGCTTCCTTTGTCATATTATGAAAAAAAAGGGGGAGAATATTTTGTTGCTTATGCATATGGATATGGATTGTGGGTAGTAGCTTTTATTTTTGATGTGTGCTACTCAGGGGGAGTAAGTAAGAAAGTGATAAGTGTGTTCTGGTTATTGAGATGGTGCATTATACTTTCTTGTGTATATATGGTGCATGATTCTTTATTGAGCATATAATGTTTCTCTTATTTTTAATGGAGTGTTTTTTGTCACTAATTTGACAAAGGGGGAGATTGTTAGTGCTATGGTTTCTTAATCCTTTGATTGTCAAATTTTGTAGTGCCAAAACCATAATATGTGTCTTGCGTAGCACATTGATATATCTGTTCAAGGCAATACATCACATGTACAAGGACAATGCTTCAAGTCAAGAACAAAGATCTACTTCAAGAAATGAAAGATCATGTACATAGTTCACTCCTTTAAGCTTCAAAGTTCAATGTTTTAAAGCAACATCGAAAGACAAGTCAATTGTTCATAATCAAGACTCAAGGTGAAGTACAACTCATGTACTACATATTCAAGCTTCAAAAGATCTCAAGTAGAAGCTTCATCATGTGTCAAGATCTCAAGCTTCATGAACTTCAAAGATCATCTATCATCTAAAGGAAAAGAAGTTTTAATGTTCATACATCATAGTTAAGGTTTGAATGACCTTAGATTGACCTTAGGATAGGTCATTTTGAATACATAATTCAAATTGAATCATTTTACAAGTGTTTGGTCTGTTCTACGACTAGTCCTAGACTCTGTTCGACTACTCCTAACACTGGCTCGACCAGTTTAAGAAATTCCATGACCAGTCCTAAGTTTGTTGAAGATTTTTAAATTTTTTTATTAAGCCACGACCAGTCCTTGAGACTGCTCGACCAGTCGTGTGAATAGTGCATGACTCATTCACGACCAGTCCTGCAGCTACGACTCAAATTCCAGTAACTATTTCTGGTTCCACACGACCAGTCGTGGACAGGTCACGACTGGTCGTGGAGGTCCCACGACCAATCGTGAAGGGCCTATGACTAGTCGTGGAACAACTTTATCTTATCATGCTCTAATTTTCAAAAATTCGTTGGTCCTACAACTAGTCGTGGTATCCACAGGACCAGTCATGAACGTGACTTCTGCAACTATAAATAGAGTATGATTTTCAGAGTTTAATATTCAATTCAAGTATAAACGAGATATCACTCTGAGAGATAAGTTTGTAAACTTCTTAAGCTATATTGTGCATTTTTAATATTCTCTTTTATTATCTTTTTAAATTTAATTTTGTATTCTGTATTCCAATCTGATTTGAAAGAGAGACTGAGGTATTTCACCTTCTTGGAAGCAAAATCAAATAGAGCTAGCCCAACTTGATTTAATTTAAAATCAATTTAGAACCTATAACCATTTCATAAGTGAGTGTAGTCATTGAACTTCTATATTCAAACTTCTACTCCAACTTGGTTCTTCCGAGCTGCAACAAAAGGAGAATATCCAGGTATTTTACATTTGTGTAAATCTTCTATTTTTGGTTTCTTTTGAGATTGAGCTAGAAAAATCTCATTCTTTTGGTTATCTAAGGTGATCCAGAAAACTCAAAGTGTGGGAGTTTTTGAATTGCGTAAGCCCAATTGAAAGACACAATTGTGAGGGTTTTAGGTGAACCTGGAAAAACCTATTTTCATAGTGAACGCTAATATCCACTGTGTGAGGATATTAGCAGTGAAGTAGCTGTGTGGCTGTTGTTTAAGAGTTGGTGTATACACAGGTGAACCACTATAATTCTTTGTGTTTTGTCGATGTGTGGTTTATTTTCTATATCTTTTATCATTCAAGTTTGTGGGATGTATTTGTGAATGTGAATGTTGTAATTTTTTACATTTCAAGCATTATGCGGAATGTTGTAATAGCTTATATTTCCTTTCTAGCTATTTCCTTTTTATTCCTCTTCAGTTTGAGTTTTTGATACACAAATCGTTCTAGTAATGTTGTCCTGCCATAAACCCTTGGTTTTTATGGTGTAAGGTTGTCCTTAGAATAACATTTGTATTAACCTCTCAATACTAGAATTTTGAGGTTTCTTTACATTTCCGTATTGTGGATTGTTTATAGTGTTATCTTTCCTTTAATTGTTTAAATTCGGCTGTTATTATTTTTATTTGGCATAGTCCTATTCACCCCCCCCCCCCCCCTCTAGGACATATAGCTCGGCCTTTTCAAGTGGTATCAAAGCCTAATAGCTCGTTTTTATTTATTCTATTTGGATTTATTTCCTGAGCTAATCGATCTAAGCTATTTAAGATGTCAAATTTTGATAGCCTTTCAGTCACTAGGCTTCCATCATTTGATGGCTCCAATTATGCCTATTGGAAAGCCATAATGAGAAATTTTCTAAAATCCATGAATGAGAGCGTGTGGCAAGCTACAGTGACTAAATGGACCCCTCCTACCACTGAAGTAACTGGTATTGATGGATCCAAATCTATGAGAATTACACCTTATTTTTCTTAGACCACTCTTCAGAAAAATGAGAGTAGTGTCAATGCAAAGGCTTTAAACGCCATAACTTGCACACTATCACCGAATGAATTCAAAAGAATTATATCCTGTGATACTGCAAAGCAAGCCTAGGATATTTTAGAAATGACACACGAAGGAACATCAATTGTCAAGAAATCTAAAGTCTAAATCCTCACAACCAAATTTGAGAAAATATGTATGGAAGAAAATGAAATGTTCATGGACTTCTATACAAGATTAAATGACATTGTGAACTCTATGTGGGGTCTTGGTGATAAAATCCCAGAAAGTAAAGTTTGTGCAAAGATACTACACTCACTTCTTGAACGGTTCAATTCTAAGGTAACTGTGATACAGGAACTTCATGATACAGATAATATGTGGGTAGAAGAATTAGTTGGTTCTTTACAGACTTATGAGTTAATATTTAAAGCTCCTAAAAGTAAATCTATCACTCTTAAATCTTCTAAAAGTGTTTCTCAATAAAATAGTAGTAATTTTAATTTAGAAAATTCCGAAGATGATATAGCCCTTCTAGCTAAAAAGTTTTACAAAATTTTAAAAGTAAAAAGAGAGTTATTTTTCAAAAATCTAATGATAAGAAAAGATCTAAATCTAAAACTTGAAGATCTTTAAAAGACAGTCAATATTACAACTGCCATGAATATGGGCATTTAGCAAACAAGTGTCCTAAAAAGGACAAACATAAAAAGAAAGGAATGTTGGCTACTTGAGATGAATCCTCTAACTCTGAAGCCTCTTCTGAATTAGAAGATTCTGAAAT
Organism: Magnolia sinica; assembly: GCF_029962835.1. NCBI lineage: Eukaryota > Viridiplantae > Streptophyta > Magnoliopsida > Magnoliales > Magnoliaceae > Magnolia > Magnolia sinica. The sequence goes on from NC_080584.1 coordinate 33,653,982, forward strand.
CGAGTCAGGCAGTGAAGTTAAAGCCCTTATGACTCTAGCCAAGTTCTCTTTTTCAGATAATGATGTAGTGAAGAAAATCTGAATAGTGATCATGAAAATGAAGATGATCTTCAAGATGCTTATAATGCCCTTTACAAGGAAAGTTGTAAAATTGTTGTTAAATTAAAACTTCAGAAAGAAAAGTTTTTGAAAGTTAAAGAAAATTTTGATGCTCTTGTTTTAGAAAAATCCCACATTTCAGATTGTTTTGAAAAATCTAAATGCGACTTAGATTTTAAAACTTCCCTTATTAAAAATCTTAAATCTGAAAATGAAAAACTTAAACTTGAAGTCTCTTCACGTTTGAGTTTAAAGGATACATGGAGTATGCCCAAGGTGATCCAAAGTTAGAAAAGCTTTTCTCTGAATCAAGAAAATGTGGCGACCGATCCAGTTTGGGCTACGATAGAAATATTTTTCCTAAATAGAAGAATACTCCTCCTAAGTTTGTGAAAGGAGAGTCTTCAAACTTAAAAGGGAATAGTTCAAATCAAAATTTTTCTAAAAATGCTAAAACCTTTCAACCTAAATATAAGCATATCAACTATAAAAATCAGAACCAAAATCCTTTAGCTGAGAAAATAGTTGATTTACTTAAGGAGCTCCTAAAATCTAACTCAGTAGGTTATTCTTACAACAACTACAAACATAAGAAGACCAACTATACTCCTAAACCAAAAACTGTATTGAAATGGGTTCCTAAGGTTACTTATTTGGTTGCCCACATGGCTTTCAAAGCATCAAGACATTCAAAGTGGTACCTAGACAGTGGATGCTCCAAGAACATGACCAGTGACAAAGGTCTATTCACCACTCTTAAAGACATAACTGATGGTTCAGTCACAGTTGGTGATGGTAGCAACTGCAGGATTATTGGCTAACGTACGGTTCAGCTTTCTAACCTTCCTTTATTTGAGAATGTCTTATATGTAGAAGGTTTAACATAACTTATTAAGCATTTCTCAAATATGCGATAAAAATTATAGCATAAAATTTTCTAACCTAGGGTGTGAAATATTAAATAAAAATGGTTCTGTAATACTAACTGGTCACAGTACTTCTAAAAAATACTATATTGTAAGTGACTTTAGCTCATCTAATTTATCGTGTTACATGGTCCATACCAATGAGACCGAATTATGGCATAAATGCCTTGGACATGTACACTACCGCAATTTGTACATATTGAGCAAAAGAGAACTGATAAGAGGTCTACATAAATTATAGAAAGTAGACAAAATATGTGGAGAATGCTAGATTGGCAAGCAACCTAAGAGTACTCACAAAAAGGTGTACTCCAATGCCACATCCAAACCGCTCGAACTTCTCCACATGGATCTTATAGGACCAACCAGGACGGAGAGTTGAAGTGGGAAAAAATACATACTGGTAATCATGGATGATTTTACCAAATTTACTTGGGTAGCCTTCTTAAGGGATAAATCAGAAACCCTTGATGAAGTAAAAATATTTCTCAAACGGATCCAAACGGAAAAAAGTTCTCAAGTCTGTAAGATCCATAGTGATCATGGATCAGAATTTGAGAATAACAGTTTTGAGAAATTCTGTAGCTATCAGGAAATATCACATGAATTCTCTGTGCCCAAAACACCACAATAAAATGGAATTTTTGAAAGAAAAAATAGAGTGCTTTAAGAGATGGCAAACGTAATGTTGAATAGTATGAAGCTCTATAGAAATCTTTGGGCTGAAGCTGTAAATACTGCCTGCTATATAATCAACCGGGTTTATACAAGTAAGTCAAACAATAAAACGGCTTATGAAATGTGGTTTGATAAGAAGCCAGTCAAATACTTTCGAGTTTTTGGCAGCAAGTGCTATATTTTACGTGACCGTGAAAATCTGGGTAAGTTTGACACCAAAAGTGATGAAGGGATCTTTTTAGGATATGCTTTGAACAGTCGAGCATATCGAGTTCTTAATAAGAGGACCGGTGTAATGCAAGAGTCCATCAATATAGTTATTAATGATCACTTGAATACACCTGTCTTGAGTTTAGATAATGATGAAGTTCTTCTAATTGACAAACCAGATACTTCATCAAGTCAAAATAACTCTGAACTAAGGACTGTTAAAGATCATCCAACTACTCAGATTCATGGAAACCCTCTCAGTGGTGTGCACACTCGCAGACAACTAGAAGATATATGTAATTACGTGTGCTTTACTTCTCAGATTGAACTGGCTAACGTAAAAGAAGCTCTTACTGACGAAAACTGGATAGTAGCGATGCAAGAAGAGCTTAATCAATTTATTAGAAATGATGTTTGGTATCTTGTTCCTAGACCTAAAGATAAACATATTATCGGAACTAAGTGGATTTTCAAAAATAAGTCTGATGAACTTGGTAATATAATTAGAAACAAAGCTAGATTGGTTGTACAAGGGTACACTCAAATTGAAGGAATCGATTATGATGAAACCTTTGCCCCAGTAGCTCGTCTTGAATCAATCAGACTATTTATATCTATTGCATATTTTAGAAAGATCAAAATATATTAAATGGATGTAAAGAGTGTTTTCTTAGATGGCGATCTGCATGAAGAAGTGTATGTTGAATAACCAACGAGTTTTGAAAACCCTAAGAATACTGATCATGTTTATCACTTAAAAAAGGCTCTCTATGGTTTGAAACAAGCTCCCAAGGCATGGTAAGAAAAATCGACTAAGTTTCTGCTAAGTCATAATTTTCAAATGGTAAGTGTTGATAAGACTCTTTTTGTTAAGAAACATAACGATCATATCTTAATAGTGCAGATCTATGTTAATGATATTATATATGGATCTACCTGTACTAACTTGACTGTTAAGTTTGCAGATCTTTTGAAATCTAAGTTCGAAATGAGCATGGTCGGGAAATTGAATTATTTCCTAGGGTTGTAAGTGAAACAACAACCTAATGGTATCTTTATTTCTCAAACCAAATATGCTCTGAACTTAATTAAAAAGTTCGGATTTGAGAATGAGAAAAATTTTGATACTCCTATTAGTACAACATTAAGACTCTCAAAGAACTCTAAAGGTAAAAATGTGGACCCTAAATTATATCGTAGTATGATTGGTAGTTTACTTTATTTAACTGCAAGTAGACCTGATAGTGCTTTTAATGTTGGAATTTGTACTAGCTATCAATCTAACCCTAAATAGTCACATTTAACTGTTGTTAAGCGGATTATGAGATATGTCGCAAGCATAACTAATTTGAGTCTCTGGTATCCACCATGATACTAGTGTTCAATTAGCTAGGTACACTGATGCTGATTGGGCTGGTAATGTTGATGATAGGAAATCAACCAGTAGTGGTTGTTTTTATGTTGGGAATTATTTAGTTTCTTGGCAGAGTAAGAAATAAAGTTTCGTATCGCTCTCTACCGCTGAGGCCGAATACATTGCTGCAGGTAATGCATGCACTCAGCTTGTATGGATGAAAAGAATGTTAAGCGATTACGGAATTGCACAAGACTCTATGGTTTTATATTGTGATAATTCTAGTGCAATTAATATATCTAAAAATCCAATCCAGCATTCACGAACCAAGCACATTAACATTAGATATCATTACATTCGTGAATTAGTGGAAGAAAAGACAATTTCATTGGAATACATTCCAACCGAGACTCAACTTGCTAACATTTTCACTAAACCGCTTGACAAAAGCACGTTTAATAAATTAAAATTTGATCTTGGTATGTGCAATTTGAATTGATTATTCATGCATATATGTATCATAGTGTACATATTTGTTAATTTATTTGTTTAAATTTTAAAATTATGTGTAAAATGCATATATTTTTTCTATGTACGACCAGTCGAGGATGTACTCGACCAGTCGTGTAGCATGCTGGTGCTTTTAATTTGGAGAAAAACCCTTTTCTTCCTCATTTTCTCTTCCTCTCCAACGAGTCTAAGCTCGATCAGTCGTACCTAACTTCTTAATTCTTCAAGCTTAGTGCATTATTTTAGTTTTTCTTGTAGATTCAAGTGCATATCACTTCATTTTCTTACTTGGAGTGATTTATTTCTTGTTTCCTTGAGGTTTTTTGGGTTTTCTTCTCCAAAATCTGATTTTGAGAAAGCCCATTCTACATCTTTTGTAACCTCTTAATTTCTTGTATTCCAAGTTACAAATGGATGCTAGAGGCAAAAAGAAAAACACTCGTGGTCCTTCATCATCCAGATCATCAATTATAACAAGGCGCCACCATCGGTCACCCGAAGATGATCCTCCCTATGTGTGGGATTTGAAGTTGCGCAATGTAATAGTTGAGCGACCTACGCTTGCTCCTTTTGATCTCCTTCCTCTTCTTCAATCTGTAGGATGGGTTAACATTCTACATTGGGGTGAGCCGGCATACTGGTCTATTGCGCAGGCTATATTTGCTTGCCTTTCTAATTTTTCAACTGAAAATTTAACGTTTATAATAGCAACTGGAGAAGGTCCATTTGAAGTTGATCGACATTTGATTTCTGGCTTAATGGACATACCTGTCAATGAAGGTATTCCAATTAGCTCTCTAGTTGATAAACCTTCTGAATTAGAAAAATGTATGCTTAGTAGAGCATTATGCAACATAGATGCACAATGCAATCAAAATGGGAATGCGTTCGCTTCAAAGTACTTGCTACCCAGATACAGGGTTCTTCACAGGATATTTATTTCAAATCTGTATCCTTGTTCTAGTAACAAAACTAAACTCACCTCTTTTATAGTTCAGATTTTACATTCCATCATCTCTATTATAAATGTTTGTCTTCCTTCTTTAATCTGTCATTCCATCATACAATTCTGTATCCATCTTGGACACGGTGATATCCCCTTTGCATATCTTATGACTATGTTAGCCACTCATATGTTAGTAGCTATGGCTGTTGGAGAGGCTCCTATTCGTCACCTTATTTTTAACAACTCCAATATTAACAAGATGAATTTGAGGTTGGCTACTGGCCAAGTGGATGGTGGTGGTGGAGCTGAAGCAATGAATGAAGAAGAAGGCGATTTACCTCCAGATGATATAAACATGGATGATATCTTTAATGAGATTGAATCAGATTCTGAGGTTAACCCTGACTATCAGCCTTCTGATTTTGCTGAGAGGTTGCATTCTCTTGAGGAACAGGTGGCTCAGATACGTGTTACCCAGGATTCTCAATTTGCTTATATGCGCAAATATATAAGGCGCCTTAACAAGGGTTTACACTAAATTGATCCATCTATTCCTGCTCCCACTTCTGGATCTGATTAAGTGTTTTCTCATATGGCCTGTAATAACTCTTATAATACTTTGATTTCTTTCAGTTTGTAAGACTGACTTTCGATGAACTTGGTTCATGTTGGTTACTTGTATGTGAACATCATTTGCTTATATCTTTCATATCTTAACTAGTTTGCTCCCTTATTCCTCTTTTGTTTATTGTCTTCTTCCATATCTTTCTTGCTTCCTTTGTCATATTGTGACAAAAAGGGGGAGAATATTTTGTTACTTATGCATATGGAAATGGATTGTGGGTAGTAGCTTTTATTTTTGATGCGTGCTACTCAGGGGGAGTAAGTAAGAAAGTGATAATTGTGTTCTGGTTGTTGAGATGGTGCATTATACTTTCTTGTGTATATATGGTGCATGATTCTTTATTGAGCATGTAATGTTTCTTTTATTTTTAATGGAGTGTGTTTTGTTACTAATTTGACAAAGGGGGAGATTGTTAGTGCTATGGTTTCTTGCTCCTTTGATTGTCAAATTTTGTAGTGCCAAAACCATAATATGTGTCTTGTGTAGCACATTGATATATCTGTTCAAGGCAATACATCACATGTACAAGGACAATACTTCAAGTCAAGAACAAAGATCTACTTCAAGAAATGAATGATCATGTACATTGTTCACTCCTTTAAGCTTCAAAGTTCAATGTTTTAAAGCGACATCGAAAGACAAGTCAACTGTTCATAATCAAGACTCAAGGTGAAGTACAACTCATGTACTACATATTCAAGCTTCAAAAGATCTCAAGTAGAAGCTTCATCATGTGTCGAGATCTCAAGCTTCATGAACTTCAAAGATCATCTATCATCTGAAGGAAAAGAAGTTTCAATGTTCATACATCATAGTTAAGGTATGAATGACCTTAGATTAACCTTAGGGTAGGTCATTTTGAATAATAATTAAAACTGAATCATTTTACAAGTGTTTGGTCTGTTCTACAACTAGTCCTGGACTCTGTTCGACTACGTTTGTTGAAGATTTTCAGAATTTATTGTTAAGCCACGACCGGTCCTGGAGACTGCTCGACCAGTCGTGTGAACAGTGCATGACTCGTTCACGACCAGTCCTACAGCTACAACTCAAATTTCAGCAACTGTTTCTAGTTCCACACGACCAGTCATGGAGGTCCCACGACCAGTCGTGAAGGGCCTATGACCAGTCTTAGAACGGCTTTATCTTATCGTGCTCTAATTTTCTAAAATTCATTGGTCTTATGACCAATCGTGGTGTCCACAGGACCAGTCATAAACGTAAGTTCGGCAACTATAATTAGAGCATGATTTTTAAAGTTTGATATTCAAGTCAAGTATAAATGAGACATCACTCTGAGAGATAAGTTTGTAAACTTCTTAAGCTATATTGTGCATATTTAATATTCTCTTTTATTAGCTTTTTATATTTGATTTTGTATTCTGCATTCCAATCTGATTTGAAAGAGGGACTGAGGTATTCCACCTTCTTGGAATCAAATTCAAATAGAGCTAGCCCAACTTGATTTAATTTAAAATCAATTTAGAACCTAGAACCATTTCATAAGTGAGTGTGGACATTGAACTTTTATATTCGAACTTCTACTCTGACTTGGTTCTTCTGAGCTGCAACAAAAGGAGAATATCCAGGTATTTTACATTTGTGTAAATCTTCTATTTTTGGTTTCTTTTGAGATTAAGCCAGAAAAATCTCATTCTTTTGGTTATCTGAGATGATCGAGAAAACTCAGAGTGTGGGGTTTTTTGAATTGTGTAAGCCCACTTGAAAGACACAATTGTGAGGGTTTTAGGTGAACCTAGAAAAACCTATTTTCATAGTGAACACTAATATCCACTGTGTAAGGATATTAGGAGGGGAGTAGTTGTGTGGCTGTTGTTTAATAGTTGGTGTACACACAGGTGAACCACTATAATTCTTTGTGTTTTGTAGATGTGTGGTTTATTTTCTATATCTTTTATCATTTAAGTTTGTGGGATGTATTTGTGGATGTGAATGTTATAATCTTTTACATTTAAAGCATTGTGGCAAATGTTGTAATAGCTTATATTTCCTTTCTAGCTATTTCCTTTTTATTCCTCTTCAGTTTGAGTTTTTGATACACAAATCGTTCTAGTAAGGTTGTCCTGCCATAAACCCTTGGCTTTTATGATGTAAGGTTGTCCTTAGAACAACATTTGTATCAACCTCTCAATACTAGAATTTTGAGGTTACTTTACATTTTCGTATTGTGGATTATTTATAGTGTTATCTTTCCTTTAATTGTTTAAATTCTGCTGTTATTATTTTTATTTGGCATAGTCCTATTCACCCCCCCCCCCCCTCCCCTCTAAGAAATATAGGTCGACCTTTTCATAATCGCCATAGAAGGACAGTAGATCTAATCCATAATATGAAGATCGGTCCTCAAAGATGGATATACCAAATATGATACCACAGATCCTTCTATCTATGATGATGATGTACTCTCCTTATATCAAGGACGGGCCTAGATAGCATACTTATATAAAGAATGTGCCTAAGAGCGAGGAGTGGACTTCCTCACCCACTCCATCATGTAGTAAACAAGACTCCCTAAGGGGCCTATAAGGTGGGGCATAATAACTTGGACAATCTACAAGGCATGACAGAAGCATCAACAATAATGGGGACCCAACGGTTTGGGGCAAGCCCAATGAGCTGGGTCATGCTAATGTCAATGGGGGCCCAATGAATTAGGATAGCCTAATAAGGTGAGATGGATCATACTAATAACGGTGGGGGCCTAATGGCTTGGGTTAGCCCACCAAGAGGAGATGAAAATGGGCCTAATCAACAGGCTCTAGGGAGGATTACAATGTGGACATTTAACCATCATTGCTCCCACGGCATGGCTCATTTAGAACCTATCTTCTAATGGGGGGTCCATGGTCCTTATTCTAGCTAGGAGATGGACAGGCGTCATAAACATTATCACATACATCATAGTGGAATCACGCATCACAATTGAGCCTCATCACGTAGGCCTCATATACATCACATTGAACCTCACACAAGGGCCACATACCTCACCACATGGGCCTCATATACATCACATTGGGCCTCACACAAGGGTCACATATACATTACATTGGGCCTCACCACATGGGCCTCATATACATCACATTGGGCCTCACACAAGGGCCACAAATACATCACATTAGGCCTCACACAAGGGCCACATGTACATCACATTGGGCCTCACCACATGGGCCTCATATACATCACATTGGGCCTCACACAAGGGCCTCACATACATCACCATGGGCCTCATGAAATAGCCCATGATCTAAGCACAATGGGAGGATGGTGTGTGTAACACATACATCATAGTGGGCCTTATGGGGTAGCCCATGACCCAGCAAAATGGATGGGCAACACATATAGACAATAAGGTGGGCCCTACACATGTAGCAAGTGGGCCTACACATGCCAGATGGGCCTGCTCATGCCAGATGGGCCCCACCTGATGGACAGCATGGATATACGATGCATACATCATGGTGGATCTCACCGTCCAGGGACTGGACGGCGTGGACAAAATACATAAATCATGGTGGGGTCCAGCCCATGTCCAAACACTAGACGGCGTGGATGAAACACCTACATCAGGTGGGGTCCATGGACGGACGGTGTGAATACAACACTTACATCATGTGGGTCCCATCGTCCAGATATACAATACATACATCACAGTAGGCTCCACCGTCCATGGCTAGACGGTGGATGGCATGGATGAAATGCATACATCTGGTGGGTCCACACGTATGGCCCACTAGCTTTAAACAAAGTTGATATTTATGGGATCCCTACCGTCCAGGCGTGCTAGACGACCTCTGGACGGACGGCCTGGATGGACACGTCACCATGGTGTGGGGTCCACATCCAGTGGACTGGATGGTGTGGATGAAACACTTACATCAATGGGTCCCACGTACACATGGCCCACTTGAATCAAGCTAGTATATGTGTTTTCCCATCGTCCAGACCTACTGGACAGTGGGACAAAACATGCATTAGGTTGGTCCCACGTACAAGTGGCCCACTTGATTGAATCAAGTTGGTATTTGTATTTTCCTCCTCCGTCCAGGCCTATGTGGCTGACCGGCTATGCATGCCCAAATGAACAGCGTGGGTGGTCCCACTGGTGGACAGTAAGGTGGCTGCCACTGATGGATGGTGTCGATCTAATCCATTCATCAAGGTGGGCCGCAACAGGGAAAGAGAGAGAGAGAGAGAGAGAGAGAGAGAGAGAGAGACGTGTGATGGAGGGGGCCGCCACTATGGGCCCCTCTGAGATCTACAACATACATCATACATTCATCAAGATGGGTCTCATGATTGGGTGGGCCCTCAAATCAGTAAATCAAAGTGGGGATGCCATCCCCACCACAAATCAAGGGTTTAGATGACCCATCAATAGCATGGATTCAAATAAAATATCATGATGGGGTCCATGGAGAATGGCCCCATCATGGCTCATGCATGCTACAAGGGTGGGCCATTTGCCACACCCAAGGGGTCAAGTAGGATCTCCACCATTGATTGGTGAGTCCTACATGCCCCTAAGCAAGAAAATCAAAATTCTAAAGAAGAAAATACAAGATTTATTCCTAAGAATGACACCCACCTCAAATCTCCTCCTTCCACCTCTAGGTTCTAGAGCTCCAAGAGAAGGGTTTTAATGGTTGAGATGGGGTTTAGAGGGCTAGATTTGGGGGAACTAGAGCTTGAAGTGGCTGTATTTTTCTCTAGAAGGTGGGACGTCCATAGTTTCTCTCTTGCTAGAGAAGGAAATGAGGGAGAGAGAATGGGAGGGAGAGAGGTATGTAGAGATGGAATCATTGCTATGTAAGACAATCATCACACATGTAAGAGGCATGGCTAGCTAGTCATCATTACATGTAGGAAGCATGGGGTGGCGATGTCACCCTAGGCTAGCTAGGATGACATCATCATCATGATGGGTTCTAGGGAATCTACTTTATCAGGTAACCTATGGTCCCACAATGTGCGGTCCACGACCAGAATAAAGTGCAGGCCACATCTCCAATCTAAGCATCTCATTGGTGCACGAGATGCGGTGTTAGAACCACGACGATGATGTGGTCACAATGGCATAGGTCTCGGGTTGAGTCAGCTTGGGTCGATAGGATGCGAATCAGGGTTATTCACAAATGCTATCTACAGGTCACGGGTTGCCGAAATTCGACGGAGAGGATCGTGAGATCCTAAGAAATGGAATAGTACTAGGACACAGGCCTTTCACCGTCGCCAAAAGTTTTTCTTCTTCTTCTTTAGTTGTTTTCATGTTTTTCTTAAGATACTTTGGTCCAATCATGTCTTTGGTTGGCTAAACCTCTTAGTTAGGGCTAAGAGGTGAAGCTTGTAGTGTGATAGGATATTTCTCTTACTTTGATTCATATTTATATTGAACCTTCTTTGATTCTAATTTAATATTTAAGGAATACTTTTAGTTTTTAATGGTTTATTGTGACTCAAATTAGAGTATATCTGCAATAGCTTTGAGTATCTTCTTTTACTGATTTTGAGATTATGGGATTGTTAAATCCTATTGTTAGGCCATCGTCCCATGGAAATGGTTTGGTGATGCAATCCCTTCCAATTATCACATTTCTCCTCCATTGAGAATTAGGTCAAGGAAAGTTTAGATTTGATCTTAATTGTGTTGTCAAATTTGTGGTGCCAAAATCACTGTTATATATAACTTGCATAAGTGAAGCTCTCTCAAGGATCAACATTCATGAACAAGCTAAGCTCACAACAAGCAAAGCTCACAAGTACAAGGATCAATCTTGAATGCAAGAACTGCTCACAAGACAAGACACAAGCTGCAAGACTTCAAGAAGAGTACAAGGCAGTTTGTAAAGAACTCAAGACACTTTCAAGATTGAGCTACATCAAGATTTCAAGATTGAGCTACATCAAGATTTCAAGATTGAGCTACATCAAGACTTCAAGGCTCATACTTCAAGGTCACTAGTTCCTAATGTTTCAATGTCCTTACTTCATGGTTGAGGTTTGACTGACCTTAGGTTAACCTTAGAAGTAGGTCACTTTGGATACATAAATCGAATGTTTATTTTACATAAGTTTGGTCTGTTCTTCGACTAGTCCTAGGCCTTCTTCGACTAGTCCTAGAGTTGCTTCGACCAGTCTAAGATATTCCTCGATCAGTCGTGAGTTTGTTACAAATTTCGGATAAAATCTGTTAGGCTTCGACTAGTCCAGGAATCTGTTCGACCAGTCGAAAGAACAATGTCGACTGCATCTTCAACTAGTCGAAAATCTTCGACTCAAAATCCAAAGAATGTTTTTAGGTTCTACGACCGATCGAAGGAGACCTCGACCGATCGTAGAACGGCCAAAGCTTATCGCGCCGATTTTTCAAATATCATTATTGCTTCGACTAGTCGAAGAGCTCCCTAGACCAGTCGAAGACACGATCTGCTCACCTATAAATAGTGCACGAATCTCAGAAGAAATTATCGAATTAATTAATCCATTCAAGTCAATCTTCGTCGAACTTCTGAGAGATAATTCTGTGCTCCATCTAAGCTAAGTGTGCTTATTTAATATTCTCTTTCCTTAGCTTTATTTAATTGATTTTGTTTCTGCTATTCCAATCCAATTTGATAAGAGGAATTGTTATTTCCTTTCTTTGGAATCAAAATCAATTAAGGCAAGCCCTATTTGGTTTAATTTAAAATCTATTAGAATTAGAACCATTGTAATTGAGTACTGGACATTGAACTTGGACATTCAATCATCTACTCGACTTAGTTTACCGGGCCGCTACAACGAAGGAGATAATCGTGTATTTTACATTTAATTGTAAATTCCTTTCTGTTTTGGTTTCTTTCAAGATTTGCGGAAAAATCTTGTTGTATTGGTTATCCGAGGAGAGCCAGGAAAACTCGAAGTGGGTTTTTTAATTGTGTAAGCCCACAGATAAAGACACAATTGTAAAGGTTTTGGGTGAACCTGGGAAAACCTATTTTGTTAATGAACGCTAATATCCCCTGTGTGAGGATATTAGGAGTGGAGTAGCATTCTGTGTGGCTGTTGTTTAACAGTTGGTGAACACACAGGCGAACCACTATAATCCCTTGTGTTGTGGTTGAATGATTTATACTTCTGATCTTTAATTATTCTTTTGTGAGATGTATGTATGGTGGTGAATGTTGTAATCATTTAATTCAAGCATTGTGAGAATTTTGTAATAGTTTAGAATTTATTTTCTGTTATTCCTTTATCAGCTTGATATTCAATTTCCTTTAAAAGTTGTTCCAGCAAGGTTGCCCTGCCATTTTTATGGTGTATGGCTGTCCCTAGAACAATACATTTGTGATTACAATTTATTTCAATTCAGTTTGTATTTATTTCTGTATTCCTCTTTGGTTTGAGATTTGATACAAAGATCTTTCTAGAAATAAGGTTGTCCTACCATAAACTCTGGTTTTTGGTGTAAGGTTGTCCTTAGAACAACATTTGTATCAACCTCTCAAGATCTGAATTTTGAGGTTATTTTACTTTCTTGCATTGTGATTTATTTTGGTTATCATATTCTTTTTAATTCCGCTGTTATAAGTTTTATTTGGCATTGTCCTATTCACCCCCCCTCTAGGACATATAGCTAGGCCTTTTCAAGTGGTATCAGAGCCTAATAGCTCTTTTTTAATTCTTGGATTTAATTCCTGAGCTAACGATTTAAGCTATTTAAGATATCAAATTTTGATAGCCTTTCAGTCACAAGGCCTCCACCCTTTGATGGCTCCAACTATGCCTATTGGAAATCCAGAATGAGGATCTTCCTCAAATCAATGGATGAGAGTGTGTGGCAAGCCACAGCAACTGAATGGAAACCTCCTATCATGGAAGTTACTGGGGTTGATGGTTCAAAATCTATGAAAGTCACACCATATTACCAATGGACCACTCTTCAGAAAAGTGAGAGTAGTGCAAATGCTAAAGCACTAAATGCAATTACTTGCGCACTATCACCGGATGAGTTCAAAAGAATCATTTCCTGTGATACTGCAAAGCAAGCTTGGGATATATTAGAAATGACACACGAGGGTACTACAATTGTCAAAAAATCTAAAGTCCAACTCCTCATAACTAGATTTGAAGAAACTCATATGGAGGAAAATGAAATGTTTATGGACTTTTACACTAGATTGAATGACATTGTAAACTCAATGTGGGGTCTTGGCGATAAAATCCCAGAAAGTAAAGTGTGTGCAAAAATATTACGCTCACTTCCTGAACGGTTCAATTCTAAAGTAACCGCGATCCAGGAACTTTGTGATACGGATAATATGAGGGTAGAAGAACTAGTTGGTTCTCTACAAACCTACGAGTTAAACTTTAAAGCTCCTAAAGGTAAATCTATCGCACTAAAATCTTCTAAATGTAATTCAGAAGAAAATTCTGATTCAGAAGATGATATGGCTCTTTTAGCTAAGAAATTTTACAAGATTTTCAAAAGCAAGAAAAGGGTTGATTTTCAAAAATTAAATGATAAAAAGAAGTTTAGACCCAAATCTCTAAAATCTTTGAAAGATAGTCAATGTTACAACTGTCAAGAATATGGGCACTTAGCAAATAGATGTCCTAAAAGGGATAAACCCAAGAAGAAGGGTATGTTGGCTACATGGGATGAATCATCTGATTCTGAAGGTTCTTCTGAATCAGAAGATTCTAAAACTGAATCGGGCAATGAGGTTAAAGCTCTTATGACTCTAGCCAAATTCACATTTTCAGATAATGACTCAACAAGTGAAGAAAATCTGAGTAGCGAATGTGAAAATGAAGATGATCTTCAAGACGCTTACAATGCCCTATATAAGGAAAGTTGTAAAATTGTTGTCAAACTTAAACTTCAAAAAGAAAAGTTTTCTAAACTAAAATAATGTTTTGAATCACTTGTCTTAGAAAAAATCACAAATTTCAGATTGTTTTGAAAAATCAAAATGCGATTTGGAATTCAAAAACTCCCTAATTATTGATTTAAAATCTGAAATTGAGAAACTTAAAACTGAAGTATCTTCTCTTCAGAGTCTAAAGGACACATGGAAATACGACATCTATTCTAAGCCAATCCCGAGTTCATATTTTATCTTATAGTATTGGCTTTTGCATATCACAAATTGTTAAATGATTAAAAGGTCAGAAACAAGAAAATTTATCCACCTTTGGTAGGAAGGTGTCACCGAATGTCACCTTCGGTGTTACTGAAGGTGCTCAAAACTTTCCAACAAGCTTACAACATTAATACGTTATCACCAACTAGATAATTCGGTGACACCGACTGCCACCGACGAACAATGTTCGGTGCCACCGAAATGAATATATTTTGAACAGCAACTTGAGGGATTAATTAGGTACTACCGAATGAGATTTCGATACCACCAAAGCAAGTTCGATGATACCGAACTTCACTTTGGAAACACCATAAACTAGTCATTTTATATCCGTTGGAAGCTTTTGTCTATAAAAGTGGCTTGTAGAAACTTACAAAATTAGTCAAAATAGGCACTATAGAGTCTCTAGTGTACCCCAAGCTTATCCTAGCCCATTTAAACTATATCCATGCGAGTTCATATTCTCTTCATTGTGATCCTTCACTCCTATGAACATTCAAAGCTCCTGCTTAATGAAGAACATGAACTCGTGCCTTCTCTAGAGTTCAAAGACCAAACCAATAGAAAAATCCTTGATTCTTTAATACTTTAGAGCGTCTATAGGTTGAATCCCTTAGGAAATCCACTCATTATCCTTCACTCTTATGAGCATTCAAAGCTCTTACTTAATGAAGAACATGAACTCATGCCTTCTCTAGAGTTCAATGACCAAACCAATAGAAAAATTCTTAATTCTTTGATACTTTAGAGTGTCCATAGGTTGAATCCCTTAGGAAATCCACTCATTATCCTTCACTCTTATGAGCATTCAAAGCTCTTACTTAATGAAGAACATGAACTCATGCCTTCTCTAGAGTTCAATGACCAAACCAATAGAAAAATTCTTAATTCTTTGATACTTTAGAGTGTCCATAGGTTGAATCCCTTAGGAAATCCACTCATTATCCTAGATATGAGATTCAACCAACTCTCATATCCTTGGTCACCTTTTAGGTACATCTTATGTAAGGTTTTTTATCGTGAAGCTGAGCCAACAGGTAAATCCAAGCTAAGAGATCGAGGGAGCACCGAGAAGCTGATTTAAGCTCGAGAGCATGAAGATCTAGCAATCCAAGACAAGCTATAAGAGAGAACTCAATCTAACCAGTAAGTGTCATTATAAAGTTTAGTCTCTTTCCTTATGTAGAATTGAGGTTAAGAGTTTGCTATCAACAAACTCGATTAGGTTCTTAGTGTGGGACCTTGGCCGGTGAGCCTAAAGGTAGGTTCTTAGTATGGGACCTTGGCCGGTGGGCCTAAACGTAGGTGCCTTATGTGGGACCTTGGCCGGTGGGCCTAAACTATAGGTGCCTTGTGCGGGACCTTGGCTAGTGGGCCTAAACTATAGGTGCCTTGTGTGAGACCTTGGCTGTTGGGCCTAAATATGAGTTTTAAGTATATGACCTTTACTCTTACAGAGAGCATAAATTTGTGTCCTTAGTGTAGGACTGTAAAGGTTATTGGTGAACCTATTTAAAATCATTAATAGTAAAATCTATTGCACTCTGGGATTGAGTGTAGATGCTGGGAGTAGAGTAGGCACGTAGTCGAACCACTATAAATGCTTGTGTTTAGAATTGTCATTTACGCATCTGTTTAATCATGCTTATATATGCTTGAATGTTTAATTTGGTATACATGATTGAATGAATGTGATTCATTGATAGGAAGCACATTCCACACACAAGTGCACAACACTAGGCTAGTTGCTATATTTTGCATATCCTTTATAGCCTTTGTGATTGGAACCTCTATCTGGCTTGGAAGCCATTAGAGTTATTTTGCCTAACTTAGTTAAAATTAAATGATTATTTAAGTTAGGTAATCAGGACTTTAAATAGGTAAATGTTTACCCCCCTCTAGGACATTACCTCATATTCACTCGTCAGTATCATCGGTGTAAACCGCAATTCCAATTGGTATCAGAGCGAGGTTCTTTTAAAAAAAAGGTTTCATAACCTAGAGGAAGATCTTGAGTGAAGAAAGAATTATGGGCAAAGGAGAGGGACCATCTGTCTCATGACTACCCATATTTAATGGAACAAACTACACATACTAAAAGGCTAGAATGATATATTTTCTCCAGGCCTTAGATGATGATGTGTGGGAGATTGTCGAAAATGGATATACTGCACCAACAAAACAAATTGTTCTTGAGGATGGCACAACAATCACCAAACCCAAACCAAAGGCTAAGTGGACCCAGTATGACAAAGAGATGACGATGTGTGAAGACAAAGCCATGAATGCAATCTGCTGCAGAGTTTCACAAGAAGTATTTCATCCAATAAGCATGTGTGTAAACTCCAAGGCAGCATGGGAGTTGTTAAAAACTACCCATGAAGGAACCAATATGGTGAAAATGTCAAGGCTTCAGCTTTTAACATCTCAATTTGAAAACATAAAAATGGAAGAAGATGAGACGTTCATGGAGTTTTTCAAAAAATTGAATAGCATATGCAACTCCATGGGAGGACTTGGAGAAAGAATCCCGGTACCTAAAATATGTAGAAAAATTCTGAGATCCCTACCAGAATGTTTTAACTCCAAGGTCTCCACCATTGAAGAGTGTAGAAATATAGAAGAAATGAAAGTAGAAGAACTAGTAGGTTCCCTACAAACCTTTGAACTACACTTTAAACCACCCACAAAATCCAAAAATATTGTTCTCAAAACCTCTAATAACTTGAATACAATAGAAGAAGAAGATAGTAAGAACGAAGATGGAGATGAGGAAGTTGCCCTCCTAGCTAAAAAATTCAAAAGATTCTTTAATAAGAACCATGGAAGACCATACAATAACAAGGGAGCTCAACTGGACCACCAGTGCCAAACTGGAAAGTTCAATAAGTCTAAAGAGCTTTAATGCTACAATTGTAAAAAGTTTGACCACATCTCCATGGAATGTTCCACAAAGAAATCCAAAGGAAAAGCCATGGCAACCACCTGGGATGACACTGATGACTCACATTCAGATTTAGATGAGTCAAGTAGTGATGGAGACACAAAATCATTAAAGATTCTCATGGGCTCCACCACTATAGTAGTCCTAAAAATTTGGATGAGGAAGAAGAACTTGATCTTGAGGAAATTAAAAGGGGGAGAGGAATTCGAGTTAGAAGCATAACTTTTGACAATCTGATCAAGAAAATTGAACTTATAGAATTAAAAGTTGAAAAATTAAAAAGAAAAAACAAGAAACTAAAAATTGAAGTAAAATATTTTGATCAGACAGCTGAACTAACCCGAAAGTTTACTCAAAGCAATGAAAAATTTGAGAAACTTCTAGGTATGGGAAGAAAATCCAAAAATATGACAGGCCTAGGATATGAATCAGAATCCTCCTCTACCTCATCACTGATGAAAAATTCAACTACTCTATATCAGAAAGATCCAGTTGATTGCCATCATTGTGGAAAGATAAGTTGAATCCCTTAGGAAATTCACTCATTATCCTAAATAGGAGATTTAACCAACTCCCATAAACTTGGTCACCTTTTAGGTACATCTTATGTAAGGTTTTTTATCGTGAAGCTAAGCCAACAGGTAAATCCAAGCTAAGTGATCAGGGGAGCACCGCGAAGCCAATTCAAGCTCGAGAGCGTGAAGATATAGCAACCCGAGACAAGCTACAAGAGAGAACTCAATCCGACAAGTAAGTGTCATTATAAGAGTTTAAAAGTTTAGTCTCTTTCCTCATGTAGGATCGATGCTAAGAGTTTGCTATCAACAAACTCAATTAGGTTCCTGGTGTGGGACCTTAGTCAATAGGCCTAAAGGTAAGTTCCTAGTGTGGGACCTTGGTCGGTGGACCTAAACATAGGTGCCTTGTGTGGGACCTTAGTCGGTGGGCCTAAACTGTAGGTGTCTTATGTGGGACCTTGGCCGGTGGGCCTAAACGTGGGTTCTAAGTGTAGGACCTTTGCTCTTGTGGAGAGCATAAATTTGTATCCTTAGTGTAGGACTGTAAAGGTTATTGGTGAACCTGTTTAAAACCATTGATAGTGAAATCCGGTGCACTCTGGGATTAAGTGTGGATGCCGGGAGTGGAGTAGGCACGTAGCTGAACCACTGTAAATGCTTGTGTTTGGAATTGTCATTTACACATTTGTTTATTCATGCTTATATATGCTTGAATGTTTAATTTAGTATACATAATTGAATGAATGCGATTCATTGATAGGAAGCACATTCCACACACAAGTGCACAGCACTAGACTAGTTGCTATATTTTGCATATCCTTTATAACCTTTGTGATTGGAACCTCTAACTGGCTTGGAAGCCATTAGAGTTATTTTGCCTAACCTGGTTAAAATTAAATGATTATTTAAGTTTGGCAATTAGGACTTTAAATAGGTAAACATAATTGAAAAAGTCCTATTCACCCCCTCTAGGATATTGCCTCATATTCATTCTTCAGTATCAGCAGTGTAAACTGCAATTTCAAGATGTTGTTATAGCTTTGAATGTCTTCTTTTCTTGTTTTAAGATTGTGATATTGGTAAAGATAGCATCTTGATAGCTATAAGTGGATCCTTGGTGTTCTAATTTCCTTTTAATTATTGATATTTCATTCACGATTACTCTTTTTTATTCCATATTTAGGTTTAGATCTTATTCTAGTTATATTTCTAGTTGTTTTCAGAATACATAAAAACTTAGTTCCTATGGATTCGACCCCAGTCTCACCAAGTTATTACTACATCACAACCCTGCACTTTGGGTTATAGACAAGTTTTTGGCACCATTACCAGGGACTATGGCTGCATTTTTCTGGGATTAATTAGTATTAGAATTAGGTTAATATTAGGGTTAATTTCTGCTGTGTTTGTAGGTTAGGATTTTTTCTAAAATTGTTTTTAGAAACTAACATTGTCTCATGTTTTGTAGGATCCTAACATAGTAACTCTAATCGGGTAACTTCTCCCCAATTCTCTCTTATCTTTTTAGATTTCTTATTTTTTAGGTTTATTTGTTTAAGTTATTCGAGGGCTATGATTTTTTCGTGCCCAAGTGGGTTCAGGATAACACTCTCCGTCTCTTGAGTGAAAGAGGATTAGTTGAAGGGTTGCCTATCCATCACTAGATTAAACACTACTTAAGATCCTCTAAGTTAATAGAAGTGGTGGCTGCACGTCAACCTCAACACCCAGTTGAGGTGGCCCAGGATAAGAATGAGGTGCATCACACACCCCCGCCTCATACTCTATGAGATTATTTACAACTGGCGGGGGTGAGTACACCTTCCTGCATGATATTCCCATTGAATGCAGGAACTGTGGATGTTAAATCGGGGGTGATTCAACTCCTTAAGTTTCATGGACTAGAATATAAAGTCCATACTTACATATGAAAGAGTTTGATGAGATAATATCTACATTACACTTTCCAAACATGTCTAAGGACACAGTGAGACTGAAATTGTTCCCTTTCTCTTTGAAAGAAAAGGCTAAGTCGTGGTTGCATTCCTTAAGACCATGGTCCATTGGCACATGAGCTAAGATGATAAGGGAGTTCCTTAAAAAGTTATTCCCATATCATAAAACGATTACCTTAAGGAAACCAATTATGAATTTTGTGCAAAAAGAATATGAGACCTTCTTCCAATGTTAGGAGTGATTTAAGGATCTCATAAATTCATGTCCACAACATGGCTACGAAACATGGCGGATAATGAGCTTTTTCTATGAAGGATTGACCTCATCCATGTGCCGATTTGTGGAGATGATGTGTAATGGGGAATTCATGAACAAGGAAGTCAATGATGCGTGGGATTATTTTGATAAACTCGCTGAAAACGCGCAATCATGGGATACCTCCTCAAGAACCACCAATTTTAAGCCTACTCAATCAAAAGAAATGGGAGGAATTTATGTTTTAAAAGAGTAAAATGGTATAAATGCAAGAGTGGTCAAACTCACAAGAAAAGTTAAGGCCATGAAACTTAAGAAGGCAGAAACCGAAAAGGCTGTGGAAGTTGTTTGTGGTATTTGTGCTTGTAACATATATACAACTAAAAATTGCCTAACAATTCCTACTTTTAAAGAGATATTGAATGAGCAATCAAATGCCATAAACAACTACCAAAGACTTTTCAGTGGACCCACCTCAAATACATATAACTCAAGTTGCAGGAACAATCCAAATTTCAGTTGGATGAACGGATAAACTGCTACTCCTCAAGGGATCCTTAACCAATTTCTAAATCAAAGGAAACATCAAGAGGATCCGGTCTTAAAACATATGCAAAACCACGAGCTTGTTAATTAGGATATGCTACAAGCCTTTTAAGACCTTACAAAGGCCATACAAGGGCTTGAGATAAAAAATTCGATTGGGGAGAAAGGGATCCTTTCGGCCCAGCCTCTCCCCAACCTAAAACCGCAATATGAAATAGGTGACTCAAGCTCTTCAAATCAGATAGAGCAGGCTAAGTCTATCACCACTCTTAGGAGTGGAAAGATTATTGACAAAACCATTCCAGCGAGGGCTAAAAAGCCTAAGGACCTGGAAGAAATTGAGAATGATAGACCTAGCAATGCCCCACATGAGGAAGAACCAGAAAAAGTGAGTAAGCCGATTGCGTCATTCCCCCAACAGTTGATTAAACCAAAACCTCTAGCTAGCTCACAGGATATTCTAGAGATGTTGAAATAAGTGAAAGTCAACATCCCTCTATTGGACGTTATGAAACAAATCCCCTCTTACGCCAAATTTCTAAAAGATTTATGTACAACCAAGAGACGGCAGAGTATTTAAAAGAAATTTTTTCTAACAAAAAAATGTGAGTGCCATCCTCAAGCATGATGTGCCACAAAAATATAAAGATCCTGACAGCCTAGCTATCACCTGTATAATTGGGAGTCACCAGATTGAACACGCACTTCTTGACTTAGGAGTGAGCGTTAATTTGATTCCTTTTTCGGTATATGAACAATTGAGTCTAGGTGAATTAAAACCCACCTAGACCACATTACAACTTACTGATCGCTTAGTCTATGTACCAAGAGGGATGATCGAAGATGTGTTGGTCCAAGTTGAAAATTATACTATCCAATAGATTTTATCATCCCGGATACTCAACCCATCTTAGATATAAGCACTCAGATCCCTGTCATCCTTAGTCACCCATTCCTTGCTACATCTAATACCATTATCAACTGTAGGAATGGAGTTATGAATTTGTCTTTCGAGAATATGATGTTGGAGCTTAATATCTTTTTTAACATGAGTAAACAATCAGAGGATGTTAATGATATCCATAACATTAACTTGATAAATTCTTTTATGGAAGATAGAGCACTGATGACTCTATTCTCTGACCCTTTAGAGACGTGCTTAGCCCACTCCGTCGATTTATATGATGACATGATTAGGAAGATGGATGCCTTGCTTGATGCTACACCGGCACTTGAAGTTAACCGGTGGAGGCCATAATTTGAGAAATTATCCCAAACAGATGTAGTGCCTTTATCGTCTAACCTAAAAGCACCGAAGCTTGACCAAAAATATACATTTTGAAAAAAAATGTAATTTTTGAATGGAAATTGATATTTATCTATGAAAAAAATATTGTTTTAATAAATTATTAGGCACATCCACTAATTGAACATTTAACCATTTTTGGACAATCAAATTAGTCCAGATTGAAGAGTAAATAACTTCATATGTTTAAATCAAATTTCACTCAAATTGTTGATCAATATTGTATTCCCAATACCTTTCTCACATGTAGCTAGCCTGATTGAGGCGAGTAACTAGTCAAATTGAGGATATTGATCAATAAAATAGAGTGAATGGACTATACATATAAAATGGGCTGAATGTTATTGTCAAAATTGTGACCCAATTTATTGACCTTGTGAGAACCTACGAATTGATGTAGATAAGTTTTGTGGGCCCCATCATGATGTGTGTCGAACATCAACACCGTGCATTTAATGTGTCACCTTTAGGTTATGAGATATCTCAAAAATCACCCGTAAACGAAACTCAGGTGGACCATACCATCTAAAACCACACCAAGACATCATAAAAAATATAAAAGCACTTGGTGGGGACCACATGAGTTTTGGATGTGGCTAAAACTTGGTTTGACCCCTCATCCAAGTGGGACACACATAATGAGTGGGTTGGATATGTGAATCACATTAAGGCATGCCTAATATATGATTATGAATGTTTTAAGGAAACCCCTCTACATTTAGGTGAATTAGTCATTACCTTTACCAAAGTAAACTTTGTGGGGTCCACCGTTATTTATTTATTTTATCCATTCCGTTTATCCATGTTAACAAATAATTTGAGGTCTAAAGAACAAAAAGGAAGCATATCCAAAGCTCAAGTGGACCACACCACAGGAAATAGTGTGATTAAACCTCTACCATTGAAAATTTCTTGGAGGCCATAGAAGTTTAGGATCAAGCTGATGTTTGTGTTTTCTCTTCATTCATATATATTTGATATTATGAATAGGTTGGATGGCAAATAAATTAACATTAACGTTACTGTGGGCCAAAGGAAGGTATCAATGGTGGAAATCATTATTCCACATTGTTTCGTGTGGCATGGTCCACTTGAGCTTTGGATTTACCGAAAATTTGGGATCAACCCACACCGTTCATCCATTTTTCGAGATCATTTCAGAGAATTATTCCAAAAATGAATCATTTCCAAAGATTAAATGGACCACACCACAAATACCAGCATGGATGGGAACAGATTGGCTACTCCCCTGCCACCCACCCGTTGGCTAGTATTACGTGCTATGTGGGCCCCACCATGATGTATGTATTTCATCCATTATGTTCATCCATTTTTACCGATCATTTTAGGGCTTGATCAAAAAAATGATAGGGATATAAACCTAAGGTGGACCACATCATAGGAAAACAATATTGATTGGATATCCACCATTAAAATCCTCTTAAGGGCCACAATACTGTTTATTTGACATCCAATTTGTTGATTAGATCATACAGACCCTGATGAAGGGAAAAAACAAAGATCAACTTTATCCAAAACTTTTATGGCCCCTAAAAGGATTGGCTACTCCCCCTGACCCCAGCCATTGGCTGGTGGTTGGTGCTCTGTGGGGCCCACCATGATGTATGTGTGTCATCCATGCCATCCATCTATTTTTATATATCATTTTATGATGTAAGTAAAAAAATAAATTATATCTCAATCTCAAGTGGACCACATTACAGGAAATAGTTTTGAATGAATTTTGACCATTAAAAATGTTTTGCGGGGATAAAAGTTTTGGATCAAGCCGATATTTATTTTTTCCATTCATCAGGGTCTTTATGACCAAATCAGCATATTAGATTTCAAATAAACAGTACAGTGGGCCTTAGGAGGATTTTAATGGTGAATATCCATTCATTATTTTTTTCCTGTGGTGTGGCCCACCTAAGATTTATATCCCAATCAAATTTTTTATATAAAGCCATAAATTGATCTATAAAAATGGATGAACGGAATGGATGAAACACGTACATCATGGTGGGGCCCACAAAGCACCGACCACTAGCCCTGCGTAGCCAATCCGTCTCCCCTAAAACAAGGAAATCAGATTGCGTACTGAGCTACTAAGTACGCTTTTATCATACTGAGTAAACTCAGTTGGGCCCACTGTGAATGTATGTGGTTTATCCACACCATCCATCCTTTTTTCTCACTAATTTTAGGGGTTGATCCAAAATGTTAAGTAAATCCAAAGCTCTAGAGTACCATACCACAGGAAATAGTGTGGAATAATGATTTACACCGTTGAAAACTTCCTAGGACCCACAGTGATGTTTATTTGTCATCCAACCTGTTCTTAAGATCACAAATACATAGATGAAGAGAAAAAACAAACATCAGCTTGATCCAAAACTTCTGTGACCTCCATTAATTTTTCAATGGTAGAGGTTCAAAAAAACTGTTTCCCGTGGTGTGGTCCACTTGAGGTTTAGATATTCTTCCATTTTGGTATCAAGACTTAAAATTATCTGTTAAAATGTATTAACGGACTGGATAAAATAAATAAATAACGGTGAACCCCACATGGTTTACTCAGTACGCTAAGGTACTGAGTTACTTAGAACGCAATCTGCCTAAAACGACCCCTCCGTTCTCTCTCCCTCTCATTCACTCCGTCTGTTCCTCTCCCAGCGCCGGCCGCAGACATCTCTCCCACCTCTTTCTTCCTGTCGATCTCTTCACCAACACAGGTAATGCTCTCTCTCTCTCTCTCTCTCTCTCTCTCTCTCTCTCTCTCTCTCTCTCTCTCTCTCTCTCTCTCTCTCTCTCTCTCTCTCTCTCTCTCTCTCTCTCTCTCTCTCTCTCTCTCTCTCTCTCTCTCTCTCCGTCGTTTGACACTACCTCAATAACGTGTCAGTTCCTACAACAGAAATGAGACGAAAATCACAGAAGAACAACAGCCCTCTAAATACCTCTTTTTTTTTTTTTTTTCAACAGCTTACCACGCATCCATTCATATTGATTTTTAAACGTTAGATAGAGGCTCACGTCTCTTGCATGTGCGATCTAGTCATGTCTGAGCAAGGAGTGCGTGGACCGAGCACTTGGGTGTTGTTGAATTGTGGGGCCCATCGCACGCCACCAAACAAAATAGGTGATGTTGTGCTGGTGGGCCCCAGAGGGAAGCGGTGGAACGACCGTGTTATGCTGCCGCAGCTACCAACCCTTTCTTGATATTGTCTTTTACTACGAAAACAAAGTGCCCACAGTGAAACTTTTGCTGTTGTTGATCAATGATATTGATCGTCGATCGACTTGAAATGAAGGTGATCTGGAGTGGGCTGTTAATTGCACTAGACATTCTATCCTACCTAACAATTAGAATTGCCTTTTTTTTCCTTTTATTTATTTGTTTATTTATTTATATATAGATGACCATCCAGGTCTGGTGGACCCTTTGTGTGACAACGTGAACTACCTGAACCACTTGTTACAAAAATCTCATGTTATGAAACTTCTAACATGAACCTGTTGAAATGTGACGTGTGTTCATATAGTTCACATGGCGGGCGGAAAAATCAATTTGAAGATTTACATAGATGAGATGATGGCCCATCACGTGATGAACACATGACACATTTTGACTATTCCACCTCACAAACAGTTTGGATTGCCAAAAACCAAAATGGCTGCAGTGTCATGGCATGTCAATGTGTGATCTAGACGGTCCACACGAGAAGAGTACGACTATGTGGATGGATGACCTGGCCCAATAATCATGTTAATCAGATGGGCTGAAATTTTCCAAGTAAAAGTACAACTAATTAGAAAAGCTTGGCTGAAGTTTTCTAAGCAATTCCTTCTTTCTAAATTCATTGCCCACTTCCTGAGTGGACTAGATTTGTTTCTTAGGTGAGAACATCAACATGGCCAGACCCACTAGGTAGATGGATGGCCTGGTCATTGCACCTGTTTGCTATGGTGCTGTGCTGGGTTTACGATATACCACCTTGTACATGCGGATAGTCATAGCAAAGCTCTCTTGAATGCTCCTTATTAAAGGCCCACTGGCTTGTATTAAACGCTGATGCAAGGATGGCCGTGATGAAGTCTAGCACCGTCTTCTTTGAGAGATAACTATTCTGAATGAAAGAGAAGCTAGGTTTTCGGCTTTTGATCTCAGCAGTGCTAATGCCTTGCAAATGCGATTAAGGCACACGTGTGCAATATCAGACCCACTCGTCATTTGATCCCAGCAGTGCTGATGCCTGTTGTACAATATAAATGAAGGCAAAGAGCAAATTGACATGTTTTGGCTACTTTTGGATGCATGTAATCTACACAATAAGGAAAGCCTGGTCAACTTTCTGATCTTACACACGTGTGAGGCGAGTTCAACCAACAGTACTTGCAGTGTTTTACTGCTTGAGCCGTGTGCCTGCCTCGGCTGCTACATGACCATGATAGATGCTGAAAACGGACCAGCTGATCCTGCCTTGGCTGCTACATGATAGATTATTTGTGGTTCCAAACTAGGGTCCAAGTTTACTCTGACAAGTCATGTGTAACTCAAATGAGTCGTCAATCCATGTCATTTGGAACAAATGGCTAAACTGTTCTTGGACAGTTACCATCCATAAGAAAATTTTAGTCACTCGAATCTTTTCTAATTTTTACTATATATAATGTGATTAGCTTTTCTTGGCCAGTTACCATCCATAGAAAAATTTTAGTCCCTTGAATCTTTTCTAATTTATGCTATATAGAAAAATCAAAAGCAAAAGTTTATCGATGTCATGCATTATTGGAGAAACTACAGGTGGTAACTGGTCGGTAGATGCATGTAGATGCTTCTTATGTAGTTTTTGCAGTTTAGGCATCCATTTTGGTTTGTTTTGAATCTTATTTTAGGTTTTGGATTTTGTTGGTTTTTGCTAGATTGATTCAAATTTTCAGATTTTGGTCATGTCTACTTTCATGTATGGGACTAACTAGATTACACCCATCTGTTAGAAAATAATATCCCCATCACCATGCTTAATAAAAAGAAAGGAGGATAAACTTGTTACACTTGTATTGAGCATTTTCTTTTTGTTACTACTGGTGAAATGAGGATTCAATGTTATTCAATGTCATGCTCTGAGTTTTGTTTATCTGTTTATGTATGGAGAACAGGTGGTGCTGGTATCTGGTGAGACTGGTCGCAGGAAAACAACTCAGGTTACCAGTTCTTTTGCTTTGATTCTACATTTAGAAATGAGTTGTATTTTGAATTATGTTCATTTAGATTACAAATTTTGATGTGATTGTATATAGATTAAGACAATCAGTTACCCATTTAAGGGTTTTTATGTGGCCAGGCATAGATACAGTGTGCTCCTTGGTGTATAAAAATCCTTAAATTGTCCCTGTTTGGACAGTTCAATGCCGGATATAATGTAATGCTTTCATTTTAGCAATTCAAATGCACTTGCCTTTTCTATGCATCATCTCTCTTTCTCTCTGGATATGTTTCTTGCATTTATTTCCATTGTCAAATATCCTCACTTTGTGTTGATACCTGGCGTGGGAATTAAATACAAGATCAATATATCTGGAGAGATATGGGGAGATGCTGCCGGAATTTCGGTGTAGGCATTTAAATTTGAAAATGAAAGCGTTACAATCTATTTGGTCTTGGATGGGCAACTGATTTAGTCAGTTAGATAGACATACTCATTCGTAATCTAACTTAAACACATCATGTATACGTTACCAGAGATGGCTTCCATGACACCATGCAAGAACTGGATGCGGGTAGGAAGGTTAACTGTTGAATACATGGAAGGTGTTGTAACATTTCTAAAGTACGTGAAACAAAATTCAAATGGGGAAGACTGGCACAGTTGTCCTTATGCCAAGTGCTGTAATATACTTGGGAAGATGACATTAGAAACCATTTCCGAACACTTGGTTTGTAATGGCATAGATCAAACGTACACGACGTGGTTTCTCCATGGGGAACAATGTCTTGAAACAGGTGCGAGTACATTTGTCGATAATCGTAATGAAGATGTGTTGCCCAGAATGGTCGATTTGGTGAATGATGCTTTCGGTCATTTTCAACCCATTGAGTTAAATGCATGTATGGATGAGGTTAATAATGGAGATGATATTGAAGCTCATAATGAATTAGGCGATGAGGCTCGGTATAGGAAGTTAATGGAGGATGCAAAACAACCCCTATATCCATCGTGTAAACCGGAGCATACAAAGTTATCTGTGACAGTGGAGTTGCTGAGTATGAAGGCTAGGTTTCGTTGGTCAAACAATAGCTTTACAGAGTTATTAAACTTGCTCAAGAAAATTTTGCCCAACGAGAACTCTTTGCCAAATAATACTTATAATGCAAAGAGGCTGATCAGTTCATTGGGTATGAACTATGAGACAATACATGCATGCCCTAACAATTGTATTTTGTACTGGAAAGACCATGTTGATAAGCAGTGTTGTCCAAAATGTGGAGCAAGCAGATGGAAATTTAATAGTGTTGTAAGGTCAACCGCCCCACATGTACCTTGTAAGGTGCTAAGGTACTTCCCATTAACACCGAGGTTAAAAAGACTCTACACTATACCAGAGATTGCAGAGAATATGATATGGCATTCAAAGTCGGCTCAAGATGATATTTGCATGCGTCATCCAGTGGATTCGTCTATGTGGAAGATTGTAGATGAAAAGTATGCTGATTTTGCTGCGGAGCCACGTAACGTTCGTTTAGGACTTGCAACGGATGGATTCAATCCTTTTGGGAATATGAGCAATTCATATAGTTGTTGGCCTGTTATGATTGTTGCATATAATCTCCCGCCTCATTTATGCATGCAGAAGGAGTTTACCATGTTAACACTTTTGATCCCTGGAGAAAAAGGTCCAGGACATGACATTGACGTTTACTTGCAACCGTTGATTGCAGAGTTGCTTGAATTGTGGGAAGGATCTGTGACATATGACTCGCACAGTAAGAATATGTTCACAATGAGGGCAATTTTACTATGGGCAATACATGATTTTTCAGCATATGGACATCTTTCTGGTTGTAGGATAGGAGAAAAGTACGCATGCCCTATTTGTAGTGAGGAGACAGAATCGGTTTAGCTTGAACATGGAAAGAAGTTTGCATATATGGGACATAGAAGATTCCTACCATCAGGTCATGACTTTAGGACTGATAGAACCAGATTCAATGGGAAAGAGGAAAAAAGTAAGGCTCTGAAGCGTATTAAAGGTTCAGATGTACTACGTAAAATGAATAATATTGAAACCATTTTCGGAAAGCAAGTGGGAAAGACTAAGAAAAGGTCTAAGAATGACCCAAACAACATTACTGCCTGGACAAAGAGATCAATCCTTTTTTACTTGCCATACTGGGAGCATTTGCCCATTCGTCACAATCTGGATGTGATGCATGTTGAGAAAAATGTCACCGAGAACCTCATTGCAACAATCATGGATACAAAAGATAAGACTAAGGATGGTTTACAAGCTCGTCAGGATCTTCAGGCTATGAAGATAAGAAAGTCTATGTGGCCTGAAGAAAGAAACGGTAAGTTATTCTTACCCAAAGCTCCTTTCATGTTATCCACATCTGAAAGAAACATGTTTTGTCTGACACTGAGCAATTTGAAAGTCCCAAGAGGATATTGTGCAAACTGGACACATCGTGTCAATTTAGAGGATTGTCAGCTAAAGGCCCTCAAGTCACATGATTATCACATTGTGATGCAGTAATTGCAACCAGTTTTGTTGATGCACTCGTTTTTAGGAAGGAAGAAGATATTGCGTACTGCCATTTGTGAAATGTCAAGATTCTTCAACGTCATATGTTCAAAAGTTATTAATCGTGAAGAGCTTCAAAATATGAAAAAAATAGTGGAAACATTATGTGTATTCAAAAAATATTTTCCCACATCTTTTTTTGTTCCTATGACACACCTAGTGGTGCACTTAGCAGAGGAAGCACAACTTTGTGGACCTGTCAGATATCGGTGGATGTATCCTTTTAAGAGGTAACATTAATTATCAGAATTTATCAACTTTCTTTTTCCATTTTTTTTAAATTTATATCCATATCTGATTTTAATGTGTATAGGATGATGAGAACATACAAAATGTATGTGACGAATCAAACTTATCCAGAGGGTTGTATTGCTGAACGCTACATACTGGAAGAGTCCATGATGTACTGCATGGACTACATGCCTGATAAGATGTTAGGAAGCCATAAGAGAGTGAAAAAGATATTTTATGATGAGGGTGATGGTAATGCCGATAATTTTCAAATTGATAAAAAAGGAAAAAGTTATCTTCTTTCTAATGTGCAATATCAACAAGCACGCAGATGGGTATTACAACATCACGCTGAAAATGCTCAATGGCTGGGGTAAGTTGACAAAAGTCTATGTTTCTATCCTTAAAGTTTTTAAATTATTCCATGTAAAGTAAAAAAGTTTAGTTCATATATTATATTATATGTGAATTGTAGGAAGTACAATGAATACATTCATGGCCAAACACGTAAGGGACAAAACAGGAGGGGTAATCCGTCTGTACAAAAAGAAGTAGACTACAATGCTTGGTTAAGGGAACAATTAGAGAATGAAGAAATGTCACAATTTAAGAGAATCGCTACTAGTCCTAGCTACGATGCCACATCATACAGTACATACTCAGTAAATGGATATGTTTTTTGCACATCAGACTCTGAAAAAAACTTGACAACACAAAACAGCGGAGTCTTTATGAAAGCCTTAACTATGTTCAGGGTGAGTGCCAGGGATAAGAACTTGGTAGAACAGGAAGCCACCTACTATGGTATCAATAGACAAATTCTTGAATTAAACTACTTCACCTTTAAGATAACATTGTTCTACTGTGATTGGGTGCATATCGAAGATACTTCAAATGGATGTTATGTAGATCCTGAAACAAATCTGATATTTGTTAACCTAGGAAGGTTTAGAAGGAATATCAAGGAAGAGGACGAGCCATTTATACATGCATCTCAGGCGACTCAAGTCTTCTATTGCAATGATCCGACAAGAGATGACTGGCATGTTGTATTAGTTGTTCCGAAGCGACTAACAAAAGATGCATATGCATTTGAGGATCCGCTAGTGTTTGAGGCCAGGTTGACTGCAGGTTCCTCGAGCCCTTCCATAATAGATGATCTGTATGACCTAACTAGGGAAGATATACAAGAAGGGTCATATGTAGAAATTGTATCAAGTAACCCACGTATTCAGAAGCAAAAAAGAAACTGATCAAGTTTCATATCAGGTTGAAATATATTTAACTACTTTTACTATATTAGATTATTTTCTTTTTCATTTTTTCTAAATTCAATAAAAACTTATGCATGTGTATAGTGCCGTCTCTTTATTATGTATAGCAACATATTAAATGACTAATAATCTTTTTTTTTTTTTTAGGAATTATGTCATATGTAGGGCCTTCTAGTTCTGCCCCAGGAAGCACTACAAAGATAAAAGTTTCAATTAGTCCAGTTGGAGAGATTACTGGAGATAACAAAAATCAATTCACCTCATTTCTAGGAAATGTGGTCAGGACTCATTGTCCAATTGCATACAAAGACTAGCGGCTTTTGCCAGATACCATCAAGGATAATGTTTGGTCAACTGTTTTAGTAAGCATTTAAATACATGAGTTTTACTTTCTAATGTTTATAATATAATTATTGTTGACTAATTACCCTATTTAATGAAATATGTAGGCCAAATATGATGTTAACGACAATGACAGTTGCAAAACTGCCATAATTAAGCGTGTGAATGATATGTGGAAGGACTAGAAGAACTGATTACGAGGAACTGTCCTGGATATGTATGATAATGATGGAGACAGGAAAAAAAATTACCCTAATGGCGTAAAGCTAGAAGATTGGGTCAAATTCGTTGATTACGAATCTACAGAAGAGGCAAAGTCTCGTCGTGGAAAGGGAAAGGAATCCAGAAGCAAAATGAAGTTCCCTCACACGATTGGGCGACGGGGATCTGCTAGGACGGCAGAGTTTATTGTAAGTTTTTAATATAACTTTAATTTCTTTTAATCCAATTTAAGAATATAGAATAATTAACATGATTTCTCATTGTAAATTACAGCAACAAAAAAATCTAGATACTCAAATCACAAGAACTGAATTGTTTCTGGCAACTCATACTAGATCCGAAGGGTCTCTCCCTTCACAGGAGCTGAGCATCACAACGGAAAAAATAAAAGACATAGTTGTCAATGACCCGTCTTGTATACATAATGATTTAAATCACGACCCAGTTGCACAGGTTTTTCATTCATTCTATTCACTTTGACATACTTAGCTTTTTGAACATTTTTTGTTACTAATATACATGCATTACTAATAATGGTTGATTATCATTTAGGTTTGTGGTCTTGCTAAAAGAGGACGTGTAAGGGGGTTGGGTCATATTGCAAAAACTACCATTATTGCTTCAACCCCTTACATTAATGAAATTAGAGAAGGAAAGGGTGAAATTGCTGAGGTTAAAGCATCGATGATTGTATTAAAAGAGCAAATGGAAAACAAGATCAACGAGTGCAAGGACATGATATTGACCATTGGAGAACGTTTGCTTGAAGTTCAGAATCAAATAAATACTCTAGTTCAACTAATGCAATGCTCTCCAGGCACTGCTGGTTCTCAGGTATTTTAACAATAAAAGAATAATGTACAGTTACTATTTTATCCATGAAAATAATAAAAATTATTTCTTGTAGGCATTTTTTCGATCTGGCGATACCTCAAGTCATCGTGATGAGTCAGCTCCACCTCCACCTCCACTTCTACGGGTGGAACAAATCTGTCATTTGACAGATATTTGTAGTCGAGTTGTTGCACGTGGGCGTCTGATTAGAGATAATGTAGGCATCCCTCCAGATTGCATCAAAGTTATATTGGATGTTGTTGAAGTTCCCAGTGCGAATGTGTTTAGTGACATTGAGAAGACGTTAGCCGATTGCAATGTGAGTGATGTTCTCGTTTGGCCTAGAGTGCTGACGAAAACATAAATATTAAAGGAGTTTACTTGAAACTTTTCCTAAGTCAAGAACATATTTTTATAATTTGGTCAGGACATGGATTGTGTTTGAGGTTATTTTGGATATTATTTAACTAAATCTTTATCTTGAATTATTTAGTAGTTTTGCTTGACTAATCTAGTGATTTGTTTCAGCTTTTCATCTTCTTATGCGTGATAGAAGGTACACATATTTCTATTATGATTTATTTTAATTTTTTCTTTGCTTATGCGTAAAATGTTCTGATTTAAATATTAAGAACTACGTAGTGGCTTGATCCCAATCTTCCAAACATTGGGTACGTAGGCAGCCGTTCATACTAGACCGTATCGGTGCAGCCACAATTTTTTTTTCCCTTCTCGTAGTGTGGATGCATTTTCGTCGGGACCACTTGGCAATAAAAGCGAGGTGGATGTAAGTTCTCGAAACCTTTAATTAATCTCAAATCATTTATATCTTTATCGCTTCATTTATATGTTGTCGTTATGGTCAACTTGTAACTCCTCAGAACCCGCTCTGCCGTAAGACAGTACAATGCATAACGGTTCCCAGTAGGTTAAGTTGCAAATTATTATTAAGAGTTGGTTGGATATATTTTATTTTTTAATAAATGTTGTTAATAGTTTGATGGATGATGAATGTATTTGTGAATGTAAATGAAAAAAAAAACTTATTTATATATATATATATATATATATATATATATATATATATATATATATGTTATCAATGGAGGATGCCTTGTTTAGGGGGACATGAAATTTTGTAGCTTATGGTATGGTGCCCCAATATTGGTTGTATGTTACTAGTATGTAGTAGATAATACTAGGATCAATAGTAAACATTTTGTTTTGAGTGGAAGACCGAGTAAAAGAACTTGGAAGATGTACTTTTTATGCCTTTCCGCTTCAAACTGGATACCTTTTGGATAAACCAAACATCCATTCACCACTAGTTTTCCAACTTCAGATTCATACTTTGGAATTCAGATTTAACAAATACCAACCTAGCATGTTTTGGTAGGAAATGAATAGATAGTTTAATGTTTATTTTTTCTTCTTTTAATGCGATTTGTGTGATGGACGGTTGCAAGTGTTCAGTTTATGTGATTGAATTTGCTATTTTTTTCCTTATTTTTTCATTCCAAAGTTATCTGGGATTTTTTTAGTCTAATATCATCCCTTGCACTTGCATTAAGCACTTCTGTGGGCATTTTCAAGTTTTGTATCTTTTACAACATACATGGCTGACTCCAATGGTGATGGTTATGGAAAAACTGAAGATGTTAATGCAATTGACAATCATGGTTTTTTTTTTCCCCAACTTGACAGTCATTGAAATCAACTGATTCAGGTGAGATTTTACAAGGACATTGGTAATGAACTGCACATGCATTGGATTCTTTTCTTTAGTTTAATCTCCAAATTCTTGCATTTTACTACTAACAGTATTTGTTTTAGTTGCAATGCATGTTTGGGGATCTATTTATCTTTTCTTCTTTTCCATTACACCTAGAGCTCTTCCTTAGCTCTGGAATTGTTTGCCTCTCTATTTATTCATTGGTTGCTAGGATCTTTGGCATGAATCTCTCATATACATGGAATCTAAACCATGGATATCTATTTAAATGGGTACATTTTCTCCTTTTTTTTCCCTTTCAAATAGACAATATGTGCTTGACCAAACACATGATATTTTCGTATACAAATCAAGTTTCTTCATGTGGTCCCAAATAGTCAACATGCATGTGGGACCAGCCTGAATTATGGGCCAGGGCATCTATACATATAGGGTTCATCTGATGCATGGATTGTGCTGATTTTTGCACAAGGTGCTCCTCATGGTAGGCCCACCTTTTGGACAAGTTGGATGTTGCATGCATGACAGGTTAAAAGTTGTCCACTGGCTGGACAATAACCTACGGTCCAACTTAGCTAAACTTGATGCATTATCCCTGCTCACAAAAGAGTTTGAATTGTTGGGAAATAGGAATTTCCCAGTTCCTACACTTTCCTTTGGTCATGTCGTTAGACACTAGTGCATTAAATGCAGATTGCCTTGCACTGTTGTGTATTGATTCCAACATCTAAAGATCCTTTCAAACTGTATTGTGCTTTCCCAGTGAATGTTATGAAGTTAAGAAATGCTCTTACCTGAACCTCTAATGGCTAGGATGAATTCTAGTCTTTTATTTTGTTAATTGGTTTCAGTTGATTAAACTCTTCACATTTCATGGATTTGAGCTGGTTATTTGTAATATATGAAGGGTTGACTAAACTATTCTTTTCTTGGATTAAATCTGGTTGTTTGTAATATATGTAGGAAGGGCTCAAAAGAAGGTTGAACAAGAGCAGATACTAAGTAGCCAATTCAAGGCAAGGCATAGCCAACAGTTGAAGTTCCGGGTAATTTCTTTTGTACGGGTCCTAGTTTAAGAGAGGGAAATATTTAGTTAGTAGGGTAAGTCAATTTTTGTTGGAGTGGGCCACTTGGGTCATTTCCTCTTTTATTGAATTGAGTTGTTACCAATTTTGTGAATAGGATTCTTATTAAACAGTAGTGTGAATTATTATTTGAATGACTATCAAGTGCAAGATTAAAAAAATAATAATAATAATTTATCAATATTTTGTTTTATTTACAAATATTTTAGCGACGGACCAAATCCGTCGCTAATTTGTGAACATTAACAACCAACGACAGATTTGAGCTCCGTCGCTTACTCATATTAGCGACGGACCTTATCCGTCGCTAATTTCTGACCGTTGAACGTCAACGACGGATTTGAGGTCCGTCGCTTATTCATATTAGCGACGGTCTTATCCGTCGCTAATTTCTGACCGTTAAAAATCAACGACGGATTTGAGGTCCGTCGCTTACTCATATTAGCGACGGATCTTATCCGTCGCTAATATTTTTAGTAACGACAAATTTTTCAAATTTTACCGACGGATTTTTTATTTTTTACGACGAATCTTATCCGTCGCTATGAAACGACGGACGTTATCCGTCGCAGAATAAACAACGGATTTTATCCGTTGAAAAAAAAATGACCCAGTAAACAGCGACGGTCGAAATCCATCGTTTATTTGGTTTTACGACGGATTTGGTCCGTCACAAATTGGTGATTTTGGCGTAGTGTAGTTAATTAGTTAAGCCCTACACCTAGGCCAAAAACATAATCCTAGATTTAATCCTAACCTTATAAATCTTATGATATAGGATAAGATTGAATTTGAAGGAGTGTACAGGAACATTTAGCACGATATCAGATGAGGATGATTCAACTTTAGATGTGAGGGTTTTTCCTTTAAGCTTGCATTAATTTAAGTTGATATGCTTTATCTTGCTTTTTACATACTATATTTTCATGTTACCATGGTGTTCCTTCTGCAATTGTTTACTTTACCATCAATATTTATTTACCCCTTTTGGGTCTTATGATATGATGTTTATTACAAGAGATCTTTTGGAATCTATGTGGGCGATGGAAACAAGTCTTGCCCTTGCCATTATGAATTTATTAAGTTGGCCCTTGCCACTCTTCTCTATATTGAGTTGGTCATTACCACTCTCCTTATTATTGAGTTGGCCATTGCTACTCGTCTATTTGTTGAGTTATCCATTGCTACTCTTCTTTTATTGAGTTGACCATTGTCACTCTCCTCTTTATTATGATTGGCCATTACCACTTTTATCTTTGTTGAGTTGACCATTGTCACTCTTCTCTTTATTATATTGGCCTTGTGTTATTTATCTTTAAGGCTTGGGCATGTGTTTTAATATTTCAAAACCCCCATAATTCAATTTATCCCTCTATAAGTGCAAGTGATGTGTTAAGAGGTATCACAACTAGTGATTTGAATAATTTATCATGAACGTAATGCGCGTTGGGTAAAGACTCTCTTGGTCGTCACGTAATTCCATAGGTTTTTAGGTAGTGGTGCACAAATGGATGTGTGTAATTCACAAATGCAGCGTCACATCACTTCTAAGATTGGATGTCATAAATAGGCACTCCATGAACAAATTGTGTTATGTAATTCATCTGCCTCATGTGTTGTGCTCCTTGAAATGTTCATGTAAATCCACGGTAGCATTGGCCATGCCGACGAATATCCATAGTTATGAGATGCGGGTTGAGTCAGATTTTCTATGAAACGTATTCCATATTGTGATGATCACTATGTATGATGAGCCACACAC
Organism: Magnolia sinica; assembly: GCF_029962835.1. Taxonomy (NCBI): domain Eukaryota; kingdom Viridiplantae; phylum Streptophyta; class Magnoliopsida; order Magnoliales; family Magnoliaceae; genus Magnolia; species Magnolia sinica. The sequence continues at coordinate 33,691,283 of NC_080584.1, forward strand.
GCTTTGCTAGGCATGCATCTTATGTAGGTTGTTTGCGCATGCTAATACCCTCGTATTAGTGGAGTACGGGACATATCAGAACCCTTACATTACTTTTATGAATCTCTTGAATCATTGATAATCTTAAAGAATAACCATCACTATGAGTAGGGCATTGACCCTCTCCAACTGTACAGATGATGCAGGTGACATACAGATTAAAGGCCTAAAGGATAATCTCCCTATGGAGGATTATGCTGAAAGAATATGAAGATAATTTTATGAATTGATTTTATACTTCCGCTGCGAACTCAATAAATGTAATAAGCTCCCATTGAGATAGCATTTGATTATTCTTATACTCTAATGAAATAATCAATACAGTCGATTTTATTATCGTGAATGTTACCTTCATGAATGTATCTGGATGTGATCTAAATGAAAAATGGAAAGAAAAAAATACGGTGCGATTTCCAAAGCATCCAATTTATACATTATTAACACCCGGTTTCCTCGGACATAAGTATAAACTCTGACCATGAAAATTTGGGATATTACATTGTATAAGGTTGTTAAGGTGACCCTATGAAAACTTTGAAATAGTGAAAGCTAGAATTACAAGGGTAATAATTTTGGGAGTGGAGTAGGTGTGGAATTTAAGCACCGAACCACTATAACTCCTTGTGCATTGTGATGATTGTTTAATTCTTTATATTCTTTCCTTGTGATTGATTATCTCTTGCTAAGTTTGATATTTTGATCTCAAAGATGTTATGAAATAAGGTTGCCTTGTCTAAAAATTTTAGGTAAAGGTTGTCTTACGAACTATTTGAAATCAAGATTTCAATACTCTAAAAAATTGAGAGTATTTTTTAATTATTCTACATTATATCAAAATATTTTGTATTGTCCTATTCAGTCCCCTCCTATAGGACATCTATAGCAGGTACTTTCAAGTGGTATCAAAGCCAGGTTACTCTTTTTGGGATTAACTTCCTAGAGCTAGATCCAGAGTTATTAGAATGTTAAATCTCGATAATCTATCAATTTTTAGGCCACCTCCTTTTGATGGCTCAAATTACTCTTATTGGAAAGCAAGGATGAGGATTTTCTTCAAATCCATTGATGAAAATGTGTAGTAAACTACTATGACCCATTAGATCCCTCCTATGATGGAAGTAGTAGCTGAAAATGGAACCACGTCCATGAAAGAAATCGCTTATACTCTTTGGATGAAAATTCAGAAAAGTGAAAGTAGTGCAAATGTAAAAGCCCTAAATGCTATTACTTGTACTTTATCACCAGATGAATTCAAAAGAATCATTTTGTAATGCCCCGAAAATCGACAGTCAAGCAAAGCTCAACTCCCGAGTTCCAACGCATCAATTTGCAACATAGATAATGATGTTTAAATATTGTCATATTAGTGCATTTAACATGAGTGGGATTACACTAAAATATCATATCAAACTCCAGAGATAATGTAATTTAGCAAGCGGAAGATTGAAATATATGTATTGAGATAAGTAAGCAATTATCTGCCTCCAGAGTATGATAATGTCACAGGGTTGAATATATACATGTATGATTCCAAAATTTATAAAATATCAAAGTATAACTGTCCAACTAATCCACGTAACCCTATAATCCCGTCGAATTAGAACAAGGTGTATGAAGACCCGCCTGATAGCTGAACATAGGAGAATTCCTCCTCGTCCATAACGTCCATTTCAGCTGCATAAATTCTGTCATTACCTGCATCTACAACAAAGTCTGGTTGGTGTTTTAAAACACCATCCTAGGTGAGAATGAGTAGCCAATTCAGTGGATCTATAAAGTAAAGGTTAACATGTTATCAATTCAGTCAAGCAATAATGATAAAGCAATACAACAATCATATCCTAAGTACTCTTGTTAATGCAAGAATGATATGCATAATGATGCATGCCCTCTCTTGCACTCCCTTAGCGACACCATCTCAGGGTCGCGCATGGAAACTCCAACTGTGCACTTTCTCACCAAAGCACATGCAGTGCGGTGCATGATAATGTTAGCCAAGTACTTAGTTAGGCTTATTCATACAGCAGATTCGGAAAGCTAAGGTATCTCCATTTATATCATTTACCCAAATGATGATCCATCTATGGTCATCAATCCTATTTAATCACATACGATAGGTAAGTTGTAAGGCATCAGCCCTAATGAAAGTAGTGGATAGGCAAGTTCAATTGATTATACTCGAGGTTACTCCACCAATGCCCTACCAACTGGAGTGCTATTTTCGAAGGGGGTCCGGATCAGACGGTACAACCCAACCCACAGTGAGACAACAGCCAGGCTGCGCCGGTGTAGGCCGACAGCTCGAATACAGTGTCCTAAACCACCGTATTCGGGTCACGAGTTTGGGTTGCTCACTGGTCACTACAGGGAGACTCATCACCCCAGTGTAGGCTGACAGCTCAACCATAGTGTCCCATACCACCATGCTCGGCTCATGAGTCTTAGCGGATCGTGGTACTATGGTTGAACGGGCTTTACATTGGTAAGTGGTACCTAAGATTCAAGCAGTAGTGTCCAAACATGGTAAACACACAATAGGTCAGTCAGTTTATTAGACAAGTTCGACTGGTATGAGTGTACGCTGAATTAATCGACATGGAGTGCATAACCACTGTCGATAATCATCGTACCACTTGGATTCACCGAACACATCAAATGTGGCGAGACTAATTTGGTCACTCAAAAAGGAATCGTTACCGATTACCTGGACTATGTAGTAGTCCCAATCATACTCAATTACAATAGGTATTCACATGTGATAGTCATAACAACATTTAACAAATAATTCAAATATAAATCCCATTTGAGCATTTTAACAAACACATTGAACATGTTATTTTACATATGCATTTCATCCATAAATCACGTAGTAGCAATTTAGATTACATGAAGGAAACTATAAATACTGATAAGGTAGTTGAGAATCTCATCTCAACACCTTTACTAAATACAATTCGTCAAGCAATTTCTCATTCAGACATTTTATCAAACACTTAGACTACACATTACTTTATACATAGACGAAATTAGTTACGACATATATTATGGCAAATCCTTTCACAAGGGGATTGTCATTCATACAACAAACATGAATCCTAGATTAATAGTCATGAAAAACACAAATTAGGATTTCACACTCATTCAAATAATTTATCAAACACTTAGGCTACACATTTTACCCAATATATAGATTAGGTTAGTTACAACACTTATCTTAGCAAATCCTTACACAGAGAGGTCAGCATGCATAAGACAATGATGAATCATAGTTTAATAGTCATAGCAAACACAAATCATATTTACATGTTCATGCAAACATTTCAACAAACACGTTGAATGCATAATATATTCAACATAGTTTACACATGTATAATTCATAGAAAACGTCGTAACTAAGATCATATGGCAGCAATCAAGTCAGATATAAATCATTAGTTGACATTGAAAGCCTTGAAAACCATAACCTAAATGTTTATAGTCCGCACCTTTCGTCGATTAAGTCGTTTCGAAATCGGTTCAAATCCTACACTCCCGTATACAGAACAACGGGTACCCAAATCACGAAACAAGTTAGCTATTACATCGATTACTCTATTTGAATTTCTAAATCAAGATTATGGTTAGGATTTCTTATCCAAATCGAAGTTGGAATCAACGGCGTGGCAATGGTGGGGTGGCGATTCGGCGTATGGAGTCATGGGAGTGAATCCCAACAATAATCTCCCTATCTCTCTCTCTTCTCCTCACTCTATCATCTTCTTTTCTCTCTTATCTCACCTAGGGTTTGAGAAAATCATATGGAATAAGAGGGGTGGGTTTAGGGCATTATTTTGGCCCAGAAGTGATGTCAATGGCCCCATGGCCACGATATACTTAAGTTATAGCCAAAGGATGTCTGTTTCAGGAAAACATGACTCATCTGGAGGCCCATTACTCACATACGGTCTGAAGAAAGCTCCCTGACAATGGATCTGTGCCAGGTTGAGATTTTGGTCCCATCGGATTAGTGGATCAATCATGAAGGATCAGTTTCAGTTCAACGGTCATTGTCACTCGATCAAGGACATAAGTATACCAATGAGTGTGGAGAAATTTTCCTAATCTAAGGGTGTAGTTGGGTCAGAATCTGATGGTCTGAAACATTAAATTTAGCATGCACGTGAATGGCCCAATTTACTTAAGTTTGAGTTCATTTTCTAAATATATGCGCGTTTCTCACACACTGCACTACAGGTTCAATTTGTGCATTTCTAGAAACTATTTGGACTCTACTCCCATGATGTTTTTCAAGCCTAGTATGGCAGTTATAACATTAGTAATCAGACTTTCGACGCGTGGTCCAGGTCCGATACGGATTTTCAATGCGTTCCCGAGAGCAACTGGGTTTTGAGATTGATCCTAAGTTTTCAGGTAATATTGGGTTAGCAATTTTAATAGTTTTAGGTCTTGTAATTTATATAAAAATTGGTCCAAGCCAAATCTATTGATTGTTTAGTTTAGTACTTAACTAAATTTCACCCTAATTATGATAGAATAAGGTCCTAGGGTAGTTCTATGCTCCTTTTTGGCACTTTTAGTTATTATACAATTTTAATCATTTTTCAAGTAGTTCATTATCAAGTCTACTCTATCTCTACCAAATTTTACTAGATTTTGTGTTGTAGAAAAATTCTAAAAGTTTTAAAAGTAGCAGCTGTCCAAACTAATAATTTTAGATAGTTATCACATCAACCAAGATTCAACTATATTAAAAATTTTATTGTATATTTTACTTATTTTTATATAAAACTAGACTTATCAAGCTTCAATCTAACTTTTGAATTACCTAAATCGGAGTTATATTGAGGGAGATATGACTTTTTGAAGTTGGTCGAAAAGTGCAGAAATTCAGGGCGAGGATCCACTGAAAGTTGGTACACCGATGATGCATCGTGGTCAGCATGATGGCGCCACGGTCGGCTGGACCCAACCGCGATGCATCATGGTCGGCGCGATGGCGCAATGCTCGCCTAGTGGTGGTCCTGCCACTCATTTTCTTGAAACGGGCATATTTTTCACTCCGGAATGAGTTATGTGATGTGCCATATATGAATTTGGGGTAGGAGAAGCTGATCTATCCAAATAACCTATTTATTTAGTGAGATTCCAAAATTTTAATGGTTAAAAACCCATTTTATTTATATATTCACTATTTATAGTAAATTTTAGTTTAAGTATTATTCTTCATCATTTAAACTTTAGGATTTGTGTCTAATATGAAAGTACTTAGAAAATTTTAAAGAATAAGGTGATGAAAGGTGAGATTTTGAAGGAAATGGCTTGAAAGGGGATTTGAGACTTTGGGATTGAGTTCTGAGAAGTCAATAAGGTGTTATAATTGACCCATTGCCCAAGGACATCTAACTCCTAGTTGAAAAAAAATCCAGGACGTTACAATCTACCCCCCTTAAAAATAATTTCGTTCCCAAAATTACCTAAGGGTAATAAGTAAAGATTTTATTATTTCATTTGCCTAAGTTTTATTAATTTCAAGTTTATATACGTGGTAGGGTGTATAGTATTTATGATAGTCTGGCTCATTTTAATCTACCCCCCTTAAAACCTATTTTTACTCTCAAGGCTCAAGAATCTGTCCCGATCCATATGTCGACACAAGGTGTAATTTAGGACCTATCCTTGACATAAAATGGGAAGTGACCTCTCAATACATTGGTCTTCCTTTCATCGATGATGTGTATTATGGCATTGGTACCTTGAATGTGGGCAGTGACTTCAGAGGCTAAGGGCACCGCAACTGCTTTCCCAGATGCTCCAACCGCTAGTGCATGTACACCTGCTTATTGAGGGTGATTTAGTTGCGCTGTCATAGGTCGTTAAGGTGGAGTCACTATAACACGTGGCGGCTGACGGTCGATCTTCTAAGGTGGTGTGAAACCGTTGTCTTTCATCTTGGTAAAACAGAAGGGGTTAGTGTGTCCCCCTTTGTTGCAATATGTACACCAACAGCCCATTCGTCTCTACTGGGTCGATGGAGTCATGAGCCTGGGAGGCGAGTCTACATGTGGCCTCTTACCTAGGACTAGCCGGTGCTGTAATTTGGGGTGAGGCCTCGGGCCCATTGGTATACATGTCTGAGAAACTCTGTCTCCGTCTTGTTCAGCTCATAGAGACATGTTAACTAGATCGGCATAATTGGAAATGCTAGTGCAACACATCTTAGTGCGGATATCGGGCTGCAGCCCATCTGAAAAATGCCGCATTTTCATTGGCTCGTCTGCTAGGATCAAAGGGGCATATCTGGATAGCTTCATGAATTTGTTCTCATATTCTGACCTTGTCATTCCTCCCTGTTGGAGGTGAAGAAACTCACCCTCCTTTTCATTACGATAAGTGGGTGGAAGTACTTTCCATGGAAGCGTGTCTCAAATGCATCTTAGGTCCACATATGTCCTGCGGTAACTGTTCATAGGACGCTGTCCCACCACAGACTAGCCTCCTTCTCGAATATATATGTGACCAGGTCAACCTACTCTGCCTCAGTGCAGTGCAACGGCTTCAGCATCTTAGAGATACGGTCTAGCCAGTACTCGACTTCCTCGGGCCTATGGGTGCCCGCAAAGGTGAGAGGTCGAAAGTGCTAGAAGCGTTCAAATAGACCGCTGGTATTCATATGTCCAGCAGGCTGCATAGGTGGTGCAGGCGGGACCATATTCATATTCTGGGCAAGGGCCCCTGCGATCGTGGTCCAAATCTACTGCTGTTGCTACATCAGGACCATCATCTGCTCCAACCTATCAGGAGGAGGAGCTGACTGAGGTATGTGTGGCATCAATGTAGACGCACGGTTTTGTCCGGGAACCGGTGGTGCATAAGGTGTTGGCCCATTGGTGGGGCCAGTGGCCGGCTATAAATCCGGCGTCTTCTCAAAGTCCATGCCTAAGGTAAAGTCCATATGGCTATCATTCAGGAGAGGTGCCCCATCAATCGATTCGCCAAGTGCAAGACGTGCCGTACTCCAAGTGACCTTAGGTGGCATTCCCTATAAACAATACAGGATGCAACATGTGTGAGATTCAGAATAAGGTTACTTAATTTGCCACACAATCCATAACAAAGGAAGCTTCATGCATCTTATTTAACCAAAATTGTCATAATACATGAGATGTAGTCTTACATGGATCATGACAGAAGATGCATGTGAGCTAATCCAACAAAGCTTTAAACACTAAAACACACCAACAACTCTAACATGCTACTAGGGCTATCAAGGCTGTCACATAGAAAGCAAGGAAAACAAGAAAAACCCAAAGACGACTACAACCTTTGTCTTACATGCAGCATAAGAGGGTCTTTAGAGTGTGGGACATCTTCTTGAATTTCTGTTTCACATAAGCCTGATTCTCTTCAAGCTTTTGTTTCAATTCAACCTAGGTCTCCTTGACCTCCTGTCTCAGGGCGGCCTGGTTCTCTTAAATCTGAGCCAGGTGGACTTCTAAGGCAACATGATCATGGTGGTCGTCATGTGAAGCAATAGGAGGTCCCCCATCAGAGTCATGGGCTTCCTCCTCTTCTTCCTCACCTCCTTCTTCCGCACTTTCTTCCTCTATTTCATTTTCTTCCTCTTTTTCACTACTCTCTTCTATCTCATCCCTACTCTCATCGAGTCGGGCTTGGCATTGTCATGGCCCAATACCCATGTTATTAAGTGTAGTGTCATTAATGAAGTGGATCGGCTCGAGCTCATCCATGTTAAGTCTGTAACCGAAATCACGAGCAATCTTGCATATAAGTCGGCCAAATAGGAGTGAAATATCTCCCCCAACAACACATGTGGTCTGTACTATCTGTAGCAGGGCTAACGTAGGCAGACACAGCTTGTCTCCCTGCCCAGCTCTATATAGGAAGTCCACATCAAACGTGTGCATTCGGTACAGTTGCTCCACCTAGGATACACATTGTATGTGAATATGTGGTGGAGTAGGCGGAAGTTATGAGTCATATTGGTCAATGGGAGGCAATTGCCTCCCTTCCAGTGAACCAGTCAGCCGCAAAGAAACCACGTGCGACGATCTCTTTCATGCATACTCTTGAGATTCTTCTCTCTAGCATGTACCTCTCCACGTTGAATCCCCATAATTCGGGCTATCACGTCTACATCAACAATGGCTTCCCACCTTCCCAAGGGGATAGTGAACCGTAGAGGCTCCAGCAGTGGATCTCGTATGTGGGTGTAGAAGGCTCGGTCAGTGCTCTCACACGCACGTACTTGCCTTCAAATATGGGAGCCCACCCGGCGTCCAATAGGAGGTCCATCACCGGATAAAGTCCAAATAGTCTTTCATCCACGTATGCTTCAAATATAACTTTACAGCCTTGAAACCTACCATGTCTAACACCTGCCAACAGAGCTCTTTCGAGAGGAATTTGGAGATCGAGATCCTGCTTCATCCTTCGCTCCAGCTCAATGCCAGTGCTAGCCTCGGCGCCTTTCTGCTTCCTTAGACGGGTAGGGCGGCTAGGCCCGACTTCATCCACGGGCGCCCTCTTCTTTCCCATAAGGGAAAGGAGTGTGGAAAGGGAAAAGATGGCAACCACTAGCTCAAAAAGAGCCATGAGAGTGAAGCAAGATTGAAGGATAAGATGGGTTAGTGGATTTTGAGGTTTATGAGACACAAAGGTGGGTTTGTGTACTCAAATAAGAAGAAATAAAGGGGATTGAAGGTAGTAGGAGATGGGTTTGAGAGAATGGTGAGGTGGGTGCAAGAAAAGGAAGAAGATGAAGTTTGTGATGTATGGAGGAGATATTTGGAGTAGAAAATCAAATTTTTGGAAGGGTTTGAGAGCTAGGAGAGGGGTGAAATGAATAAAAGAGGGTAAAGGGAACCCAAATAGGGTGGACCCACATGCAAACGGGCCCCACATGTGTGTGGGAGGGGCAACGGGCCACTGGACCCGACCGCGATGCATCGCGGTCGGTGCGATGGCGTCATGGTCCACTGGACCTAAGGGGTGGCTCTGCCCTAGGGGCGGTGGCATCCCCCCCCCCCCCCCCCCCAGTTCCGAAAATGTGCAGGGGACACTCTGGTTCCCCCCGTATTTTACGATTTGGGCCCCTATGGCTGTGAAGTGTGTTTTCTCGCCCCATCTCACACATATTCACGCCTTTTTGCATGTTTCGAGTTGGGAATTTGTTGGGTAATAGTCTAAACCCATCGTTTAATGGCCTAAGGAGGAATTGAGATCATTTTACATGGTCTTGGTCGTGTACGGGCTATATGCAACTGTCACTTTTTGCCCATTGGTAAAACTTGGGACCCACGACTGTTTTTACATTTCATCGCCCCCTCCTAAGTCAAAGTACGTCAGTGTGTGTCATGTTACCATAACCCAGGTCTAGTTTAATCCAAATCATGCTCTGATACTATCTTGTAATGCCCCAAAAATTGGGGGTTAAGCAAAGCTTAACTCCCGAGTTCCAACGCATCACTTATGTAACATAGATAATGATGTTTAAATGTTGTCCATATTAGTGCATTTAACATGAGTGGGATTACACTAAAACAGCATATCATACTCCAGAGATAATGTAATTTTAGTAAGCGGAAGATTGAAATATATGTATTGAGATAAGTAAGCGGTTATCTGCCTCCAGAGTATGATAATGTCACAGGGTTGAACACATACATGTATGATTCTAAAATTTACAAAATATCAAAGTGTAACTATCCAACTAATCCACGTAACCCTATAATCCTGTCAAATCAAAATAAGGTCTACGGAGACCCGCCTGATAGCTGAACATAGGAGAATTCCTCCTCATTCATGACGTCCATTATAGTTACATAGATTCCGTCATTACCTACGTCTACAACAGAGTCTGGTTGGTGTTTTAAAACACTATCCCAGGTGGGAATGAGTAGCTAATTCAATGGAACTATAAAGCAAAGGTTAATATGTTATCAATTCAGTCAAGTAGTAATGATAAAGCAATACAACAATCATATCCTAAGTACTCTTGTTAATGCAAGAATAATATGCATAATGATGCATGCCCTCTCCTACATTCCCTCAGCGACACCATCTCATGGTCACACATGGTAACTGCCACTGTGTACTTCCTTGCCAAAGCACATGTAGTACGGTGCATGATAATCTTAGCTAAGTACTTAGTTAGGCTTATTCATACAGAAGATTCAGGAAGCTAAAGTACCTCCCTTTATATTATATACCCAAACGATGATCCATTTAGGGTCGTCAATCCTAGTTAATCGCATACGATAGGCAAGTTGTAGGGCATCACCCCTAATGAAAGTAGTGGATAGGCAAGTTTAATTGATTATACTCAAGGTCACTCCACCAACGCCCTACCAACTGGAGCGTTATTTTCAAAGGAGGTTCGGATTAGACGGTACATCCCAACCCATGCTGAGACCACAGCTAGGCTGCGCCAATGTAGGCCGACAGCTTGAATACAGTGTTCCATATCACCGTATTTAGTTTATGAGTTTGGGTTGCTCACTGGTCACTACGGGGAGGCTCGTCACCCTAGCATAGGCCGACAGCTCGACCACGGTATCCCATACCACCATGCTCGACTCATGAGTCTTAGCGGATCGTGGTACCATGGTTGAACGGGCTTTATATTGCTAAGTGGTACCTTAGATTCAAGCAGTAGCGTCCATACATGGTAAACACACAATAGGTCAATTGGTTTATTAGACAAGTTCGTCTAGTACTAACATATGCTGAATTAATCGACATGGAGCGCATAAGCACTTCACGTGGCCTAACCACTGTCGACAATCATCGTACAACTCAGATTCACCGAACGCATCAAATGTGGCGAGACAAATTCAGCCACTCAAACAGGAATTATTACCGATTGCCTAGACTACGTAATAGTCCCAATCATACTTAATTATAATAGATATTCACATGTGATAGTCATAACAATATTTAACAAACAATTTAAATATAAATTCCATTTGAGCATTTTAACAAACACATTGAACATGTTATCATACATATGCATTTCATCCATAAATCACATAGTAGCAATTTAGATTACATGAAGGAAATTATAAATACTGATAAAGTAGTTGAGAATCCCATCTTAACACCCTTACTAAATACAATTCGTCAAGCAATTTCTCATTCAGATATTTTATCAAACACTTATACTACACATTACTTTTACATAGACTAAATTAGTTACGGCATATATTATGGAAAATCCTTTCACAAGGGGATTGTCATTCATACAACAAACATGAATCCTAGATTAATAGTCATAACAAGCACAAATCAGGATTTCACACTCATTCAAATAATTTATCAAACACTTAGGCTACACATTTTACCCAATATATAGATTAGGTTAGTTACAACACTTATCTTAGTAAATCCTTACACAGAGAGGTCAGCATGCATAAGATAACGATGAATCATAGTTTAATAGTCATAGCAAACATAAATTATATTTACATGTTCATATAAATATTTCAACAAACACATGGAATGCATAATATATTCAACATAGTTTACACATGTATAATTCATGGAAAATGTCGTAACTAAGATCATATGGTAGCAATCAAGTCAGACATAAATCATTAGCTGACATTGAAAGCCTTGAAAATCATAACCTAAACATTTAAGTCCACACCTTTCGACGATTAAGTCATTTCGAACTCGGTTCAAATCTTACGCTCTCGTATAAAGAACAACGGGTACCTAAATCACCTAACAAGTTAGTCATTATGTCGATTACTCTATTTGGATTCCTAAATCAAGATTAGGGTTAAGATTTCTTACTTAAATCAAAGTTGGAATCGACGGTGTGGCGATGGTGGGATAGCGATTCGACGTATGGAGTCGTCGGAGTGAATCCCAGCAACGATCTCCCTATCTCTCTCTTCTCCTCACTCTTTCCTCCTCCTTTCTCTTTTCTCTCACCTAGGGTTTGAAAAAATCGTATGGAATGAGAGAGGGGTGGGTTTAGGGCATTATATAGGCCTAGAAGTGACGTCAATGGCCCCAGGGTCATGGTATACTTAGGTTATAGCCAAATGATATCTGTTTCGGGCAAACGGGACTCATCTAGAGGTCCATTACTCGTATACGGTATAAAGAAAGTTCCCTGAAAATGGATCTGCGCCAGGTTAAGATTTCAGTTTGATCGGATTAGTGGATCGATCATGGAGGATCCATTTCAGTTCAATGATCATCGTCACTCGATCAGGGCCACAAGTATATTAATGGGTGTAGGGAAACTTCCTTGATCCAAGGGTGTAGTTGGGTCAGAATCTGACGGTCTGAAATCTTAAATTTGGCCTACAAGCGAATGGCCCAATTTACTTAAGTTTGAGTTTATTTTCTAAAGATATGCGCGTTTCTTACACACTTTGCTCCAGGCTTAAGTTGTGTGTTTCTGGATACTATTTGGACTTGACTCCCATTGTACTTGTCAAGCCCAGTATGGTGGTCATAACCTTATAATTTTGTGGTAATCGGACTTTTGACGCACAGTCAGGGTCCAATATAGAGTTTCAATGTGTTCCCGAGAGCAACTGGGTTTTGAGATTGATCCTAGGTTTCTAAGTAATATTGGGTTAGTGATTCTAATGGTTTTGGGTCTTAAAGTTTATATAGAAAATGGTTCAAGCCAAATCCATCGATTGTTTAGTTTAGTACTTAACTAAATTCTGCCCTAATTATGACAAAATAAGGTCCTAGGGTAGTTCTATGACCCTTTTTGACACTTTTAGTTAGTATATTATTTTAATTATTTTTTAGAAGTTCATTATCAAGTCTACTCTATCTCTACCAAATTTCACTAGATTTCATATTGTAAAAAAATTTTAAAAATTCTAAAAGTAGCAGCTGTCTGAACTAATAATTTTAGATAGTTGTCACATCAACCTAAATTCAACTATATTAAAAATTTTATTATATTTTTTACTTATTTTTATTTGAAACTAGACTTATCAAGATTCAATATGGCTTTTGAATCACCTAAATTGAAGTTATATTGAGGGAGATATGACTTTTTAAAGTCGATCGAAAAGTACAAAAATTCGCAGCGAGGAACCACTGAAATTCGGTGCACCGGCGATACATCGCAGTCGGCGCGATGGCGCCATGCTCATCTGGTGGTGGTTCTACCACTCGTTTTCTTGAAACGGGTGTATCTTCCACTCCGGAATGAGTTATTCAATATGCAATATATGAATTTGGGGTAGGAAAAGCTGATCTATCCAAATAATCTATTTATTTCATGAGATTCCAAAATTTAATGGTCAAAAACCCATTTTATTTATATATTCACTATTTATAGTAAATTTTAGTTTAAATATTATTTTAATCATTTAAACTTTAGGATTTATGTCTAATATAAAAGTACTTAAAAAAATTTGAAGAATAAGGTGATGAAAGGTGAGATTTTGAAGGAAATGGGTTGAAAGGGGATTTGAGACTTTGCGATTAAGTTCTGAGAAGTTAATAAGGTATTATGATCGACCCATTGCCCAAGGACATCTAACTCGTAGTTGGCAAAAAATCTAGGACGTTACACATTTCTTATGATACAACAAAACAAGCATGATATATTCTCAAAATGATGCATGAAGGAATTAACATTATCAAAAAATCTAAGATCCAAATTCTCACAACAAAGTTTGAGAAAATTTATATGGAAGAAAGTGAATCATTCATGGACTTCTATATGAAACTAAATGACATTGTTAATTCTATGTGGGGTCTTAGAGAAAAAGTCCTTGAAAGCAAGGTTTACGCAAAGATACTACATCACTTCCTAACTGGTTCAATTCAAAATTATTGCTGTTCAGGAATTGAGGGATATCGATGCTATGAAGGTTGAGGAGTTAGTTGGATCTCTACAAACCTAAGAGCTGAATTTCAAAGCTCCTAAAAACAAGTCCATAGCTCTTAAATCATCTAAATCCAAAGACATAAATTATGAAATTGATGAGAATGAGGATGATATGGCAATGTGTAACACCCCGTACTTTCCAGTACTCGAGTGTTACCATTAGTCTAATTTAGTATGGGGACAAACCTAACCTACTTAAATATTCACGTTCATTACGGTTTAAATCTGATCATTTAAAAGTCCCTACACATGTGTTAACCCATCCATCTATTGACGTTCGAGACGAACCATCACATCATCAGCACAACCCGTTACTAGGACTTCGATCACCTCGATAGGTTGATTAAACCACCCAGTAGTCAAATAATATATAATAAGTATATTATTTTATTTATCTATTATATTATAAATTTTACACAAGCATGGATCAAAAGATTATTGATGTATTTTGATAATTTATTTATCCAATAAATAATGTATGAAAATGCATTGTAATAGAGTGATATGTATGTATTTAATGTATATAAGATATTGTGAAATTAATATTATATTAAATAAACATAATGAATAATAATTTTACAATATATAATCAAATTATAAATATTAATGTAGTATTAAATATCTTTTACAAGTATGTATACAAAAATTATTAGATACTTTAATAAAATTGTTTATTATTTAACAATATTATTAAATACAAATATGATTTTAATTAAATATGATATTGTACAATCTTCAATTCATTTATATGTATAATATAATATTGTATATTATGAATTTTATATTAATGAATGTGTGATCAATAGTATGTATATAGTAGTATGTTAATATTAAAATTATATATATATATATATATATATATATATATGAGATTTTAAGCATTTTGATTATAAGTAATATACAATAGTAATAAAATTTATATTGGCGTTGGTTAGTAATATATGATGAAAGCCTTATAAATGACCTATTAGGATCTTTTAACCGTTGACGTTCAATCTCGGGATGATTTGACCGCTGGAGCAACGGGAAGACACCATTAAAGCTAGGAATCAGCTCGTATGGTCTGCCTGGACCTTGGATCTACCCCATCTTTGGTAAAAGGCTATGACAGGGCCCACCAAGTGAAATGGACAGAGTGAATTTCCCACAAGCATCATGGTGGACCCCACCTCGAGCTGCATGTGCACTCAGTGGGAAAATACCCCCAGTGCACCATATTACACAGCTAGTCAAAACGGGTTTGACCCGACGGATTTCCGGAAAAGAGGAAATCTCCTCTTCCCGCCAACGACAAACAAACCGTTGTTTGAAATTAGGTCCATCACTGTCCGCGGATCAGATGATCCAGACCGTCCATCAGGTGTGGCCCTCAAACCTCACCAAAACTTGGCATTCTGGTATGTTGAAACCTACAAACGTTCACACAGCAACAGACGCTAACAGTTCAACGTATCAGCAAGATTGTGTTTTCAGCCTCTTCATATCTGATCCATTATGATCGAGGTGGACCACCTTAAGCCAATCCAGACCGTCCATCAGGTATAGGACCTCCATTCGACCCAGACCACGTCGTCCGTACGTGCCTATGCACACGTGCATGGAACGAATGATGCAAATGGGGTGCGCGAGGTTGGAGATTTCTGGAAACGGATTTCTTCCCGTTTCTCCTTGTCACGTTGGCAATCCGCGTCCACCCCATTCCTCACATCTCAGCCATCCGTCCAGGCTTCTATCCATGCCATTCTTCTGCCACCAAAAATGAGCAAGCAACTGCCTGCACCAAGAGACGTCGAGGGAGACATTCCCACTTTAAGAAAGTGCCTCTAGCGCGATCCAAACCTCTCCCTGGTCCACGTGGACAAATCCCTACCATTCCCTGTAGGGCAGCAACGGCTCCTTTATGAAAGCCACCTATCTCGCGAGAAGAGCCTTGGAGGCGGAATATCTCGTGGGAAATTGCGTTCAAACAAGTTGCTAAATGAAAGTGGGTCCCACACTAATACCATGCCCCATCTGATCCATCCAGATGGATTGGATGGTCGTTTTAGCCGACCAATACGAAAACACCATGAGAGGCGACCTCATCTTCTCCGTTAAACTGGAGAACCCACCATGATCATATGGACCCCATCTATTGATCTGAGAAGTTTGCTCAGTGGGCCACGACAGTAGGAGGTCCATCCCACAGGTGGATTGCCCCCATACAGAGCAAAAAGAAGAGAAGGGGGCGCGAGAGTGACCATCATCCTGACTGTTCACCGTAACCATTAGGGCAGCTGTGGGTAACCCAGCATCTATAAAAAGGAGCCCTACTCCCTCGGGATTTCCACGAGATAGCTTGAGAGGAAATAGGAGAAGAAATAGGAAGGAAGGGAGAGAATAGAGGAAAGGAGAGAGAGCGACCGAGTGCGAACTTGGTGCCGCACTAGCTCGACCCGGTCTGTTCGGACTGAGTCGAATCAGTGTAGCCCAGCAGTACCTCTGCTAGGAAAGAAGAGAGAAAGAGTCACGCAGAGAGGGAGAAAAGAGGGGAAAGAAACAACCTTCGTGGGTGAAGCTTGGTACCGTACTGCACCAAGACGGCCAGGCAGATTTGGCTCGAGTTGGGGCAGTGCAGACTGGGGACACCGCTGCCAGGGAGAGAGATAATAGGAGAGAAAACGAGAGAGATAATAGGAGAGAAAACGAGAGAGAGAATAGGAGAGAAAGAAGGGAATTGGTGCAGCCCGTGTGCGCGCTCTCCCCTCCAGCAAACCTCAGTCCCAGCGACAAGGGAGGAAATCGACTCACGCTCATCCAGCTTGGGCGAGCCGAGATCAGGCCATGCAGGGGCTGAGATGTGGGCCGAGGTCGGGCCATGAAGAGAGTTGAAGACGGGCCTTTATCTAGGCCCAGCAATGAACTGAAAATGACCTTCAGCTGGGCCATGAATGGGGCTGAAAACAGGCCTCAGCTGGGCCATGAAAAGAACTGAAACGGGCCTTTATCTGGGCCATGCATTGGGCCCTGATCCGGATCGGAAACAGCCTTTAAATGGGCTGAGATATGGGTCGGAATCAACCTGAGATCTGGGCTGAAACCAGCCTCAGATCAGGGCCGAAATCAGCCCAATCCAGGCTAAAAATCAAGCTAAACCGCACAATGGGCATGTGCTACACCCAGCCGCGCAAATAGGCCAATGATGATCTAAGCACTAATGTGGTGGGCCTCACTGCTGAAAAGGCCGAGCTATATGTCCTAGAGGGGGGGTGAATAGCACTATGCCCAATTTAAAACTTAACAGCGAAATTTAATCAAATTAACTAAAGATAGCACTAAACAATCTCACAAGCCTGAAAATAAATATAACCTTAAATGTATGAGTATTGAGAGATTAATATAGATGTTGTTCTAAGGACAACCTTACTCCAAAAACCAAAGGTTTATGGTAGGACAACCTAATTCCTAGAAAGGTCTGTGTATCAAAAACTCAAACTGATACAGAGAAATAAAGAAATAAATAGCAAGAAGTGAAATCTAAGCTATTATAACATTCCTACATTTGCAGAAAAGAAATTACAACATTCTCCACAAATGCAAAAAGGAAAATTATAAACATCCACAAAAAGAAATAAACAATCAAACCACAAGACCAGAAATTATAATGGTTCGCTTGTGTGTACACCAACTGTTTAGAAAAACAACCACACAACTACTTCACTCTTAATATCCTCACACAGTGGATATTAGCGTTCACTATGAAAATAGGTTTTTCAAGGTTCACCTAAAACCCTCACAATTGTGTCTTTCAAGTGGGCTTACACAATTCAAAAACCTCACACTCTGAGTTTTCCGGATCACTTTAGACAAACCAACATAGAGAGATTTTTCTAGCACAATCTCAATGAAACCACAATACAGAAATTTAAAATAATGTAAAAGACTTGGATATTCTCTTTTTGATGCCGTCCGGAAGAACCAAATCGGAGTAGAAGTTCAATGTCCACATCACTTATGAAATGGTTCAGGTCTAAATTGATTTTAAATTAAATCAAGTTAGGCTAGCTCCATTTGATTTTGATTCCAAGAAAAGGGCAAGTCTCAATCCCTTCTTCAAATATGATTGAAATAAAAAATACAAAATCAAATATAATAAAGCTAAATTAAGAGAATATTAAATGAGCACAATATAGCTTGAAAAGATTACTAACTTATCTCTCAGAGTGGTGTATTGATTTAGCTTGAATTCAATGAAAAACTCTGAAAATCGTGATCTATTTATAAGTGAAGAAATCGCACTCTCGACTGGTCCTGTAGTTGTCATGACTGGTCGTAGGACCAACGGATTTTTAAAATTTGGGCGCGATAAGATAAATCCGCTCCATGACTGGTCGTAGACCCTACACGACCAGTCGAGGGACCTCCACAACTGGTCGTGACCTGTCCACGACTGGTCGTGTGGAACCAGATTTAGTTACTAGATTTTGAGTCAAGGCTGCAGGACTGGTCGAGAACGAGTCGAGCACTGTTCACATGACCGATCGAGCAGTCTCCAGGACTGGTCGAGGCTTAACAAAAAATTCTGAAAATCTGTAACAAATTTAGGACTGGTCGAGGAATTTCTTGGACAGGTCGAGCCAGTGCTAGGACTAGTCGAATACAGTCTAAGACTTGTTGAGAAACAATCTATGTACTTATAAAATGACTTAATTGAATTATGTATTTAAAATGTCCTGCCCTATGGTCAATCTAGGATCATTCATACCTTAAACATGATGTATGAACATTGAAACTTCTTTTCCTTCGGTTGATAGTTGATCTTTAAAGTTCACGAAGCTTGTGATCATTACACATGATGAAGCTTGAACTTGAAACCTTTTGAAGCTTCAACTTAAAGTATATTAAAACTTGAATTTGTAACTTTAAGAAGCTTGAACTTGAAATACCTTGAATCTTGAGCCTGAGGTTCAAAGTAAAAGACTTTGTCTTGACTTGGAGCTTGAATTATGAATCTTGAACATTGAACACACACTTGATGTTGAAGTCAAATATGACCATATAAACTTGCATTAAAGATCTTTGTTCTTCAGTGATGCACAGTCTTCATTATGTATATGAGCTACACAAGACACAGATTCCAAGAGAGGTTTTGGCACTACAAAATTTGACAATATAGGAACTAGAAACTATAGCACTTACAATCTCCCCCTTTGTCAAATTTGTGACAAAACACACTCATAATAACATAAGCATTATACGCACAAAAAATCATACATTATTAATATAAACCAGTTACAACCTAGTTAAAGAATCATGCACCAGTTATAAACAAGACAAAGCATTAATTTGCATCAATTCCTCCAACAATACTTCCCCCTTACTTATTCCTCCTCCCCCTTACACAAAGAAGGGTACATGTCCATCCACAATCCCACATGCCATATATCACAAGCACCATCTATCAAGTATGACAAAATTCTCCCCTTATATGACATCAAAATTCTCCCCCTTTTTGTCACAATATGACAAAGGAAGAAACCAATACAGGGAATAGGACATAGATAAACAAGGAAGAATAAGACAAGCAATGAGGAATAATGGATCAAAATATTCAAGATATTAAATTCATAAGCAAGTAATATTCAAGCAAAAGGCAATCTCACAAACCAAAGAAAGCGAAGTATCATAAGAGTTATTACAAACCAAGTGAGAAAAACACTAATCAGATCCTGAAAAGGGAGCAGGAATAGATGGATCAATTTGATGTAAACCCTTATTAATCCACCTCATATATTTACACATATAGGCAAATTGAGTATCCTGGGTTACACGAATCTGAGCCACCTGTTCCTCAAGAGTATGCAACCTCTCAGTAAAATCAGAAGGCTGATAGTCAGGATCATCAACAGAGTCGAATTCGATCTCATCAAATGTATCATCCATGTTAATGTCATCTGGAGGTAAATTGCCTTCTTCTTCATTTACTGCTTCAGATCCACCAACACCCACATTGTCTTGACCTTCAGCCAACCTCAGATTCATTTGTTTATATTGGAGTTATTGAAAATAAGGTATTGAATAGTAGCCTCTCCAACAAGCATAGCCACTAATAAATGGGTGGCTAACACAATCATCAGATAAGAAAAAGATATATCATTGTGTCTAGGATGGAGATGAAATTGGATGATGCAATGACAGATTAAAGAAGGAAGACATACAGAAGTACCAAACATGATGGAATGAAGAATCCGAACCATGAAAGTAGTGAGTTGGGTTTTGTTATCAAAACGGGGATACACATTAGAAATGAAAATCCTGTGAAGGACTCTGTATCTGGGTAACAAATACTTTGAAGCAAGCGCATTTCCATTAGTACTCCATTGCGTATCTATATTGCACAATGCTCTAGTAAGCATACATTTTTTCTGATTCAGATGGTTTATCGACTAGAATGCTAATGGGAATACCTTCATCATTGACAGGCATTTCCATCAGACCAGAAATCAGATGTCGATCTACTTCAACTGGACCTTCTCTAGTGGTAATAATAAATGTAAGATTTTCAGTTGAATAATCAGAAATACATGCATACATAGCTTGCGTAATGAACCGGTATGCCGGCCCACCCCAATGTAGAATGTCATCACATCCTACAGATTGGAGAAGAGGAAGGATCTCAAATGGAGCAAGATGTTCAACATGAATAGGTCGTTCAACTATAACATTGCGCAACCTTATATCCCGTACATAGGGAGATCATCTTCGGGTGACCGAAGGTGGCGTCTTGTGATAGTTGTCGATCTAGACGTTGAAGGACCACGAAAACTTTTCTTTTTGCCTCTACCTTCCATTTGCAACTAGAAAAATAAGGAATCAATTGGTTGCAAAAGAAGTAGAGTGGGTTTTCTCAAGATCAGATTTCGGAGAAGAAAACCCCAAAAACCTCAATGAAACAAGAAATAAATTACTCCAAAGATGAAAAAGAAGTGATATGAACTTGAATCTATAAGGAAAATGAAAATAAAGCACTAACCTTGAAGAACTAGGGAGATGGGTTCGACCGGTCGTGCCAAGACTCATTGGAGAAGAAATCATAATGAAGAAAAAGGGGGTTTTCCCCCAAATAAAGCATCAGTCCATGTTACACGACTGGTCGAGTACATGTTCGACCGGTCGTGCCATGACTGGTCAAGTATGCGCTTGATTGGTCGTGCACAGCCAAAAATATGCAATTTTCTTGAAATTTTGAAATTTAAACATTCAAACTAACATATATATACACACACACATTATGATACAGAAATACATGAATAATCAATTTAAATTGCACATACCAAGATCAAATTTTAATTTAAAAAACCTGCTTTTGTCAAGCGGTTTTGTGAATATGTCAGCAAGTTGAGTCTTGGTAGGTATGTATTCCAAGGAAATTATTTTTTGTTCCACTAATTCACGAATGTAGTGATATCTAATGTCAATGTGCTTGGTTCGTGAATGTTAAATTGGATTTTTTGATATATTAATTGCACTGGAATTATCACAATATAAGACCATAGAGTCATGTGCAATTCCATAATCGCTTAACATTTTTTTCATCCATACAAGTTAAGTACATGCATTACCTGCAGCAATGTATTCAGCTTTAGCAGTTGAAAGTGGTACGGAACTTTGTTTCTTACTTTGCCAAGAAACTAAACAGTTCCCAACATAGAAACAACCACCACTGATTGATTTCTTATCATCAATGTTACCAACTCAATCAGCATCAGTGTAACCAGCTAATTGAACACTAGTATCATGTGGATACCAAAGACTCAGATTAGCTGAACTTGCGACATATCGCATAATTCGCTTAACAGCAGTTAAATGTGACTCTTTAGGTTAGATTGATATCTAGCACAAATACCTATGTTAAATGTAATATCAGGTCAGCTCGCAGTTAAATATAGCAAACTACCTATCATACTGCGATATAGATTAGGATCCATACTCTTACCTGTAGAGTCCTTTGAGAGTTTTAAAGTCGTACTCATAGGAGTATCAAAAGTTTTTCCATTCTCAAATCCAAACTTTTTAATTAAGTTCAAAGCATATTTGGTTTAAGAAATAAAGAAACCATCGAGTTGCTGTTTAACTTACAACCCTAGGAAATAATTCAATTCCCCAACCTTGCTCATTTCGAACTTAGATTTTATCAGATCTACAAACTCAATAGTCATATTAGCATAGGTAGATCCATAAATAATATCATCAACATAAATTTGAACTATTAAAATGTGATCATTATGTTTCTTTACAAATAGAGTCTTATCAACACTTCCCATTATAAAGTTGTGACTTAGTAGAAACTTAGTCAACTTTTCGTATCATGCCCTTGGAGCTTGTTTTAAACCGTAGAGAGCCATTTTTAAGTGATATACATGATTACCATTCTTAGGATCTTCAAAACCCGTTGGTTGTTCAACATACACTTCTTCATGCAAATCGTCATTTTAAAAAGCACTCTTTACATCCGTTTGATATATTTTAAACTTTCTAAAGCAAGCAATGGATATAAATAGTCTGATTGATTCAAGACGAGCTACTGGGGCAAAGGCTTCATTATAATCGATACCTTCAATTTGAGTGTATCCTTCTATAACCAGTCTTGCCTTGTTTCTAATAATACTACCAAGTTCATTAGACTTATTTTTGAAAATCTATTTAGTTCTGATAATGTGTTTATCTTTAGGTCTAGAAACTAAGAACCAAACATCATTTCTAACAAATTGATTAAGCTCTTCTTGCATCGCAACTATCCAGTTTTTGTAAGTAAGAGCTTCTTTTATGTCAGCCGGTTCTATCTGAGATGTAAAGCACACGTAATTACACATCTTCTAGTTGTCTACGAGTGCGTACACCAGTGAGAAGGTTTCCAAGAATTTGATTAGTTGGGTGATCTTTAACCGTCCTCAGTTCAGAGTTATTTTGACTTAATGAAGTCTGGTTTATCAATTAGAAGTATGTCATCATTCTCTGAACTTGAGACAGGTGTATTCAAGTGATCGTCAATAACGACATTGATAGACTCTTGAATTACACTAGTCCTTTTATTTAGAACCCGATATGCTCAACTATTTAGAGCATACCCTAAAAATATCCCTTCATCACTTTTGGTGTCAAACTTACCCAGATTTTTTCAGTCATGTAAAATATAACACTTACTACTAAAAACCCGAAAGTATTTAACAATAGCTTCTTATCAAACCACATTTCGTAAGCCGTTTGATGATTTGATTTTCTAGTATAGACACGGTTAATTATATAACACGCAGTATTTATGGCTTCGACCCAAAGATTTTTAGGGAGCTTCATACTATTTAACATTACATTTACCATTTCTTGAAGCACTTTATTTTTTCTTTCTACTATACCATTTTGTTGTAGTGTTTTGGGCGCAGAGAATTCATGTGATATTCCCTGATCACTACAAAACTTCTTAAAATCGCTATTCTCAAATTCTGATCCATGATCGCTACGGATCTTACAGGCATGAGATTCTTTTTCAGTTTGGATACGTTTAAGTACCCTTTTTACTTCATCGAGAGTTTCTGATTTATCTTTTAAGAAGACTACCCAAGTATATCTGGTAAAGTCATCGATAATTACCAGTATGTACTTCTTGCCACCTCGACTCTCCGTTCTAGTTGGACTAATAAGATCTATATGAAGGAGTTCGAGCAGTTTAGATGTGGCATTGGAGTCCATCTTTTTATGAGAGCTCCTAGTTTGCTTGCCAATCTGGCATTCACCATATATTTTATGTATTTTCTGTATTTTGGGTAAGTCTCTTACTAACTCTCTTTTACTTAATCTATACAAGTTACAGTAGTGTACATGTCCAAGGCGTTTATGCCATAACTCGGTCTCATCAGTATGGACCATGTAACACAATAGATTAGATGAGCTTGAATCACTTACAATGTATCAGTTTTCAGAAGTTCTACGACTAGTTAATATTACTGAACCATTTTTATTTAAAATTTCGCACCCTAGGTTAGTAAATTTTACGCTATGATTTTTATCGCATATTTGATAAATGCTTAATAAGTTATATTTTAAACCTTCTACATATAAAACATTCTCAAATAAAGGGAGGTTAAAAAGTTGGACCGTACCTTGGCCAACAATCCTGCAGTTGCTACCATCACCGAATGTGACTGAACCATCAGTCTTATCTTTAAGATTGGTTAATAGACCTTTGTCACCTGTCATGTGTCTGGAGCAACCACTGTCTAGGTACCACTTTAAATAGCTAGAAGCTTTGAAAGCGGTGTGAGCAACCAAACAAGTAACCCTAGGAACCCATTTCATAACTGTTTTGGGTTTAGGAGTATAGTTGGTCTTCTTATGATTGTAGTTGTTATAAGACCGACCCATTGAGTTAGATTTTAAGAGCTCCTTATGTAAATCAACAATTTTCTCAGCTCAAGGATTACAATTCTGATTTTTATAGTTGATATGGTTGCTTTTAGGTTTTAAGAATTGAAAAGTTTTAGCATTTTTAGGATAATTTCAATTTAGGCTTTTCCCTCTTGAGTTTGAAAACTCTCCTTTCATAAACCTAGGAGAAGTATTCTTATGTTTAGGAGGAATATTTTTGTCGTAGCCCAAACCATATCGGTTACCACATTTTCTGGATCTAGATAATAGTTTTTCTAACTTAGGATCACCTTAGGCATCCTTCCATTTGCCCTTTAAACTCAAAAGTGAAGAGATTTCAAGTTTTAGCTTTTCGTTTTCAGATTTTAAGTTTTCAACTTGGGAGTTTTTGAAATCTAAGTCGCACTTAGTTTTTTCAAAACAATCTGAAATGTGAGATTTTTCTAAAACAAGAGAATCAAAATTTTCTTTAAGTTTTAAGAAGTTCTGTTTCTGAAGTTTAAGTTTAACTGCAATTTTACAACTCTCCTTGTAAAGGGCATTATAAGCATCTTGAAGATCTTCTTCATTTTCATGATCACTATTCAGAATTTCTTCACTAATTGAATTATCATGATCTGAAAAAGTGAACTTGGCTAGAGTCATAAGGGCTTTAACTTCATTACTCGACTCAGTTTCAGATTCTTCTGATTCAGAAGAGGCTTCAAAACCAGAAGATTCATCCCAAGTAGCCAACATACCTTTCTTTTTAGGTTTGGCCTTTTTAGGACACTTGTTCGCTAAATGCCCATATTCATGGCAGTTGTAACATTGATTGTCTTTTAATGATTTTTATGTTTTAGAATTCGATCTTTTCTTTTCATTAGACTTTTGAAAATCAATCCTCTTTTTACTTTTGAAAATCTTATAAAACTTTTTAGCTAAAAGGGTCATATCATCTTCAGAATTTTCTAAATCAGAATTACTATTTTCTTGAGAAATACATTTAGAAGATTTAAGAGCGATAAATTTACCTTTAAGAACTTTAAAAGTTAACTCATAGGTTTGTAAAGACCCAACTACTTCTTCTACCCTCATATTATCCATATCACGAAGTTCTTAAATTGCGGGTCACCTTTGAATTGAACCGTTCAGGGAGTGAGCGTAGTCTTTTTGCACAAACTTTACTTTCTGGGATTTTATCATCGAGACCCCACATAGAGTTGACAATGTCATTCAATCTAGTATAAAAGTCCATGAAAGTTTCACTTTCCTCCGACGTATTTCTTCAAATTTGGTTGGAGGATTTGGACTTTAGATTTCTTGACGATTGTTGTTCCCTCGTGTGTCATTTCTAAAATATCGCAGGCTTGCTTTGCAATATCACATGATATAATTCTTTTGAATTCATCCGGTGATAGTGCGCAAGTTATGGCATTTAAAGCCTTTGCATTGGCACTACTCTTATTTTTCTGAAGAGTGGTCTAAGAAAAATAAGGTGAGACTTTCATAGATTTGGATCCATCGATACCAATTACTTCAGTGGTAGGAGGGGTCCATTCAGATACTGTGGCTTGCCACACGCACTTATCCATGAATTTTAAGAAAATCCTCATTCTAGCTTTCCAATAGGCATAATTGGAGCCATCAAATGGTGGAAACCTAGTGACTAAAAGACTATCAAAATTTGATATCTCAAATAACTCAGATCGATTAGCTTAGGAAATAAATCCAAAAAGAATAATTAAAAGCGAGCTATTAGGCTCTGATACCACTTGAAAAGGCTGAGCTATATGTCCTAGAGGGGGGGGGGTGAATAGGACTATGCCAAATTTAAAACTTAACAGTGGAATTTAATCAAATTAAATAAAGATAGCACTAAACAATCTCATAATGCTAAGAATAAATACAACATCAAATGTATGAGTATTGAGAGATTGATACAGATGTTATTCTAAGGACAACCTTACACCAAAAACTAAAGGTTTATGGTAGGACAACCTGATTCCTAGAAAGGTCTGTGCATCAGAAACTCAAACTGATACAAAAGAATAAAGAAATAAATAACAAGAAATGAAATCTAAGCTATTACAACATTCTCACACTTATATTAAAAAAAATTACAACATTCTCCACAAATGCAAAAAGGAAAATTACAAACATCCACAAAAACAAATAAACAATCAAACCACAAGACTAGAAATTATAGTGGTTCGTTTGTGTGTACACCAACTGTTTAGAAAAATATCCGCACAACTACTCCACTCCTAATATCCTCACACAGTGGATATTAGCGTTCACTATGAAAATAGGTTTTTCAAGGTTCACCTAAAACCCTCACAATTGTGTCTTTCAAGTGAGCTTACACAATTCAAAAACCCCACACTCTGAGTTTTTTAGATCACCTCAAACCAACCAACATAGAGAGATTTTTCTGGCACAATCTTAATGAAACCACAATACAGAAATTTACAATAATGTAAAATACCTGGATATTTTCTTTTTGATGCCGCCCGGAAGAACCAAATCAGAGTAGAAGTTCAACATAGAAGTTCAATGTCCACACTCACTTATGAAATGGTTTTAGGTTCTAAATTGATTTTAAATTAAATCAAGTTGGGCTAGCTCTATTTGATTTTGATTCCAAGAAAAAGGCAAGTCTTAATCCCTTCTTCAAATATGATTGGAATAAAGAATATAAAATCAAATATAATAAAGCTAAATTAAGAGAATATTAAATGAGCACAATATAGCTTAAAAAGATTACTAACTTATCTCTCAGAGTGCCATATTAATTTAGCTTAAATTCGATGAAAAACTCTGAAAATCGTGCTCTATTTATAAGTGAAGAAATTGCACTCTCGATTGGTCCTGTGGTTACCATGATTGGTCGTGGGACCAACAGATTTTTAAAATTTGGGCATGATAAGATAAAGTTGTTCCACGACTGGTCGTAGACCCTGCACGACTGGTCGAGAGACGTCCACGACTGGTCGTGACCTATCCACGATTGGTCGTGTGGAACCAGATTTAGTTGCTGGACTTTAAGTCGAGGCTGCAAGACTGGTCGAGAATGAGTCGAGCACTGTTCACACAACCGGTCGAGCAGTCTTCAGGACTGGTCGAGGCTTAACAAAAAATTCTGAAAATCTGTAACAAATTTAGGACTGGTCGAGGAATTTCTTGAACTAGTCGAGTCAATGATAGGACTAGTCGAACACAATCTAAGACTAGTCGAGAAACAGTCTATGCACTTATAAAATGACTTAATTGAATTATGTATTCAAAATGACCTACCTATGGTCAATCTAGGGTCATTCATACCTTAAACATGATGTATGAACATTGAAACTTCTTTTCCTTTGGTTGATAGTTGATCTTTGAAGTTCACGAAGTTTGTGATCATTACACATGATGAAGCTTGAACTTGAAACCTTTTGAAGCTTCAACTTAAAGTATATTAAAACTTGAATTTGTAACTTTAAGAAGCTTGAACTTGAAATATCTTGACTCTTGAGCTTGAGGTTCAAAGCAAAAGACTTTGTCTTGACTTGGAGCCTGAATTATGAATCTTGAACATTGCTTCAGTGATGCACAGTCTTCATTATGTAGATGAGCTACACAAGACAGATTCCGAGAGAGGTTTTAACACTACAAAATTTGACAATATAGGAGCTAGAAACCATAACACTTACAACTGTTGATGGCCTATGCAGCAAAAACCTCGCAACATGAAGATCCTGGCTATAGAACATTTGATCTTTGTATTGGTTGAGCAGGTGCTCACCTCTGTATTTTTGTTTCTTAACTATTTCCTAATAGTCGGCCTATTGAAAGGTTTAATAAATTCTCCATTATGGAGGTTTTGGTGCATGTAACATATGCAGTGGGCTGCACAGATGGGTAGCCCCATTTGGGCCACACGGATGGACCAGGCCGGTCCCATTAGGCCTTGGACTGCTGGGCTAATGAATTGGGCCCAGTCCTCATAGCTTTGGGTAGAGCCCAATATGCCCCACCTGGTTGTTGGGGTCAAGAAACGTAGGGACCGGGCCTCAACATTGCTATTACAATTGTTAAGTATAAGTGTTTTATTCTTCATCCTTAAATATTATCATGGATAGTAGAGCATACTACTTATTTTAATCACAATGATTATTAAGGTCACATCGACTAATATTAATTGCATCCTTAATGTTAATGATCACCATGAAATTATTAAAATTATTAGCGTCATGGTCAAACGTACATCGATTAGCACTAAAATCCTAGAATCTAAGTTTAGGACTAAACCCTAGGATGAAAATCCTAATTTTACATCAAAACCCTAAGATAAGTAATTCAAACCCTAGGCTATGATCTTAAACCTAAGTAGTGCAAAAAACTTGGATCTAATTGTACAAGTTTGTGATTGTGGTA
Source organism: Magnolia sinica (assembly GCF_029962835.1). Lineage (NCBI taxonomy): Eukaryota > Viridiplantae > Streptophyta > Magnoliopsida > Magnoliales > Magnoliaceae > Magnolia > Magnolia sinica. The sequence continues at coordinate 33,720,012 of NC_080584.1, forward strand.
GGATTCAATTCTAATGGCGCAAGCACTTAGCAATACTAGAAGGTGATTCGGTTCATCAGGTGATGATTTCTTTCCCTTAAGCTTTCCATTTTCCCATTAGCTTAAGTGATATTTTTACTTAATTTCGATTAATAATTGATATTTTTATTTAATTTCGATTAATAATTGATATGTCCTTCTTATATTCACATGTGTTAATTGTTGGAATTAAATTGCTAAATTACATGCTTAATATTTATCCTACATATTTTCTTGTGCTTGTGGATTACTTGTGGATTGTTTATGGAACTTAGACTGGTACATTAGTGGGAAACCTCCACTTATAAATATATACCCATACTTGGGTGTAACTCGATTGGTTGTGATTGTAATGGACCTTCGACTTAGTGGTTGTTAAATGGTGGTTTGAATTTAATATTGATGTGGGCCTGCCATCCAAGGGTTGTTAGGTCAAGTGGTTTTGAGGATGGTTTTTTATCGCATATTTTTTATATTTACCCTATGTGGCTTAGTTTTGACAGTCACCACATATGGCTTGTTTTGGTATTTTCCCTATATGGGTTCGATGCTTTATTTTGTACAACCATGCGATGGTAAGCCCCATATATTGTAATATGATTGGCCACTAGTCGACAGGTTTCCATTAAACATCCTAATGTGGTAGCCTCATAAACCAGGGATGGTGGAATAGGACACTGTGCCTGAGCTATCGGCCTACGTTGGTGACAAGCCCCCGTAGTGGCCTTGAGCTTGTATAAATTGCTAATTATAACTGAACTAATAATAGTTTGGCTAATCATTCATATATGGCACAGACCAGCGTCTATCGCTAACGTACGTGATGTACGATAGGCAGTCGTTATACGGTACGTGATGTATGCACCTGATGAGCTTCGCTAACGACCAGCCTCTGTCCGACTGGATGAGCATTCCTAGGTCGATGATCGCATGGGTGATGAGCCCAATCTCTGTATGGATAAGCATCCCCGGGACGATGATTGCATTCACACATCCATGCATATAACAAGACTGCATCATGTATTGTTTTGTTATGTTTTGAATAACTGTGCTTACCTAATGCGACGGTATGTAATCTTGAGGGGAATTCACACTGAGTTGGTCGCTCATCCATTAAATATATAACCGTATAGGTAGCACAAGTGGCTTAAGTGATATTCAGGTTCGGGCTGATGAGGAGTTGAGTATAATTGGCATGGATGCATCATCACACCTACCTAGAGGAGTTGCGTGATCTCGCGGCTCAAAATTTATATGCATTTTATTATTTCTCTTGTGTAAATCATTTAATTCTTGTATTCGTTATTTTAGAGACATTAGTTTGTATAAGTCATTATGGGAAGCCTCTTGTAAATCCTAAATATATATTTAAATGATGATGCAACTTTCTTTTATGTTGATTTGTCCATTCTATGCTAAACTACTAACTCTGATAAAGAAAAAAAAATATGAAATTTGGCTCTCTTTAGGTTAACACTCGGGTTTTTGGGAAACGAGTCATATACTCGGGTCCAAAAATCGCGGGGCGTTACACAATGTTGGCTAAAAATTTCTATAGAATTTTTTTAAATAAAAATAAATCAGATTTTCAAAAACCATTTGACAAAAGAAAATGAAATCAAAATTTTTGGAAATCAAAATCTAAAGACACCCAATGCTTCAATTGTTCTGAATTTGGGCATCTAGCTTCAAAATGTCCTAAGAATGATAAATTTAAAAGACGAGGCATGATTGTCACTTAAGATGAATCATCATAATCTGAATCCAATTCAGAAACTGATGAATCAGACCAAGAAACTGAGAAAGATCAAAAGGATTTCATGGCCATAACTAGAATCACTTCCTTAGATGAATGCGAAACTTCTGACCATGAAACTCCAGGAAGTGATTCTGAAAATGAAGATTATCTTCAAATTTTTTATGATGCCCTATATAAATAATGTTGTAATATTGTGGTTAAACTGAAAATTCAAAAAGAAATTTTCGTTAAATTTCAATTAGAACTTAAAAAATCATTTTTGGAAAAATCTCATTTTTTCGATTTCTTTTAGAAAACCAAACTGGATTTAAGTTTGAAATTTTCTAAAATTTAAAATCTCAAAACTGAAAATGAAAATTTAAAATTAGTAATACTTTAAAAGATACTTGGATATATGTAAATGCTATAGTGTAAATCTAGCACCTGAAGTGTTGTCAAAGTTTATTTTGTCAAACCATTTAGAATTTGTATCATGCTTTGAGTTGAATTGATCAAGTTCGTGCATTTTAAAGTTGTCTGCATCTTCGTCAAACTTGCCTACATTTTCAAGTTGAGGAGAAGATTGTTGAAGATCATGGTTTCGAGCTCAAATTCAAGAACTAAGGCTCAAGAACTCAAGTTCAAGTTTGAAGTTCAAATACTGTATGCCAAAGACTTAAGAATTCAAGTGTAACTCAAGCTTAAGTTCAAGAGATCGAACTTAAGCTTCACGTATCACAAGTAATCAAGGTTCTGAAGTAAATGATGTTTCAATTATTCTAACTCACAAACAGGTATAGTGACCCTAGATTGACTATAGGTTGAATCATATTCATTGCATATTATTAGTGGGTCATTTCATATGTTTATAGGTCATTTTCTCGAATAGTATTAGTCCTTGTTCGACTAGTCCAAGTACTAGCTCGCCCAGTCTAAGAGTTTTCTCAACCAGTCCAAGGTTTGTTGCAATTTTTTAAAATTTTCTGTTGGACTCTCGACCAGTCCTGGAGACTGCTCGACTAGTCGAGTGAACAGTGCTCGACGAGCAGGCTTGACTCAAAGTCCAGCAAGATTTTCTGGCCCACTCGACCAGTCGAGCAGGCCACTCAACCATTCGAGCAAGCTACTCGACCAGTCGAGTAATGATCTTATCTTATCACGCCAGAAAATTTGAAATTTAGTTGGTCCTTTGACCAGTTGAACCAATCCTTAAACCAATCAAGTGAACAGTATTTTCACCTATAAATAAAGCACAAATTTCAGAGTTTATTCATTTATTCAAAGCTAAATCGAGACACCACTCTAAGAGATAAGTTTGTGAATTTATTAAGCTATTTTTTACTCATTTTAGATTCTTTTTAATTAGCTTTTGTAATTTGATTTTGTGATCTTTATTCCAATCTTATATTAAGAAGGGATTTGTGTTTTACCCTTTCTAAAGATCAAAATCAAATCAAGCTAGCCCAGGTTGATTTAATTAAAAATCATTTAAAACTAGAACCTTTTCATCTGTGAGACTGGACATTGAATATCTTCATTTACATCGAATTGGTTCTACCAGGCTTCTTCAAAAGGAGAATTTCTATATAAGTATCATTTACAATTTTGTATATCATTTTTGGTTTTTGAGGTTGTGCTAGAAAAATCTCTTTATGGTTTTGTCTGAGGTAATCCAGAAAATCTTAGAGTGCGGGGTTTTTGTAATTGTGTAAGCCCAATCAAAGACACAATTGTGAAGGTTTTAAGGTGAACCTTGGAAAACCTTTTCATAATGAACACTAATATCCCGAGGGAGTGGATATTAGGAGTGGAGTAGTTGTGTGGTTATTTTCTAACAGTTGGTGTACATACAAACGAACCACTATAATTCCTAAAATTGTGGTGGATGATTGAATGTGCTTATATATGTGAATGTTGTAATTTATTTTAAGCATTTGTAGTGAATGGTGTAATTTATTTTATACACTTGTGGGAATGTTGTAATAACTTAGTTTATTTCCCTTGCTATTTTCTTTGCCTCTTTATTGGTTTGGGTTTTTGATACTTACAAACATTCTAGTAAGGTTGTCTTACCATAAGCTTTTAGTTTTTGGTGTTACGTTGTCCTTATAACTAAGTTTGTATCAACCTCTCAAGACTAGTACATTTGAGGTTTCTATTTACTTGTGCTTCTTTATTATTTGATTGTGCTTTCTTTCAATTCCGTGTTTAATTTTTAATTTGGCATAGTCTTATTCACCCTCCCCCCCCCTCTAGGATGTTTAGCTCGGCCTTTTCAATTGGTATCAAAGCCTAATAGCTCTTTTTATTTGGATTTATTTCCTAAGCTAACCGATCTGAGCTTATAAGATGTCAAATTTTGATAGCCTCTCAATCACTAGGCCTCCACCTTTTGATGGCTCCAATTATGCCTATTGGAAAGCTAGAATGATGATCTTTTTAAGGTCCATAGATGAGAGCGTGTGGCAAGCCATAGTAACTAAATGGACCCCTCCTACCACTAAAGTTCTAAGCACTGATGGAACCAAAACTATGAAAGTTACACCTTATTTTTCTTGGACCACACTTCAGAAAAATGAGAGTAGTGTAAATGCAAAGGTTTTAAATGCAATCACTTGTGCACTATCACTGGATGAATTCAAAAGAATTATATCTTGTGATACTGTAAAGCAAGCTTGGGACATTCTAGAAATGACACACGAGGGTACAACTATTGTCGAGAAATCTAAACTTCAAATCCTCACCACTCGATTTGAGGAGATACATATGGAAGAAAGTGAAACTTTAATGGACTTCTATACTAAGTTAAATGACATAGTCAACTCTATGTGGAGTCTTTGTGATAGTATCCCAGAAAGCAAAGTCTGTGTAAATATATTGCACTTATTGCCTGATAGGTTCAATTCTAAAGTTACTGCCATTCAGGAACTTCGTGATACGGATAAATGAGGGTTGAAGAGCTGGTTGGTTCTTTACCAACCCATGAGTTAAACTTTAAGGCTCCTAAAGGTAAGTCCATCGCCCTTAAGTCTTCTAAAAATATTTCTCATGAAAATGCTAGTAATTCTGATTATGATAATTCTGAGGATAATATGACATTATTAGCTAAGAAGTTTTATAAAATTTTTAAAAGTAAAAAGAGTGTAGAGTTTTAAAAACCTTCTGAAAAGAAAAGGACTAGATCTAAAACTTGGAAATCTATTAAAGATAGTGAATGTTTCAACCACCATGAATACAGGCATCTGGCAAACAAATGTCCAAAGAGGGACAAATCTAAAAAGAAAGGCATGTTGGCTACATAGGATGAATCGTCTTGCTTTGAAGCTTCTTCTGATTCAGATGATTCTGAACCTGAGTCTACTAATGAGGTTAAGGCCTTAATGACTCTAGCCAGAGTCACTTTCTCAGACAGTTGTAATTTAACTTATGTTGAAAATCTGAGAAGCGACCCTGAAAATGATGATGATTTACAAGATGCCTATAATGCCCTATACAGGGAAAGTTGCAAGATAGCTATAAAACTAAAACTTCAAAAAGAAAAGTTTTTAAAGTTAAAAGAAGATTTTGATAACTTAGTTTTAGAAAAATCATATTTTTCTGATTGTTTTGAAAAAAGCTAAGTGTGATTTAGATTTCAAAACATCAAGTTGAAAACCTTAAATCAGAAAATGAAAAACTAAAACTAGAAGTCTCTTCTCTCTTGAGTTTAAAGTATACTTGGAATGCCTAGGGTGATCCTAAACTAGAAAGACTATTAACCAGATCAAGGAAATGTGGCGATAGATCTGGTCTAGACTACGATAAGAATACACCTCCTAAAAGTAAGTCCACTCCTCCTAAGTTTGTTAAAGGGGAGTCCTCTAACTCAAAATGGAAAAGTCTAAATCAAAATAGTTTCAAAAATCCTAAAACCTTTCAGGCTATGAAACCTAAAAGCAACCATATGTATAGAAATCAGAATTATAACACCTTAGCTAAGAAAATTGTTGATTTACTCAAGGATTTTCTAAAATCTAACTCAAATGTTAGAATATACAATAACTACAAGTATAGAAAAACCAACTATACTCCAAAACCCAAAACTGTAATGAAATGGGCCCCTAAGGTTACTTGTCTGGTTGCCCACACCGCTTTCAAGGTTTCGAGTCAATCAAAGTGGTACCTAGACAGTGGTTGTTCTAGACACATGACAGGTGATAAAGATTTGTTCACTAATCTTGAAGAAATGACTGATGGCTCAGTCACATTTGATGATGGTAGCAACTGCAAGATTATTGGCCAAGGTACAGTTCAACTCTTTAATCTTCCTCCATTTGAGAATGTGTTGTTTGTAGAGGGCCTAAAGCGTAATCTCTTAAGCATTTCTCAAATTTATGATAATAAACATAGCATAAAATTCACCAACCAAGGGTGTGAGATTTCTAATGAGAACAGCTTTATGATATTAACTGGTCGCAGAACATCTAAGAACTGCTATATAGTCGATGATTCAAGCTAGTCTAAGTTATCATGTTACATGGTCCAAACCGATGAGACCGAACTATGACATAAACGCCTAGGACATGTACACTACCATAATCTTTATAGACTGAGCAAAGGTAAAGTAATAAGAGGTCTACCTAAGTTAAAGAAATGGATAAAATTTATGGCGAATGTCAGATTGAAAAATAAACTAGGAGTGCTCACAAGAAAGTGAACTCCAATGCCACATCCAAATCCCTTGAACTCCTCCATATGGATCTCATTGGACTGACTAGAATGGAGAGTCGAGGTAGTAAGAAATATATTCTGGTAATTGTATATGATTCTAACAGGTATACATGGGTAGTTTTCATGAGAGAGAAATCAGAAACTCTCGATGAAGTGAAAAGGGTACTCAAGCGTATCCAAACTTAGAGGGAATCACTTGTCTTTAAAATCTGTAGTGATCAGGGTTCCAAATTTGATAATAGTAGTTTTGGGAAGTTCAGTAGCGATCATGGAATATCGCATGAGTATTCTGCACCCAAGACACCTCAATAAAATGGGGTAGTTGAAAAAAAATCGGGTACTTCGCCAATGTGATGTTAAATAGTATGAAACTTCCTAAAAATCTTTGGGCTAAAGCAGTGAACACGGCGTATTATATTACTAACCGTGTTTATACTAGAAAATCTAATAATAAGACTGCATATGAACTATAGTTCAATAAGAAGCCTACTATCAAATACTTTTGAATTTTTGGCAGTAAGTGCTACATTTTGCGTGACCGGGAAAATTCGACACTAAAAGTGACGAAGGGATATTCTTAGGGTATGTTCTAAACAGTCGAGCATACCATGTTTTCAATAAAAGGACTGGTGTAATTCAAGAATCCATTAATGTAGTTATAAATGATCACTTGAATACACCTATCTCAAGTTCAGAAGATGATGAAGTCTCTTTATTTGATAAACCAAACTCTTTATCTAGTCAAGATGACACTGAACTGCGGTCAATTAAAGACCATCCAACTGATCAAATTCTTGAAATTCCTCTCACTAGTGTGCACACTCGTAGACAATTAGAAAATATTTGTAACTATGTGTGCTTCACATCCTAGATTGAGCAGGCCAATGTAAAAGAAGTACTTACTGATGAAAACTAGATAGTAGCTATGCAAGATGAACTTAATCAATTCGTAAGGAATGATTTATAGTACTTAGTTCCTAGACCTAATGATAAACACATTATTGGAACTAAATAGATCTTTAAAAATAAATCTGATGAACTTGATAATATTATAAGAAACAAGGCTAGACTGGTTGTACAAGGGTACACTCAGATAGAAGGCATTGATTATGATGAAAATTTTGCCCCAGTAACTCGTCTTGAATCTATCAAACTATTTATATCCATTGCTTATTACAAAAAATTTAAAATTTATCAAATGGATTTTAAGAGTGCTTTCTTGAACGGTGATCTGCATGAGGAAGTATATGTTGAACAGCCTAAGGGTTTTGAAGACCCTAAACATATTGATCATGTTTATCGCCTAAAAAAGGCACTCTATGGATTAAAATAAGCTCCTAAGGCATGGTACGAGAAATTGACTAATTTTTTACTAAGTCATAACTTTATAATGGAGAGTGTTAATAAGGCACTTTTTGTAAAGAAATACAATGATCACATACTGATAGTACAGATATATGTTGATAAAATTATCTATGGATCTACTTGTTCTAACATGACTGTTGAGTTTGCAGATTTAATAAAGTCCAAATTTAAAATGAGCATGGTTGGAGAACTGAACTATTTCTTAGGTTTGCAAGTAAAACAACTTCCTAATGAGTTCTTTATCTCTCAAACCAAATACGCTTTAAACTTGGTGAAAAAGCTTGGCTTTGAGAGCAGTAAAAATTTTGATACTCCTATGAGTACGATACTTAAACTCTTTAAGGATTCGACAGGTAAAAATGTAAATCCTAAGTTGTATCACGGTATGATAGGTAGTTTATTATATTTAACTTCGAGTCGACCTGATGTTGCATTCAGCGTAGGAATCTATGCTATATATTAATCGGACCGTAAAGAGCCCCACCTGATTGCTGTAAAGCGCATTTTGAGATATGTCGCAAGTTCTGCCAAACTCGACCTTTGGTATCCTCATGATACTAATGTTCAATTGCATGTTATTTGGATGCTGATTAGGCTGGTAATAATGATAACCGCAAGTCTACCAGTGGTGGATGTTTTTATGTCGGGAATTGTCTAGTTTCATGGCATACTAAGAAACAGAGTTCCGTATCACTTTTCACAGCTGAGGCTGAGTATATTGCAGCAGATAATGCATGCACCCAGCTTTTGTGGATGGGGAGGATGTTAAGTCATTACAGATTTGCGTAAGATTCTATGGTGTTGTATTGTGACAATTCTAGCGCAATTAACATTTCTAAAAATCCAATTCAACATTCACAAACTAAGCATATTGACATTAGATATCATTATATTCGTGAATTAGTAAATGATAAGATTATTTCTATGGATTATATTTAGATTGAAAATCAACTTGCAGACATTTTTACAAAACTACTTGACAGAAACAGGTTTGCTAAGTTAAAATTGGATGTGTATGTGCAATATGATCTGAATTGCTTGTGTTTATTTGTACTATATTACATGTTTTTATTTTATTTATTTTTACTAATTTTTAGATTTTAAAATTATGAAAAATGCAAAATTCACGAGGTGCACGACCAGTCGAGTACACACTTGACCAGTTGTGGCACGACCGGCCAAGTATGTACTCGACTAGTCGAGTCGCTTGGGTTTAGGGCTTTTTATTGTACAAAAAACACTTTTTCTCCATGTTTTTCATTTTCCCCAACCAGCCCTATTACGACCGGTCGAACCCACTTTCAATTCCTTCATGGTTAGTGCATCTTTTTCATTTTCCTTGTGGATTTAGGTTCTTTGCATTCCCATTTCCTTGATTTTATAGTTTATTTCAAGGTTTTTAGTGGTTTATTGGGTTTTCTTGCTAAAAATCTAATTCATTGAAGCCCATCTTTCCTTTCTTTCATTTCTTGTATTCCTTGTATTTCTTGTGCTATGGAAGGTAGAAATAAGAAGAGAGCCTCTCGTGGTCCCTCTTCTTCCCGTTCCATTTCAATCACGGTGCGTCATCTTCATTCACCCGAAGAAGATCCTGAATATGTGCGGGATATTCGTGTTCTCAACATGATTGTTGAGCGGACTGTCAACTCAAAACATTTGGAACCGTTCGGCATTGTTCCCCTCCTTTAAACTGTCGGATGGGCTAACATATTAAATTGGAGCGGTCCAGCATACCGTTCCATTGCGCAGGCCATGTTTGCTTATATAAGTGACTTTTCTGCTGAGAATTTAACTTTTACTATTTCAACAAGAGAAGGTTCTATTGGTGTAGATCGTCACTTGATATCTAGACTGATGGATATCCCAGTAAATGATGACGGAATTCCTATTTCTACTTTAGTGGCAAGACTTTTTTAATCTGAAAAATGAATGCTAACTAGAGTGTTATGCCACATGGATGCTGATTGGAACTTTGGTGTTGCGTTCAGTTCCAAATTTATGTTACCCAAAAACAGGATTCTCCATCGTATTTTCATCTCTAATGTCTATCCTAGGTCTGGTAACAAGACTGAGCTTACTTCTTTCATGGCTCGCATCCTTCACTATATTATTACTGGTATTCTTATATGTCTTCCATCTCTTATTTGCTACATTATCATTCAGTTTCGTTTCCATCCGGGTCATAATGATATTCCATTTACCTATCTTATGACTGTCTTAGCCACCCATAATCTTGTGGCTATATCTGTTGGAGAAGCTCCCATAAATCATCTTCCCTTCAACAATTCAAACATAAATAAGATGAATCTGAGGTTGGCTCCTGGCCAAGTTGATGTGGGTGCTGGAGGAGCTGTTGAAGAAACTGGAGAGGAAGATACTTTGCCTCCTGATGATGTTAATATGGATGACTTGTTTGATGAGATAGAGTCAAATTCTGCAGTTGATCCAGATTTTCAGCCTTTTGACGTTGATGAGCGATTGCGATCCCTTGAGGAAAAGGTGGAAGGTCTACATGTGTATTAGGAAAATCAATTCAAATACATGCGCGAATACCTTAGGCGCATTAACAAGGGACTACATCAAACAGATCCATCTATTTCTACTCCTTCATCTGGATCTGACTAGTTTTTTATTTTATTCTGGACATGTATTAATTCTTTCTACTCTTTATGTGTTTGGATAACTCTTGGTCTTATACTTTTTGATATGTGGACATGATATTATCCCTTAAGTTGATATTATGAATTTCATGGTGATGCTCTTTCCTATCTTATTTCATTTACTTCTCTTATCTTTATATGTCTTTCCTTTGTCATATTGTGACAAAAAGGGAGAGAAATTGTGGAGAGATGATGTGTGATTGTGGAATATGGAATGTAGATATGTATGGAATTATTTTTTACAGGTTCCACAAATCACCTCTCCTGGATTGAGGGGGAGTAATGGAATGAGGGGGAGACATGACTGTTGATCATATGGTACATAATTCGGTGTTGTGTGTATAACTGGTGCATGATTCCTTACTGGTGCATGATTTTTTATTGTGCATAATTCTTTATTTAGTTTTGTCACAAATTTAACAGAGGAGATTATAAATGCTATAGTGTAAATCTAGTACCCGAAGTGTTGGCAAATTTTGTTGTGCCAAACCATTTAAAATTTGTATCATGGTTTGAGTTGAATTGATCAAGTTCGTGTATTTTAAAGTTATCTGCATCTTTGTCGAACTGGCCTACATTTTCAAGTTGAAGAGAAGATTATTGAAGATCATGGTTTCAAGCTCAAATTCAAGAACTAAGGCTCAAGAACTCAAGTTCAAGTTTGAAGTTCAAATACTACACGCTAAAGACTCAAGAATTCAAACGTAACTCAAGCTCAAGTTCAAGAGATCGAACTCAAGCTTCACGTATCACAAGTAATCAAGATATGAAGCAAATGATGTTTCAATTGTTCCAACTCACAAACAGGTATGGAAGACCCTAAATTGACCATAGGTTGAGTCATATTCATTGCATATTTTTAGTGGGTCATTTCATATGTTTATAGGTCATTTTCTCGACTAGTCTTGGTCCTTGTTCGACTAGTCCAAGTAATAGCTCGACCAGTCTAAGAGTTTTCTCAACCAGTCCAAGGTTTGTTACAATTTTTCAGAATTTTCTGTTGAACTCTCGACCAGTCCTAGAGACTACTCGACCAGTCGAGTGAACAGTGCTCGATGAGTCGAGCAGGCTCAACTCAAAGTCCAACAAGCTTTTCTGGTCCCACTCGACTAGTCGAGCAGGCCACTCGACCAGTCGAGTAACGATCTTATCTTATCACGCCAGAAAATTTGAAATTTGGTTGGTCCTTTGACCAGTCAAACCGACCCTTAGACCAATCAGGAAAATAGTATTTTCACCTATAAATAAAGCACAAATTTCAAAGTTTATTCATTCATTCAAAGCTAAATCAAGAGACCACTCTAAGAGATAAGTTTGTGAATTTATTAAGATATTTTGTGCTTATTTTAGATTCTCTTTAAGTAGCTTTTGTAATTTGATTTTGTGATCTTTATTCCAATCTTATATTAAGAAGGAATTTGTGTTTTACCCTTTCTTGAGATCAAAATCAAATCATGCTAGCCCAGGTTGATTTAATTAAAAATCATTTAGAACTAGAACCTTTTCATCTATGAGATTGGACATTGAATATCTTCATTTACATCGGATTGGTTCTACCAGGCTTCTTCAAAGGAGAATTTCCAGATAAGTATCATTTACAATTTTGTATATCATTTTTGGTTTTTTTGGTTGTGCCAGAAAATTCACTTTTTAGTTTTGTCTCAGGTAATCCAGAAAATCTTAGAGTGTGAGGTTTTTGTACTTGTGTAATCCCAATCAAAGACACAATTGTGAAGGTTTTAAGGTGAACCTTGGAAAACCTTTTTCATAGTGAACGTTAATATCCTGAGGGAGTGGGTATTAGGAGTGGAGTAGTTGTGTGGCTATTTTCTAACAGTTGATGTACACACAAACGAACCACTATAATTCCTGGAGTTATGGTGAATGATTGAATGTTCTTATGTGTGTAAATGTTGTAATTTATTTTAAGCATTTATGGTGAATGGTATAATTTATTTTATGCACTTGTAGGAATGTTGTAATAACTTAGTTTATTTCCTTTGCTATTTCCTTTGCTTCTTTATTGGTTTGAGTTTTTGATACTTACAAATGTTCTAGTAAGGTTGTCCTACCATAAGCCTTTGGTTTTTGGTATTAGGTTGTCCTTAGAACTAAGTTTGTAACAATCTCTCAAGACTAGTACATTTGAAGTTATTATTTACTTGTCTTTATTATTTGATTGTGTTATCTTTCTTTCAATTCTGCATTTAATTTTTAATTTGGCATAATCCTATACACCCCCCCCCCCCTTCCCCCCACCTCTAGGACGTTAAGCTCGGCCTTTTCAATATACACCCAAGGAAAGCAGGAACTTAAAAAATGATTAACTGCATCTCACTGAAGTGGTGACAAATCTGGCTTAGGATATATCAAAAGTCGCATAGAAAAATCTAAAAATTCTGCTCTCATATTTGTAAGAGGAGAACTTCAAAGTTTAAAGGAAAAAAACTATAAAGGAAGCAAAGAAGAATTAAAGATCCTTTCAAAAAACTTTTAATCCAAAAACTAATGCTAATTATCATAAATATCAAAGGAGAAATAATAATCCTCCTCTAGCAGATAAGATAGTGGACTTGCTTAAAGAGCTCTTGAAATCCAACTCTAGAAATAACAGAGTAAGTAAAAACAAGAAAAACTCTTATTCTTAAACATAGTGAATAGTAAAGGATCCTACTAAACCCAAAACCATAATGAAATGGGTTCCAAAAGATAAGTGTCTTCTTATTCACACAACTTTCAAAGCAAGTAGCCATTCAAGATGGTACCTGGATAGTGGCTGTTCTAGACACATGACAGGTGATAAGGCGATTCTATCAGACATCAATCAAATCGATGGCAGCTTAGTTACTTTTAGAGATGGTAGCAACTACATAATCATCAGAAGAGGTAATGTAAAACTTGCAAATCTACCTATCTTTAAAAATGTTCTAAATGTTGAAGGATTAAAACATAATTTGCTTAGCATATCTCAAATCTGTGATAATAATCATATTGTAAAATTTTCAGATCACGGATGTGAGATAATTAACAATCAAGGTCATATAATATTAAATGGTCAAAGAACCTATGAAAATTTCTATATCATTGATAACTCTTGATCTATAAATCATTCTTATTACATGGTCCAAACAGAAGAAACTAAACTTTGGCATCAACATCTTGGACATGTAAACTATAGAGACATATAAATTAAGCAAGAGAGATCATCTACGTGGTCTACCCAAATTGAAAAAGGTAGAAAACAAAGTATGTTGTACCTGTCAAATAAGCAAACAAATTAGGAGTAGTCACAAAAAGGTGAACTCCTTAACCACTACAAGACCTCATGAACTACTCCTTATAGACTTAGTTGGACTAATTCGAATGAAGAATAGAAGTGGATAGAAATATTTTCTAGTTGTAGTAGATGACTACACCAGGTATTCATGGGTAGCCTTCTTAAGAGAAAATTTGGATGCTTTTGAAAAAGTCAAGAAGTTAATTAAATGCATCCAGACTGAAAAAGAACTGCCTGTGATCAGAATAAGAAGTGACCATGGTACTGAATTTGAAAATAGAAAATTCAAGTAGTGTAATGACCATGGAATATTACATAAGTTTTCTGCTCCTAAAACTCCTCAACAAAATGGAGTTGTTGAGAGGAAAAATAGAGTTCTTCAAGAAATGGCTAGTGTTATGCTAAATAGTTTAAAATTAGCTAAAATTTTATGGGGTGAAGCTGTTAATACTGCTTGCTACACTATTAATCGTGTTTATGTAAGAGCAGGTAAAATAAAATAGCTTATGAACTTTGGTTTGATTAAAAAAAAGACCTTCTATTAACTATTTTTGCACTTTCGGAAGCAAGTGTTTCATTTTACAGGATAGGAAAAATCTGGAAAAGTTTGAAGCTAAAAGTAATAAGGAAATATTTTTAAGATATGCTCTAAATAGTCGAGCATATCGTGTCCTAAAAAAGAACTGAGGTGATACAAGAATCCATAAATGTTGTTATCGATGATCAAACTACACACCCAATGTGAGACCCGACCCGAGTTCGCATGTATGCATGTGTGTGCGTGAGGATGCATTCATTCATCTTGGTCTCGCGGTCCTACCGGTTGAATCCCGGTGACCCATGACCATCGGATAATGTTTGCAGTCATCCTTAAGTCCGGTCACGTAAAACCAACTCGGATTAAGCCGAAACCTATGCCATCTTATTCGCATCGTCGTTGCGGTTCCGATGCTGCGTCTTGTGCATCCATCCGGCATGTAGATCATAAGATGTAGGAAATTCAATTCTAGCCCTTGATCATGATCATGTGGCCCACCTATTGAGGAGAGCACATTTTTCAAGGTGGCCCACTCCCTTTTTGGTGTAATTTCTAACAAACACCACACACACTACCTAAAGTTCCATCTCACACACTACCTACCCTTAAACACCACCCACAAGCCTACTAACCTATTAAACCTACAACTTTGGTTGTAACTCCCTACTTGTAATCATCTCCCCTCTCTAACCAAGGTAAGAAAGCAACCATTACCTAGCTTAAAAGAGATTTCTCTCTCATTCTCTCTACTCCTCTCTCTTCTGTCCCTCTCATTTTCTTCTTCCAAGCAATAGAGGGGTGGGACATCCACCCATTCTAGCCCTAATCCCCCTATTTTCCTCCAAATCTAACCTTCCAAATCCCATCTCATCCCTCGATCCATCACCCTTGGGGCACTAGGAGCAAGGAGGTCTAAGATTGGAGCAATCTAAGGTGGGTTTATTCCTAGGATTTAAAACTTTCATCTTTACATTCTTAGATCTCTTTTCTTTTATCTAGGAAGTGTAAGACCCACCAATCAATGGTGAAAATCCTAGACCATCCCTTAGTTGTGGCCAAATGGCCTCTTTGGTGCATGCATGCCCATGCATGGGGTTTTCCCCTCTATGGGCCCCATCATGGAGGATTATTCGTATTTCATCACATGATAGGTCATCTAGACCTTAGAATTATGGTTGGGATGGTATCCCAACCATTGATCTTGAATCTAGTACATGCATGTGAAGGATCTTTGTTGTAACATATGAACAAATGGAATGTATTGTGTGATTGATGAAAGGGAAGGCCTCAATGTGGCGGAGCCCCTCCTCTTGTGGCCAATTCTTCATTTTTCCTTTATGATAGAATTCTGATCTTGCATGTGTGGCCCACCTTGTGGGTCAATAAAAATTCAGACCATCCATGAAGCTTGGATGCCCATAGCGGTCCATCCTTGAACATGTGGCCCAAAAATTCATCTTAATGAGGCACATGCAAAGGGTATTTGATGACGGGGAAGGTCTGAACATTTGTGAGGCCCACTAGGGTGGTCCACAACATAAATTCCTAGGGTTAAATCCCATGGCAAATGAAGTTTATGTTTTATTTCCTTCAATTACTCGTTGTTGTCCCAATCTGTCTGGATAAATTTTTGGGCTAACTTGAGGCCAGAATTTGGGGCTTTTGATAGAGAATTTTGTACCAAGTGAAATATTATTTTTAAAGGTACATATCCTACCTATAAGCATGTCAAATTACAGCCTCAACTGACCCCATTTGGGTCCCCAAAAGTGTGGGCCAATATGGGTAACTTGCTGGATTTTCTGTTGTAATTCCAGCAAGGTTGCAATTTGGAAACTCAAAATTTTAAAATAGTTTTGATCAGGTGGGCCACCTTGGTGGACCTTACCTTGTAATACATATATATGGAAAGGTTGACATCTAATTTTCTCAATTTTTGGACACCCTGGGCCCACCCCATTGGGTGCTCAATCATGGTCTATCCAAAATTCTACACTTAGCAGAATTTCTGGATAGATTGTATTTCTAAATTAAATTAAAATACTTTTGATCATCCTAAAATCGTGACATTTTGTAGAGGTGTGTCCCACCCATGGAAGGACCATCCTACAAATGTTTAGGGCCATCGGGCCCCTTTACCATGCGTGGTGCGGCCTGGAGTGGCCCACCAGGCTGGGACACCCAAGCTGGGGCATCTAGCCTTGGTTGGCCGTCTAGGCCACCTTATGGGCCCACCTTGATGTATTTTATGTCCCACCATTCATCAAGTGGGGTCCATAGGGAGCATGATCATTTTTCCCTTCAATAGCTATAAGACCCGACCTGAGTACCTGCATTTGCATGTGTGTGTGAGTATGCATTTCATTTCTTGTGGTCCCACGGTCCTACCGGTCGAATTCCAGCGACCCGCGACCCTCAGATTGTGTTTGTGGTCATCCTTAAGTCTGGTCATGTAGACACGACTCAAATCAACCTGAGACCTATGCCATCTTATTCGCATCGTCGTTGCGGTTTCAATGACATGTCTTGTGCGTCCATCCGATATATGGATCAAAAGTTATAACATTACATGATATGGCCCTTAATCATGTGGCCCACTTTTGTGCAATGCATGTGAACCACATCCTTGGCACAAGTCCCTATACATACTACAAACACACCACACAAGTACTATGGAAAACACCACCCACCTCAATAAACATTACATAAGTCTACCCTAAGCCTTAGCATTTTAAACTCCTTCCTTAGGCAATGATGACCCCTCTTACAAACTCATCATGACCTCTTTCTCTCTCTTTATCTTTCTCATTTCCCTCCATTTTCTAGCAACATCTCCCTCTCCCAAAGTCCATTTCTCCCTCTTTTCTCCAGCCCTCTAATCCCCAACATACTTCCAATCCCACCATTAAAACCTCTTCTTAAGCTCAAGATCTCCTTAATGTGAAAGTTTGAAGGCTTACTTTGCATGTGGGTGAATATAAATTTCTAATTTCTTTCCTGACCTTTAAGCTTCTCTTTTCTTTATAAATGGGTCATATGGGACCCACCAATCCATGGTGGGGATCCCATTTGACCTCATGGATGTGGCCCTTTGGCCCATCCTAAATGCATGTCATGATACATGATGGGGCCATTCTCCATGGACCCCATCATGATGTATTGTATTATCTACTTCATTCCAAGGGCATCTAGACCCTAGAATTCATGTCGGGATGACATCCCAACCACCCATTTTAGTTATGGATCATGCATGCATTGGTTTATTGTTGCATGTACAATCTACATAGTTGTATGGATGAGATTGAATCTTGGGAGGGCCCATTAGTGGTGGGGCTCTACCGCCATGGCCGAGTTGTATTTATTCTTCTCCTTTCTCTTATTATTGTGGATGATGATGTGTGTGGCCCACTTGGTGGGCCTAGGATGTCCCAAAATTCAACAAGGGTGGGACACCCCTACCACCTTATTCCATAGTTTTTGGACATCCTAAATTAACGCATGCAAGTGTCCTGACCTTAGTTCATAATCTAAACATGTGTGGGGCCCACTAAATAAGGCCACACACCCTTTTAATTGTTGAGATTATTGATATATAGGCTGATATGTCCAGCCATGTATTGGTGTCCAAAAAAAAATCTAAACTGTTTACATGGATTGGTTTAGCTGATGTTTGGTATGGATTTAGTTTATAATTCTACTATTTTTCTTGATGATTGTGGGGTGTAATATGAAGGTGTGGAACCCACCTTGAAATGTGGTAGATCACACCTCAGATGGCCCATGAAATGGTACCCAAAAGGGGGCCCAAAGAGGGGTAGGCGGTCCACCTTGCTGGACCGTCTAGCCCAAAAGAATGAGAGGAAAACCCAAATTCCAGCTTATTTTTCAGAGTGGTGGGCCACTTTTTTGGACCTCACCTTGCTATATTTTATGATAAAAATACTAATCATCCATCCCTCCCCTCATATATGAAGTTTAGCCCACCTTATTAATAAACATTACATGGACAACAACATTGTACCCAGCAAAATTTCTAGATAGGCTGTAATTCTAAATTTAATGAAAATATTTCTAAATATCTAAAAATTTTAAAAAAAAATTTAAGTGTGGCCCACCCATGATAGGACCCACCTACCAATTTTTGGGGCCAACGGACCCCTGTGCACACCGTTGTAAGGGCTGAACCGGCCCACCAGGCTGGGACGCCCAGGTCAAACAAATTTTCTGGATAAATTGTAATCCTTAATTAAAATAAAATACTTCTAATTGTTCAAAAGTCATAAAATTTTTTGAAAGTGTGGTCTACCCATGGAAGAACTACCTTGTAAATTTTTAGGGCCATCGGGCCCCTGTACTGTCCGAAGTGCATCCTGGAGGGGCCCACTAAGCTGGGGCGCCCAGGCTGGGGCGTCTAGCCTTGGCTGGCCGTCCAGGCAACTTTATGGGCCCACCTTAATGTATTTTATATCCCACCATTCATCCATATGGGGTCTATAGGAGACGTGATCATCCCACCTTTAGTGGAATCCAGTTGGGGCCCATTGGTTGGGTTTTTGGGCCAATTACCCAGGCCTCTTGAACCACCCACCATGGGATGCCCAGCCCATTGGGCTGCTGCTGGATGTCCAGTCCAGCAGCATGGCCCACCTGATTTATATGTTTAATCCACTCTCTTCATTTGATGGACCTCCTGTGACATCTATGAATCACTAGGAACTAAAATAAAAGTATAAATTAATTATTTTTGAATTTCCAGCGGGCCCAAATTGTGGGTAAGCTAGAATTTCAGCAATGGGCCCATGGTTGCTGCCTATAAATAAATGTTTTGGGGCAGCATGGACCACCAAATTTGGGGACATTATTACACATATCTTGCCCCATTTTTAATTAGATTTTGGGCTTAATTAGTGCATGTTTGAGGCCCACCCCAGTTGGGGTTTTTATTGGATCCACACTTCTAGCTACTTGTTGGGCCATATAACCTTGGTTGAGCTGAAACTTTTGATAGGCCCATTGGACCTTTGGGGCCTATATTTAGCCATTGTGATGGGTTTTATGGGCCAAATACTCAAGTAGTTAGGCCTTTGGTTGCCCATTAAATTAACCCTATACTTGGGCCAAGAAGTGAGGCCCAACTCACTTGTTTTAAATATAAGGATTTCCCATATGTTGAAATAATGGGCTGCCCATTAGGCCCACCACAATGAGTGGACTCATGATCTTTATGGTTGAGCCCAAACCTTGCTTAAGAGTCCACCATATTGCCTCAGTATTGGGCTTAGTGTATGGCCCACTAGGCCATGGATTGCTTAGGCCTTGGACTTTGCTTTATATACGTGTAGGTAGCGGGCTACCTTTTGGGACCCAGTTGAGGTTGGATGTCCTCCTTGGTGGCCCTAAGGTAGGACCATAGGGTACCTTTTGGTGGTTGAAGGCCCACCTTAGGCCCTTGATTAGGATCGCTTCTTCCTTGGGTTTATGACTCTCTTAACTTATGGGCTACCCCAAAGTATTGGGCCCCCACTAGACTTCTCCTTAGAGTACTTGTTTATAGACCCTGTCCCTCCCTGGGAAGGAGGAGTATGATCCACGTCATCACCGTCGAGTAGTGTACTTACATCACTATAACCCATATCCATCATCTACGTGGATGGATTGCATTGTGTGGGATCATTGGGTTGACAGGATAGAGGGATGGAGTTTCTCCTCTTGTGCACATCGAGTGCTTGAAGCTAGTGCATGATTTGTGTGCGTGACTCATGCATTGGTATCGTATTTCATAATGATCCACCCTTGCTTCATCAAGGCCTTGCCTCCACAGGGACAATCGTGGATGGCCATATGAGTGGACACCGAAAATGTTACTTAAGCATACATGGTGCATAGGATGCTAATGGGTAAAATTCCCAAAACTTTTATGGTACCGAGGATCTACCCCAACGCGGTGACTAAGTGAAAACTATGAGCGCACGAGGGCCTTATACCATTAGGCCACAACTCCCACTGTCATGTAGTCAATTGGGTAGGAGTGTGGCCTTACCCGCCTGGTGTAAGAGGGCATTGCTAGGTTAAGTCTGACCAGCTCATAAATGGATCCGCTGCTGTCAAGCCTTGTTGGTGATTGGCTATCCACAGGCAGGTAGTAAGGTCTCTTACACACGTTTGATTGTGCGGGTCTGGAGAACGGCAATCATCCAGCAGTGTACTAGACCCCAATGATTTCCTTATGATTGGAAATGTACTTGACATATGGATTTGGACATGAGCACTGGCATCACTTTGCATTGCATTTGCATTGGCTACTTAAGCCCCTTTATGTATCACCTTAGTAAGGCGCCTAGTACTCATTACATTAAGCCTCAGTAAGGATAGCGATACTATCATTAATCATATTTCCCTTCCTTTATCTCCTATTATTCTTCTGTGCACTATTGTCACACACCTTCACCACCCTCTAAGCTTCTATAAGCTTATGCACTATTGATGCGTGTAAGTAATCCTAGTTCAGTATCGTAGCGGCAGAGCTAGGACTAGAGTTGAGCTGAAGAGCCCCAATGTTGCAGATCTTCTTCCTACTTCTTTTGCTATCAGATGTATTCTTTTTCTGCTTTGTACTTGTAAAAGTTCAAATTCATAGTGAATTTTGTGATGTGTGCCTTTGTTATTTCCAAATATACTTGTTGTGATCTTGAGTATACTCATATTGGAAATGGTTATACGGTTATGAAAATCCTCCTTGTGAGATCCTAGGATTGGAACCTACCTTAAGAGCCGAGAATGGGGTACTACGAAGGCTGTTGCGGCCAGAACCGGCTATCAGGTTCCTTGTGAGTTCGGTTACCGAGTCTGGGGTGTGACAAGAGTTGGTATCAGAGCATAACAAGTAATTCTGGAATAACTCAAGATAACATCTCATGTCTGCTAAGTGCATAGGACAAGTAGTGTCCCGAGATCCTTCTTTTCGCTCTGTATTGAGCTTGTAGTTGTCTTGATTCCTTGCGTAATCATTATTTTATATACGATGCCGCCTAGACATGGCACCCGTGGTCGTGGTGCCCGTGGACAAGGCGCCCGAGATACCCATTCTACTCGAGCGTATCATGCTCCCATTTTAGAGGATCCGATTCCCGAGGTCCTGATTCATCATATTCCTCCTGTATCGCCTATTCCTCCTATAACACCTATTGAGCCTGTGGCACATATTCCTCTAGTTGCTCCAGTTCCCCCGTCGATTCCACCTTCTCAACCTATTGTTCCAGTTATAGAGGTTCCTATTCCATCAGCCACACCCATGCCTCCGCCCAAGGCGAGTGCCGCTCCTACTTTTTCGACAGTGCCTATAAGTGCCAAGCATTTTCAACAGCTAATATAGCCTGTCGTTACTGCGTTGTAGACTCATCAGCCTACAGCCACTCCAGTTTCTAAGCAGGGTGATTTTCCATGCGCTAGCGCTATTTTTAGAGAGTTTAGACTGTGTGACACTTCAAGGTTCAGGGGTGATCCCGACCCATCTGCCGCTGAGTCATGGCACATTAAGATCGTAAGGATTTTCGACACTATGCAGTGTCTAGCCGATCAAAGGGTATCCCTTGTGACCTATCTTCTTCAGGGTGAGGCCCGTCATTGGTGGTCATTCGTGTCTAGGATGGCTGGGCCAAATTTTGTTTGGACCTGGGAGGAATTCGTGGTCCGTTTCGACTAGAAATTCTTCCCCGAGCATGTTCTGATACAGTGGGCGATTGAGTTTAAGACCCTAGTTCAGGGTGAACAGTTGGTGTCACAATTTGAGGCCTGTTTCTTGGCCTTGTCTAGATTTGCCCCTCATCTCACCAGCGATGAGAAGATGAGGACTCGTCATTTTGTGACTAGCTTACGTCCTGTCGTTCGTAGCCGTGTGCTGGGACATTGTTTAGAGACATTCGATCAGATTGTTCATTGGGTGTTGGTCTATAAGGAGGACTAGGCTATGACCTAGAGATCGAGAGAGCAGAGTTCCGGTGGAGACTGGAAGAGCAGAGCACCAGCCATCAGCTCCAAGCAGCACCATCAACAGAGACGAAGGGGCATATTAGAGTTTAGACATCCCAGGGCTCAGACAATAGCTTCTTCATCATCATTAGCACCGCCAGTCGCTTCATCATTTGGCCCCTTTTCCGGTGTTTGCTTCGATTATAGACAGCCCGGACATCGGAGGCGTGATTGCCCTCTCCCCATACATCAGTAGAGGCCACCGTAGTTGCCTCCTCCTCATCCTCCTCAGCAGCAGCAGCAGAGAGCACAGCTTCTAGCCGCTGCTCCTAAGGCTCCTCCTCAGCAGTAGAGGTAGCTAGGTAGACCTCCCCAATAGAGATAGTATCAGCCGCAAAGGGGATATCCACATGTACAGTCCCTAGGTCAAGTGTGTATTGCACCCCAGCAGGAACAAACTCAGGATTCGCAGTCTTCATTTTCGCTTCCCCTACCAGCTCAGGGCCGATTTTATTTAGCGCAGCAGGCGCCAGGCCAGGACCCGCAGTCATCGACCAGTGGAGTCATCGAGGGTATTCTTCTTGTTTCTGCTTGCGTCACCCATGTTTTGTTTGATTGCCTCCCATTCTTTCATGGCTGAGCAGTTTTGCCGATCGACCAGTATTCCATCGGAGTCCATATCTGAGGCCTTAGCAGTTTCGACTCCCATGGGGAAGTCCGTTGTGTTGACCCGTCGCTGCCTTTCTTGCCCGGTGTTAGTAGGCGATATGTTCCTTCCTGCCGATCTGTTCGTGATGCCGATGATAGGCTTTGACATTATTCTAGGTAAGGAGTGGCCTGCGGTGTATTATGCTATCTGGAATATGCTGAGAGGACAGTTACGTTTCACATTCCCTGCTTGCCAGTATTCCAGTTCGTCGACGAGCCCAGAGGAGAGTCATTATCTAGTTTCTTGGCTTCTATCATCGATGATTCTGTGGTAGAGTGTATTGAGCAGCTACCAGTTGTTTGTAAGTACCCGGACGTGTTCCAAGAGATCCCGGGTTTGCCACCGCATCAGCAAGTGGAGTTTCAGATTGATTTGGTGCCCGATACCACGCCTATCTCGAAGGCCCCCTACTAGATGACACCATTGGAGTTGAAGGAACTGCAGGAGTAGTTAGATGAGCTCTGTGAGCTAGGTTTCATTCATCCTAACAGTTCACCTTGGGGAGCCCCAGTATTGTTTGTGAAGAAGGATGGCTCGTTGCGGCTCTGTGTGGATTATCACGAGCTAATAGGGTCACCATCAAGAACCGATACCCACTTCCCTGTATTGATGATCTATTCGACCAGTTAGATGGTGCATAGTATTTTTTTAAGATAGACTTGTGCTCCGGTTATCATCAAATTCTGGTCCGAGAGGAGGATATTTTGAAGACGGCTTTCTGGACACGCTATGGTCACTTCAAGTTTCTGGTCATGTCATTCGGACTAACCAATGCACCCGTCATATTCATGCAGCTGATGAACAAGGTCTTCCAGTCGTTCCTCAATTAGTTCGTGGTGGTATTCATTGATGACATTCTTGTATATTCGAGGACCCGGGAGAACCATGTTAAGCACTTACAGATTGTGCTGGAGATACTGGAGAAGTGAGAGTTTTGGCAGGAGGAGATAATGTTCCTTGGTCACATGGTGATGAGGGAGGGTGTCACTGTGGACCCCTCGAAGGTGGACGCAGTGCATTAGTGGGGCCAGCCCATGAACGCGTCCGAGATCTATAGCTTCCTTGGTCTAGCGGGATACTATCGGCAGTTTATCGAGGGTTTCTCCCATATTACAGCACCACTGACCCGATTGACATGGAAGGACGTCGAGTTCGTCTAGAGTGACGCCTGCGAGGAGGCATTTATGAAGTTGAAGGACCACTTCATGTCCACTCCTGTTCTCACTCTTCCTGATGGGAGTAAAGGTTTTGTTGTATTCACCGATGCTTCCAGAGTTAGCTGGGTGTTGTACTGATGCAGCATGGGAAGCCAGTGGTGTACGCCTCGCGCCAGCTCAAGGTCTATGAGTTGAACTACCCCACCCATAATTTGGAGCTTGTAGCGGTTGTCTTCGCACTGAAGGTGTGGAGGCATTATCTATATGGGGTCAGGTTCGAGCTCTTCTCGGATCACAAGAGCTTGAAGTATCTATTTTCGCAGTCCGAGTTGAACCTGCGTCAGAGGCGATGGATGGAGCTGTTGAAGGATTATGATTTTGATCTTCAGTACCACCCGGGTAAGGCGAACATGGTGGCAGACGCGCTTAGCCATCAGCCACAAGGCCTGATGGCTCAGATGATGGTGCGAGAGTGGCAGATGCTCGAGGATGTTTCAGAGTTTGACTTTAAGTTTGATCTACAGTCTTCCATTGTTCAGCTTTTGAGCTTGTCGATTCAACCCTCTTTGGAGGCTAGGGTGATCGAGGCTGAACAGACAGATGAGTCACTTCAGGAGTACCAAGCAGAGGACGCAACCGTGGAGCAGTCAAACTAGCAGATTGGTTCCGATGGTGGATTACACTTCAGAGGCCGATTGTGTGTCCCGAACGTGCCAGAGTTACGTCGTGATCTAATGACCGAGGCACACCGATCGAGACTTACTATTCACTCAGGCTCCACAAAGATGTATCGTGATATGAGGAAGTATTTTTGGCAGGGGATGAAGTGTCAGATTGCTAGTTTTATGGCCGAGTATAACACATGCCAGCTGTCAAGGTCGATCATCAGAGACCCCTTCGTCCCATACAGTCATTGAGCGTTCTAGAGTGGAAGTGGGAGCATGTGTTGATGGACTTCATCGCAAGTTTGCTAAGGACTCAGCACAGTCACGATACTAGCTAGGTTATCATGATCGTCTGACGAAGTCGGCTCACTTCATTCTGGTGTGTGCTTCCTGGTCTATAGACCGGCTTGCGAAGGTTCTTATTGAGGAGATAGTGAGACTGCAGAACATCTCAATTTTGATCGTTTCAGACCGAGACTCCATATTCACGTCTCAATTTTGGAGGAGTTTCCAGCAGGTGATGGGGGCTACCTTACATCTCAGCACCGCTTATCATCCGCAGACAGATGAGCAGATAGAAAGGTCAACCAAATCCTTAAGGATATGCTCAGAGCTTGTGTGATCGACTTTGTGGGCAGTTGGGATGAACATTTGCACCTCACCGAGTTCGCATCCAACAACAGCTATCAAGAGACTATCGGCATGGCTCCTTTTAAGGCACTTTATGGCAAACCATGCAGATCTCCTAGCTGTTGGACCGAGGTTGGAGAGCGTCATCTCCTAGGTCTCGATCTTGTGCAACGGACATCGGAGGCTATTAATGTTATCAGGCAGAGGATGCGCACAGCTCATAGCCGACAGAAGAGTTTTGCTGATCATCGGCACCAACCCCTCGAGTTCACAGTCAGTGACATGGTATATCTCAAGGTCTCACTAACGAAGAGCATAGTTCATTTTGGTGTGAAGAGCAAGCTTACCCCGAGATTCATTGGACCTTTTAAGATTACCGAGGGCGTGGGCATTGTGGCCTATAGGCTAGCCTTACCTCTTGAGTTGTCTACGATCCACGACATATCCATAATGTATTTCATGTTTCTATGTTGTAGAAATGTGGGCTAAACATTATTCCTGTAATTAATTGGCAGCCACTCGAGGTCTATGAGGATGCTTCCTATATCGAGCAACCGATTTGTATTCTTAATCGAAAGAAGTAGGTCCTCAGGACCAAGGTCATTCCCTTGGTGAATGTAACGCCCTGAAATTCGGGGGTCGTGCATAACTCAGCTCCCGAGTTTCAAACCATCACTTATGCAACATATTTAATGATGGATGTATGTTGTCTGTATGAGTACATAAAACATGGAATAGATTAAGCCAAACTGTAAACATAATTCAGGGATAAGTGAAGGACACAAGCGGAAGACTTAAAGAAACATAAGTGTACATGTGCAAGTCCCTGAAATACGTATACATGCCAGGTCATACTTACAAGTGTTGCTATCAAAAATACAAGCATCAAATGACATTATCTATTCCAAAAGAAAACCCAGAATTCCCGCATATCAGGACATGGCTCACAAGAACCCGCCTGAGAACTGCATAAAAGAAAATGCGGCCTCATCATCCTCGAACTCCTGTTCTGCCTCAGGGTTCGCACCAACATCTACATCTAAGATAGAGTCTGGTTGGTGTTTAAAAACCGCCCCAGAACGTGGGAGTGAGTGATCAACTCAGTGGAACAATAAAGCAAAGGTTAACATGTTATCAATTCAATCAAGCAATAATGATAAAGCAGAACAATCAAACATGTCCTAATTACTCTTGTTAGTGCAAGGATGTATGTATAAATGATGCATGCCCTCGCCTTATTCCCTCAGCATCTTCATCTTACGTTACGCATGACATCCCCCCGCAGTGCCAACGACTTCCACGCACATGCAAATGCGGTGCATGAACATGATTACCAAGTTGTTATTAGTCCTTTTCATACAGCAGGATTGGGAAGCTAAGGTACCTTCCTCATATCAATTTCCACACAGTGATCCATTCTAGGGTCATCAGTCCTAGGTCATCTCATACGATCATATGGTTCTAGGTCACTGTAAAGGGCTCGTCACCAATCAATGCACGCCTATCATACCTTAGTTACTACTCTAAGACTCGTCGCCTTAATGCAGTATCTAGGTATGCTCGAGGTCACTACAAAGGGCTCGTCACCAATCAATGTAGGCCAACAGCACGAATATAGTGTCCCATACCACCATAATCGGCTCACGAGTCTGGTGTGCTCACTGGTCACTACGGGGAGGCTCATCACCCCAGCGTAGGCCGACAGCTAGACCACCGTGTCCCATACCACCATGTCTGGCTCATGAGTCTTAGCGGATCAAGGTACAACGGTTAACGGAATTTCATCGGTAAGTTTGGTACCCTAGATTTAAACAATAGCGTCCATACATGGTGAACATACATCGGACAATCGGGTTACTTGACGAACTCGACTAACACAAGCGTACGTTGGGTTGAACGACATAGAGTGCGCAAACACTCCGTGTAGCCAAACCACTGCCGACAACTCTGATACGACTCGGGTTCGTCAAACACGTCCCTCGTGGCGAAAGCATCCTTAGCCACGAACTCAAGGCCAATTACCAATTTTCTGGACTAGTTCGTAGTCCTAAACATATTCCATTATAACATATATGCATATACAATTTAGAACAGTAATGGAACAACAATTCAAACCATGTAGAATGTAAGCATTTGAAGAATATCAACTTAACATGGATTTAAACATAAGTAATACATGAAGTTAAACAACAAAGAATGTGACTTGCATGTAGGAAATCATACACACCAATAGGAGAGTTGAGAATCGCTTCTCAACGCCCGCAAATAGGATAACATATTACACTTTAGACCATTCAAACATTTCTACAAACACTTAGACTACATAGTTCAACATATATGACGTATGTTGGAATACACGCATTTGGACAATTCCTTTTGCCAAGGAGTTGACACACATACAATTAACACAAATACACAACAGTTAATCATGGCAAGCACATGTTCATATTTTATACGTATACGATACTTCCTACATATACATAGAATACACAAATCTCAATATAACACATACATATCCGGAACGCAAAGTAAATATAGCATTTGGCATGTGAAATTGCATCCATAACAATAATAAACCATTATCTGACATTGAAAGCCTTGAAAACCATAACCTATATGAATATAGTCCGCACCTTAAACCAGAAAAAGCACACCGAACTAATTCAGACGATATGTCTTCGTCAACGGCGACTAGATAACCTAAGGCAAGAATAGAAATGAGCTACATCAACACATAGACTATTCTAAGCTCTAAACATATTAGGGTTAGATTAACTTACCCAAGAAGGAACTTAGAATCGCCGGAATAACGATTCAAAAGTGATGGTTTAAGGATGTAGAGTAACAGGAAAGAATCTTCAGATGATTCACCAACTTCTCTCTCACTTTCTCTCTCTTTTCCCCTCTCTTTCTTAGTTAGGGTTAGGAAATTCGTATGGAAAAGAGAGTGAGGGTTTTAAGGTCTTTATATAGGCCTAACATTGATGAAAATAGCCCCAGGGCCAAGGTACACTTAGGTTATAACCAAATCAGGCCTCTCTCGATCCAACGGAGCACTTCCGGTGGTCCTTTCTCCACTTGCAGACGGACATAAGCTCACTGACCATGGATCTAGGTCAGGCTGAGTTTTCGTACCGATCGAATTTACAGATCAGTCGTGGCGGACCACTCTCAATTCAACGGTTACCGAAACTCGATCAGGTCCACAAGCACTATGACATGTCTGAGCCATCTTCCCTGATCTGAGGGTGAAATTGGGTCAGAATCCAACGGTCAGATTGCTTAAAATCGTCGCGCAAGCGACACGACTTAGATTTCATAAAATCATATTTAATTTCTCACCGTTCTCACACTCTTCACTCCGGACTCAATCAAATCGACCCAGGACATCATCTGGGCTTGATTTTTGAGGTGATGGTCAAGTCCAACATGGTGACCATAACTATCTACGATCATCGCTATCGAACTTTCGACGCGCGGTCCAGGTCCGATCCAAAGCTTCTAAAAATTTTCAAGAACAACTGGATTTAGCGTTGAATCCCAGATTTCAGAGTAACATAGCGCTAACAATTCTACAGGCTTTGAGTCCTGCAGATCAAATTTAAAGTGATTGATGCTAATTTCACAAGCAATCGAGTTTAACGCTAATTAACCCACAAATAACTCCTAAGGAAAATAGAGGTAGTACTCGGGTCTTAGCACGAAATTTTCTGGGTCATTACAGTGAAGGTACAATAAGGTTATCATTCAGAGGCCGACATGTCTTGGAAGTGTGAGGCTGAGATTAGAGAGCGTTGCCCCCATTTGTTCGTTGTTTGATTGCTTATATTACCTTCTCTTATGATTAATGATTGAGATATATACATGACGATGATTTTACATTTTCATTGTTCTGGTTTTGGCAATTTTGAGGATGAAATTTCTTTATTGGTGGGGAGGATTATAAGATCCGACCTGAGTTCTTACATATGCATGTGTGTGCATGAGTATGCATTTCATTTCTTGTGGTCCCTCGGTCCTACCCTTCGAATTTCGGTGACCCGCGACCCTCGAATTGTGTTTGTGGTCATCCTTGAGTCTAGTCACATAGACCCAACTCGGATCGACCCGAGACCTATGCCATCTTGTTTGCATCATCCTTGCAGTTCCAACGATGTGTCTTATACGTCCATCCGATATATGGATCAAAAGTTATGAACATTACATAGTATAACCTTTAACCATGTGACCCACTTTTGTGCAATGCATGTGGACCACCTCCTTGGCACAAGTCACATACACACTACACACACACCACACAAGTTCTATGGAAAACACCACCCACCTCAACAAACACTACACAAGCCTACCCTAAGCCTAAGCATTGTAAACTCCTTCCTTAGGCAATGATGACCTCTCTTACAAACTCATCATGACCCCTTTCTCTCTCTTTATCTTTCTCATTTCCCTCCATTTGCTAGTAACCTCTCCCTCTCCCAATGTCCATTTCTCCCTCTTTTCTCCAGCCCTCTAATCCCCAACATACTTTCAATCCCACCATTAAAAATAGATCTCCACCATTAAAACCTCTTCTTAGGCTCAAGATCCCCTTAGTGTGGAAGTTTGAAGGCTTTCTTTGCATGTGGGTGAATAAAAATTTCTGATTTCTTTCCTGACCTTTAATCTTCTCTTTTCTTTATAAATGGATCATATGGGACCCACCAATCCATAGTAGGGATCCCATTTGCCCACGGAAGTGGCCCTTTGGCCCATCCTACATGCATGTCATGATATATGATGGGGCCATTCTCCATGGACCCCATCATGATGTATTGTATTATCTACTTCATTCCAAGGGTATCTAGACCCTAGAAGTCATGTTGGGATGGCATCCCAACCACCCATTTTAGTTATGGATCATGCATGCATTGGTTTATTATTGCATGTACAATCTACATAGTTATATGGATGAGATTGAATCTTAGGAGGGCCCATTAGTGGCAGGGCCTTACCCCCATTGTCGGGTTGTATTTCTTCTTCTCCTTTCTCTTATTATTGTGGATGATGATGTGTGTGGCCCACTTGGTGGGCCTAGGACATCCCAAAATTTAGCAAGGGTGGGACGCCCCTCTTCTCCTTATTCTATGGTTTTTGGTCACCCTAAATTAATGCATGCAAGTGTCCTGACCTTAGTTCATGATCTGGACATGTGTAGAGCCCATAAAGGAAGGCCACACAACCTTTTAATTGCTAAGATTATTGAGATATAGGCTGATATGTCCAGCCATGTATTGTTGTCCAAAAAAATATTTGAACTGTTTACATTGACTGCTTTAGCTGATGTTTGGTATGGATTGTCTATGATTCTAGTATTTTTCTTGATGATTGTGGGGTGTAATATGAAGATGTAGACCCCACCTTAAAATGTGGTGGATCATACCTCAGATGGCCCATGAAATGGTACCCAAAAGGGGGCCCAAAGAGGGGTGGGTGATCCACCTTGCTAGACCGTCTAGCCCAAAAGAATGAGGGGAAAACCCAAATTCCAGCTTGTTTTTCTAAGTGGTGGGCCACTTTTGTGGACCCCACCTTGCTGTATTTTATGAAAAAAATACTCATCATCCATCCCTCCCCTCATATATGAAATTTGGCGCACCTTATTGGATAAACATTGCATGGACAGCAACATTGTACCCAGCAGAATTTCTGGATAAGCTATAATTCTAAATTTAATTAAAATATTTCTGAGTATCTAAAAATTCTAAAAATTTGCAGAGGTGTCACACTAGGCTGGGACGCCCAAGCTGGGGTGTCCATCCTTGGCTGGCTGTCCAGGCCACTTTGTGGGCCTACCTTAATGTATTTTATATCCCACCATTCATCCATGTGGGGAGCATAGGGGGCGTGATCATCCTCCCCTTTAGTTGCATCCAGTTAGGGCCCATTGGATGGGTTTTTGGAAATCCTCCTTATGGGATCCTAGGATCGGAACCTGCCTCAGGAGCCGAGAATGGGGTACTATGGAGGCTGTTACGGCCAGAACCGGCTATCGGGTTCCTTGTGAGTCCGGTTACCGAGTCTGGCGCATGATAATAGCATCCATTTGTGACCCATTTAGATGAGTTTTGGGCCAATTACCCAGGCCCATTGGACTGCCTACCCTTAGGGCATCCAGGCCCATTGGACCACTACGGATCTTTCAGTCCAGCATCATGGTCCACCTATTTTATGTATTTAAATCAGTCCCTTCATCTTGTGGGACCCATAAAGACATTTGTGCGCCACCAAGGGACTTATACTTACCCCTTTATGATTTTTGTTGGGCCCCAATAGGCCCAGAATATGGGTGGGTTAAAATTTCAGCAAAAGGCCCAAACTGGCCGCCCCTAATGGTTTGTTTTGTGACAGCATGGCCCACTAGATTAAGGGTGGATTATGCACTTGAGATTTCCTTCTTCTAAGATGTCCTTGGGCCTCATTTATGTATGCTTGGAGGCCCACCTCCATTGAACTTTATTTGGACCTATATGCAATGTGTTGATTGGCCTTGGTAGGCCCACTCATCTTGGACCTTCTAAGTTAGGCCCCATTGGACCTCTAGGCCTATACTTACCATGGTATTGTGATGGGCTTAGGGGCCAAAATACATAAGTGGTTGGGCTCTTGGTTACCCACTAAATTAGCCACATGCTTGGGCCAAGATGTAAGGCCTAATTCACTTACTTTAAACATAAGAAATTGCCCATAAGGTTGGGTTACCGAATTACCCGTTAGGCCCACCACAATATGTGGGATTGTGACTTTTATGGTTGGGCCCAAACCTCGCTTAAGGGCCCACCATATTGCCTATGTGTCGGGCCATGTGTATTACCCACTAGGCCCTTGGATTGTTTAAGGCCTTGGGCCTTGATTCGCTCGAGTAATGACAGGCTACCTTTTGGGACCCAGTTGAGGTTGGATGTCCTCCTTGGTGGCCCTAAGGTAGGCCCATAGGGTGAATATAGGTGGTTGAAGGCCCACCTGGACCCTGTTTAGGACCGTTTCTTCCCTTGGATTATTATATGGCCCTTCCTAGCTCGTGGGCTACCCCAAAGTATTGGGCCCCCACTAGAGGATGATCCCATAGTAAATTGCCTAAGTACCTAGGCTTGTTTCCCTCCTTGGGAAGGAGGAGTATGTTCCAAGTCTTCATCACCATACGGCACACCCCCATGACCCATATGCATCATTTGCATGATTGAATTACAATTATGTGGTCATTGGGTTGATATGATAGAGGGATGAAGTTTCTCCCCTTGTGCACATCGAGTGCATGGAGCTAGTGCATGATCTGTATGTGTGACTCATGCATTGGCATCATATTTCATGATAGTATCACCCTTGCTTCAACAGGGCCTTGCCTCCATAGGGACATTCATGGATGGCCATATATATGAACACCGAAAATGTATTACTTGAGCATATAAGGTGCATAGGATGCCCATGAGTGAAATTTCCAAAACTTCCATAGTACTAGGGATCTACTCCAGCGTCATGACTGGGTGAAAAATATGAGCGCACGAGGGCCTTACACCTTTAGGCCGCGACTCCCACTGTCGTGTAGTCGGTTGGAATGGGGTGTTGCCTTACCCACCTGTGAGAGAGGGCATTCCTAGGCTGAGTCCGACCAACTCATGAATGAGTCTGCTACTGTCAGGCCTTGCTGGTGATTGGCTATCCACAAGCAGGTAGTGAGGTCTCCTACGCTCGTTTAACTATGTGAGTCTGTAGAGCGGCAATCATTCTACAATGTACTAGACCCCGGTAGATTGCTTATGATGGAACTGTTTTGACATGTGGACTAGATATGAGGACTGGCATCACTTCATATTGCATTTGCATTGGCTATACAAGCCCTTTATGCATCACCTTGGTATGGCGCAAAGTACTCATTGCATTGTATTTATAACAGCCTTGGTTAGGCTTATGGCATTGGCATTGATCATACTTCCCTTTAATATCTCCTATCATTCTTCTGCACACCATTGTTATACACTTTCACCACCCTCTAAGCTTTTTATAAGCTTATGCACAATTGATGCATGTAGGAGATCCTAGGTCAGTATTGTAGTAGCAGATCTTAGATAAGAGTTGAGCCATGGACCCCATTATTGTAGATCTCCTCCTTCTTCTTTTGTCATCAGATGTATTTCCTTTTAACATTATATTAGAGTTCAAATTTATAGTGGATTTTGTGATGTGTACCTTTGTTATTTTTCAGATATACTTGCTGTGATCTTGGGTATGCTCTTATTGGAATGGATGTATAACTTATGAAAATCCTCCTTATAGGATCCCAAGATCAGAACCTGCTTCAGGAGCCAAGAATGGAGTACTACAGAGGTTGTTGCAGCCACAATCGGCCAACGGGTTCCTTCTAAGTCCGGTTACCGAGTCTGGGGTATGACACCCAATCTTGATCAAGATGATGAAGTTACTATTGTCAATCAATCTGAATCATCATCGAAATCAAATTCAACTAAGCTATGTTTTTTCAAGGATCATCCAACTAATCAAATACTTAGTACACTAGTGTTCAAACCAAAAGACAGTTGGAAAACACATGTAATTATGTTTGCTTCACTTCTTAGTTAAAACTGACTAATGTAAATGAAGCCTTATCAGATGAAAGCTAGTTTTTATCCATGTAAGATGAATTAAATCAGTGTCACACCCCAAACCTGAAAATCGGATTCACATGAATTCTGATCGCCGAATCCGGTACCGACAGACTCCGTAGTACCCCATTCTCGGCTCCTAGCGTCCATACGCCAGATTCCGATCCTGGGATCCTACAAGGAGGATTTTTTTTTCCAATGTACATTTAACTCTTAATAGGCATAACCACAAGTATACCCAAATCACAAAGGCAACATCATCATCACATATCCACTAATATAAACATTTGAATACAATGCTAAAAGGGAAAAACATATGTAAAAATTACAGAAGTCAACTACATACTCTAAGCTCCAAGCTGCTGCAACCTAATATCACCTGCACGCATCTATCGTGCATAAGCTTATAGAAAGCTTAGAGGGTGGTGAAAGTGTGTGCACAAGGTAAGTGCCAAGTATTTAACACAATGCCATAATCATACAATGTCGAAATAGGCGCAAGATCATGAATCAATCTGGACAGACGGTGTGGATTCAACACATCCAACACGCTAGCCCACATAGCACCGTCCTGATCAATGGACAGTGCAGATACTTCACACATCAAGGTGGGTCCCGCGGTTAGATGGCATGGATATAACACATGTTGGTGAGCCATGCATACACATATTAGGTGGGCCACACACCTCTTCATCATCATCATCATACAAAAAGAAAAGACAGAGATCAGATGGTGATGGAGGGACCCCACCACTATGGGCCCCTTAAGACAATATAAACCATACATCAAATGGGTCCCACCATATGTGGGCCCTCAAATAATCACAATAAAAAAAATTTAATGATATGAACACCCACCTCGAATTCCTTCATTTCACCTTCCACCTAAAAGTTCTAGAGCTCCAAGGGGTGTGATTCAACGGTAGAGATCAGCTTTGGAAGGGTTAGATTAAGTGGTAGGGACTAGGCCACACAATGCTTCTCTCATGGAGGTTCGGATGTTGGAGTTACTCTCATGGAGCTTGGAGAGAAGTGAGAGAGAGATGAGAGAGAGAGAGAGAGAAAGAGATGATGTGAGTGATGGAGTGATGGGAGAGAGGGATGGTGAGGTGATGGGAAAGTTGACTTTTTTTGGGAAAGCTTTTGTACTTGGGAATGGGAAGAGTAATGGGTTGAGTGATGGGTGTACTTTTGACAAGTGAGGTGATTGATGTGATGGATTCTCTTGGATTTTGCAACGCGCGGCATTTTTCTTGAACCGAACGCGGGTCCACATCTCTTGGCCTGGGTATCGCCTCGGCACGCGAGATGTGGTGTCGGAACCGCGGCGACGGCACAGTTACAATGATGCAAGTTTCAAGTTAAGTCGACTCTGATATACGGGACATGACTCAAGTTCACGCATAAACGCCAATAACAGATCGCGGGTCACCGAAATTCGACCGAGAGGACGGCGGAAGCCTACGAAACGGTACGGTCTAAGATACGAGCCTCACAACTCTCCCCACCTAATAAAAATTTCATCCTCAAAATTTATAGAACAGACAAGGGAAGAGGAAACATCATCAAGTATATAAGTTAAGGCACAATCAATCTACCAAAGGATTAAGATAGCGCTCTCTAACCTCAACCTCACCCTCCCAAGACGCCTCCTTAACAAAATGGTGAACCATACTAATCCTCGGATCCCGGATCAGAAACGATCGAAATGAGAATATTATGCAGCCTCATAATCGCAACGGTAGGGAGCTATGTCAGAAATCTCTAAGTTATACGAACTCAGGAATCTAACCATCTTTAGTTCTTAATAATCATAGAGTGTAGGGTAGCTGTTAGCAGATATGTGATATTATCTTCAGGTATTCCTAAGTTATACTCTGATACCAACTTCTGTCACGCCCCAAACCCGAAAATTGGATTCATAAGAATTTTGATCGCCGAATCCGGTGCCGACAGCCTCTATAGTACCCCATTCTCGGCTCCTAGCATCCATACGCCAGATTCTGATCCTGGGATCCTACAAGGAGGATTTTTTTCCAATATATATTTAACTCTTAATAGGCATAACCACAAGTATACCCAAATCACAAAGGCAACATCATCATCACATATCCACTAATAAAAATATTTAAATACAATGCTGAAAGGGAAATACACATGTAAAAATTATAGAAGTCAGCTACATACTCCAAGCTCCACGCTGCTGCAACCTAACATCACCTGCACGCATCTATCATGCATAAGCTTATAGAAAGCTTAGAGGGTGGTGTAAGTGTGTGTACAAGGTAAGTGTCAAGTATTCAACGTAATGCCATAATCATACAATGTCGAACTAGGCGCAAGATCATGAATCATACGTTATCAGAATAAGCGAAAATACTGACAAGTCCATGAGTCAAACAATATCAGAATACACAATACAAATCAACTATACAAATGAGGAACAATATCAGAATACGCAATACAGATCAACTATACAAATGAGGAGTCATAAAGAGTCAAATATCAGATGTCGTATCTGAACCATATAAATGCAGAAACACAGGTAACCCAAAATGCCATATGCCGCTGATGTAATGCAATATGCAGTGCAAATGGAATGACCATGCTGGATTATGAAGTCGGGATGATAGTACGTAGTATCGCAGGCTATGGGGTCCATCACAAGGGACTTCTATCCAAACCAGTCTCATACCTAAATTTGGATAGTCAGACTCAATGTGGTAAACTCCTGATCTCAGGTTAGTCGCGTGCCCCAACCAAAATCCTGGCCATTAAGAAGTTACATGTAACAAATAGTTGCACACCACCAGCCCGAGTGGATAGTGAATGAATGAATATGCAACTCCTGCTCAATAAGTCCACATATCAGTACTGTTCATCTCTGGGATCATCACCAGGGTTTAGTACACTCTAAATAGCACTGCCCCTCTCCCAGCAGCACATTCCAAATGAGCGTAAGAAACCTCACTATTTGCTTAGCCAATAATCTGTCAATATCTATCCGACATGTCGATAGCAGACCCATTTACGAGCTGGTCAAAATCAGCCTAGCTATGCCCCATACCCTCGGGCGGGTAAGGCCACACTCCCTCTCAATCGACGACAACACAGTGGGAGACACGGCCTCCTGGTATTCGGCACTCGGGTGCTCATGTATCCACTCAGTCTCAACGTTGGGGTGTCTCCTGGACTCGGAGGTTTAGGGATTTTCACCAAGGGCCATCTATGGCAGCCCGATGCTAATAACATATTTTCGGTGTCCCATCTAACCATCCACGATGTGCCGGTGGAGGCTACGGCCCTGATGTCGCTAGGACGTACATTAATAACAACACACAATGTAAGATGCATGAGTCATACAATCTAGTCGTGCATCAATCCTGCGCATACCGTGTGCTCATGTGAAATAACCTCCGCCTATCAGGGAGTCTCATAACAACCTTCCCAATGACATATGCAATGTTCAACCACTTCTCATAACAAACATGCAGATGATGTGTATGGGCATGTATTATGATGCTATGCAGTCACATACTCATAATCGGTATCAATAACCAGCATCGACAATCGACCTCGACAATGTGGACATTTAACCAACATTGTCCCCAAGGAATGGCCCATATAGAGCCTAACATATAGTGGACCCATAGCCTCACACAAGGGCCAAATATATAACACCATGGGCCTCACTCAAGAGTTTAATATACATCACGATGGGCCTTTCACATGGGCTTAACATACATCACAACAGGCTCCATTGCTTAGCCCTCAAATGCATCACAATGGGCCTCATCACATAGGCCTCATATATATCACATTGGGCTTTAAACACGAGCTGTATACACATCACAACGGGCCTCAAATATTGGCCGTATATATATCACATTGGGCCTCAAACACGGGCCGATGTACATCACAATGGGCCTCAAATACGGGCCACATATACATCATGTAGGCCTCAACAATCGGCCTTAGCAATCGAAATCGGCCTCGACAATTGAAATCAGCCTCAATAATCAGAATCAACACTCGGAATCAGCCTCGATACTACGCCTCATCAATAGGAGTCAGCTTATACAATTGGCCTCGATAATTGGCTTCGATACTTGGCCTCGACAATCGGAATCGACCTATACGATCGGCCTCGATAAATCAGAATCGGTCACATCAATCGGAATCGGCAATCGGCCATGACAAACGGGATCGATCGATAATTAGAATCGACAAATCGGTCACGTCAATCAGAATCGACAATTGGTCATGACAATCGAAATCGATTGATAATCAGAATTGGTAAATCGGTCACGTCAATCGGAATCAACAATCAACCACGACAATCGAAATCGATTAATAATCAAAATCGATAAATAAGTCACGTCAATCGGAATCTGCAATCGGTCACGATAATCAAAATCGATTGATAATCAGAAACGGTAAATCGGTCACGTCAATCAAAACGGTAATCGATCATGACAATCAGAATCGATTGATAATCAGAATACGCAAATCGGTCAAGTCAATCAGAATCGACAATCGGCCACGACAATCGAGATCAATCGATAATCAGAATCGGCAAATCGGTCACATCAATCAGAATTGGCAATCAGCCATGACAATCGGGATCGATCGATAATCAGAATCGGTAAATCGATCACGTCAATCGAAATCGACAATTGGTCATGACAATCGAAATCGATCGATAATCAGAATCGGTAAATCAGTCACATCAATCGGAGTCGCCAATCGGCAACAACAATCGGGATCGATCGATAATCAGAATCGATAAATCGGTCACGTCAATTGGAATAAGCAATCGAACATGACAATCGAGATCGATCGATAATCAGAATCGGCAAATTGGTTATGTCAATCGAAATTGGCAATCGGTCATAACAATCGGAATCGATCGATAATTAGAATCGGTGAATCAGTCACGTCAATCGGAATCGACAATCGGTCATGACAATCGAAATCGATCAATAATCATAATGGTAAATCGGTCACATCAATCAGAATTGGCAATCGACCACGACAATCGGGATCGATCGATAATCAAAATCGGTAAATCAATCACGTCAATCGGAATTGGCAATTGGCCACGACAATTAGGATTGATCAATAATCAGAATCGGTAAATCAGTCATGTCAAATAGAATCGGCAATCGGCCATGACAATCAGGATGGATCGATAATCAGAATCGGTAAATCGGTCACGTCAATCAGAATCGGCAATCGGTCATAACAATCAGAATCGGTAAATCGGTCATGTCAATCAAATTGGCCTCGATAATCAGCCTAGTAAGGCTTAAGGAAAGGTCACAATGTGGACATTAAACCATCATTGCCCAACAATATTCCATTTAACCAACGTTGCTCCCAAGGAGTGGCCCACATAGAGCCAAACGCATAATGGGCCCATGGCCTCACATAAGGGCCACATATATATCACATCGGGCCTCGACACATGGGCCATAAATACATCACATCGGGCCCCAACACATGGGCCAGGTATACATCATATTGGGCCTCAAACATGGGCCTCATACACATCAAGTGGGCTGCATCAATGAGCTGCACTAATGGACCTCATACACATCAAGTGCGCTACATCAATGGGCCACACTAATGGGCCTCATACACATCAAGTGGGCTGCATTAATGGACCATACTAATGGGCCTCGTCATATATGTTATAATCACATTACATCAGGCCTTGCCCATGGGCCTCGAATACATCACAATGGGCCACAACCCATGGGCTACATATTCATCACACTAGGCCTCACTCATGGGCCTCATATACATACCAGGTGGGCCCCATCTCATGCCAATAGGTGGGCATCAAGGATACATAACACATACAAAATCATGGGCCGCTAGCTGGATGTTCAGTCCACCAACGTGGGGACCACATGAATGGATGGTGGATACAACGCATATCACATGTGGGCTCCACTAGCTGGAGAAGGACGGCATAGATAAAACACAACTATCAAGGTGGATACAGCGCATATTTCATGTGGGCTCCACCAGCTGGGGATGGACGGCATAGATAAAACACAACTATCAAGGTGGATACAACGCATATTTCATGTGGGCTCCACCAGCTGGAGATGGACGGCATAGATAAAACACGACTATCAAGGTGGACCCCACCTGTTTTTGGCCATTCTATCTCTACTGATTAATGATAGTGGGGCCCATAGGCGTCAGGGATCAAGATGACATTTGTATTTCCCTACATGCAAGTCTGCGTGACCCTGTGAACAAATTAGATGGAAAATAAACATCAAGATGGGCCCTGAAAAAGTTTCAATGGTGGACATCAATATCTCCACTGCTTCCTGTGGTGTGGCCCAGCGAAGATCTAGATCGGCCTCCTTTTTAGCCTCAGGCCCTAAAATTATCTAGAGGAATGGAGGGGCAATGTGGATCTGATACATACATCATGGGGGTCCCATGCTGGTGAAACAGATGGACGGCTAGGAGAAATGCATGCATCACGGTGGACTCTTGAGATGGACAGTTTGGATATAACAATACCTCATGATGGAGGCCCAAGGACACAGCTAACGTCAATATAGTCAGCTAAATCTAGCTGTGTGCAGTACACTATCCAATCTGTTTCCACACAAGTGGGTCCCATGTGGGGCCCACCAGATATAAATGTCATAAAGATATATTATATTATATTATTTTATTTTTTATTACTATTTAAAAAAAAAATCAATCAACATTTAGACCCATGGCCTTCTCAATCTGGACAGACGGTGTGGATTCAACACATCCAACACGCTGGCCCACATATCACCATCCTGATCAATGGACAGTGCAGATACTTCACACATCAAGGTGGGTCCCGCAGTTAGATGGCATGGATATAACACCTATTGGTGGGCCACGCATACACATATCAGGTGGGCCACACACCTCATCATCATCATCATCATCATACAAAAGGAAAAGAGAGAGATCAGATGGTGATGGAGGAACCCCACCACTATGGGCCCCTTAAGGCGATACAAACCATACATCAAATGGGTCCCACCATTTGTGGGCCCTCTAATAATCAAAATTTAAAAAAAAATTAATGCTATGAACACCCACCTCGAATTCCTTCATTTCTCCTTCCACCTATAAGTTCTAGAGCTCTATGGGGTGTGATTCAACGGTCGAGATCGGCTTTGGAAGGGTTGGATTGAGTGGTAGGGAGTGGGCCACATAATGCTTCTCTCATGGAGGTTGAGACGTTGGAGTTGCTCACATGGAGCTTGGTCGAGAAGTGAGAGAGAGATGAGAGAGAGAGAGATAATGTGAGTGATGGAGTGATGGGAGAGAGGGATGGTGAGGTGATGGGAAAGTTGACTTTTTTTTAATGCTTTTGTACTTGGGAATGGGAAGAGTAATGGGTTGAGTGATGGGTGTACTTTTGACAAGTGAGGTGATTAATGTGATGGATTCTCTTGGATTTTGTAATGCACAGTGTTTTCCTCAAACCGAACGCGGTTCCACATCTCTTGGCCTGGGTATCGCCTCGGCACGCGACACACGGTGTCAGAACCGCGGCGACGGTGCAGTCATAATGATATAAGTTTCGAGTTAAGACAACTTTGATATACGGGATATGACTCATGTTTGTGCGCAAATGTCAATAACATATCGTGGGTCGCTGGAATTCGACCGGGAGGATCGTGGAAGCCTACGGAATTGTACGGTCTAGGATACGAGCCTCACAATCAGTTTGTTAGAAATGATGTATGGTATCTGGTTCCTAGACCTTTTGACAAACATGTTATTGGAACTAAATGGATTTTTAAAAATAAAAC
The DNA here is from genome assembly GCF_029962835.1 of Magnolia sinica. Lineage (NCBI taxonomy): Eukaryota > Viridiplantae > Streptophyta > Magnoliopsida > Magnoliales > Magnoliaceae > Magnolia > Magnolia sinica. The sequence goes on from NC_080584.1 coordinate 33,761,912, forward strand.
TAATGAACTGGGAAATATTATAAGAAATAAGACACGATTGGTTGTACAAGGTTACACAAAAATCAAAGGAATTGACTATGATGAGACCTTTGCACCAGTTGCTCGCCTTGAGTCTATCAGATTATTTATTTCCATCACATGCCATAAAAATTTCAAAATATACCAAATGGATGTCAAAAGTACCTTCTTAAATGTTGACTTAAATGAGGAAGTTTATGTTGAACAATCTAAGGGCTTTGAAGATCCGAAATTTCCTAATAATATATATCGTCTTGAAAAGGCTTTGTATGGTTTAAAACATGCCCTAAGAGCATTGTATAAAAAACTGACCAAATTTCTACATAGTCAAAATTTTTAAATGAAGAGTGTCGATAAACTATATTTATCAAAAAATGTAATGAAGACATATTGATTGTTCAGATATATGTAGATGATATTATTTATGGATCAAATTGTACTGACCTCTCCTCTAAGTTTATAGATTTAATTGCAAGTGCTTATACTTAAGCATAATTAAGATTGTCAAATTTTGTAGTCTTGAAAGGAGCATAAGTACCCATGAAGATACTCTTCGACAACTCATGAAGAACTCGTAAAGACTCGATAAACATCTCAAGGAAGACTCAACATCTCAAGCCTTAAAAGCTTTACATGGTTCGAAGATTGGAACACTTTGTATTTGTCAACCATCATGTGGTATAACCTTAGATTAACCCTAGTTTAAGTGTATTTCACATGATATCACGATAACATATGATTCTAAGTAAAATACACTAGAGTTAGGCCACCCCGACCTCAGGTTTGGCCAGCCCAACTACCTTTGGCCAACCCAACATAATTCGGGCAAGTATACAACAAAAAGGATTTTTTTCGAAGCAAGTTTGGTCAACCCAACCTTAGATTCGGCCAGCCCAACCTGTCTGCTCAGCTAACCCGAAGTATGTTCGGTCAAGTTTCTAGCAAGACGAGATTTCAGATCTCATGGAGATTAGGCCAGCCAAACCATGTATTCTGCCAGCCAAATTGGTGATTTGCCAGCCGAATTTTGGCTTAGGCTAGCCAAATTTTTGAACGATTATCCCGCGAAATCCGAAGATCCATTGGAACGCAATCATTAAAATTTGGTCATCCAAACCTAAAATCGGGCTAGCCAAATTTCTAAAACCTTTTGCTATAAATAGAGGCTTTGTCTCACTCATTCAAGAAATGAAAATTAGAGATCCATCTTCTAAAGAAAAAAGTGAAAGTCCAAGCATCCTTAAGCTATTTGTGCGGTAATTCTTCTAATTAAGTTAGCTTATTCTATTCTCTTTCTCAAGTTATTTTACTCTTTTTTTCAATAAAGTAATCCATACTCTACTTGAGAATTAGAGAATTGAATTTGCAGCATTAGGGTATTGTTTACTACATTGAAAATATATTAGATTCTTATATTCTTTTTTGTTTGAACACATATACGGCTTCATCAATATCCCAAGAAAGAAGATCGCTGCAATCAAGCTATAGTTACGTCTTCGACTTGCCAATTGAAGATAAGTACTTTATTTACTTTATTTCATTTTGGGTTTTTCTAAGATAGCCCGAAAATCTCAACGGGTTGATTGTTGTAAGCCCATGAAAATCACAAAGAGGGTTTTGTTATGATAACCCATGAAAATCACAAGACATAAGGTTGTTAAGGTGACCCAATGAAAATCTTGAAATAATGAACACCAGAATTATGAGGGTAGTAATTTTGGGAGTGGAGTAGGTGTGGAGTTTAAGCACAGAACCACTATAACTTCTTATCCATTATGGTGATTATTTAATTCTTTATATGCTTTCCTTGTGATTAATTGTCTCGTGCTAAGTTTGATATTTTGATCTCAAAGATGTCGTGAAATTAGGTTGTCCTGCCTAAATCTTTTAAGTGAAGGTTGTTATACGAGCTATTTGAAATCAAGAATTCAATACTCTAATTAATTGAGAGTACTTGTTTTATTATTCCGCATTACATCAAAATATTTTGCATTGTCCTATTCAGCCCCCCCTTAGGACATTTACAGCTCGTACTTTCATTAATGAAATCAAAATTCAAAATGACTATGGTTGGTGAGCTAAATTCTTTCTTTGGTCGTCAAGTGAAACAGCTCAAAGATGAGATATTTATCTCTCAAACCAAATATACTATAAATCTAGTAAAAAGAGTTGGTTTTGAGAATGGTAAAAACTTTCAGACACCCAAGGGTACAACATTCAAACTATCTAAAGATGATTCAAGTAAAAGTGTTGACCCTCGTCTTTACCATAGCATGATTGGTAGTCTATTATATTTAATTGTCAGTAGACCTGATATTTCCTTTAGTGTAGGCATATGTGCTACATATTAATCTAGCCCTAAAGAATCTCATTTGTCTATGGTTAAAAGAATAATAAGATATGTTGCTAGCACGGTTATCTTCGGGTTATGGTGTCACACCCCAGACCCAATAGTCTTATACTACCGCTATATCTACTGGATCTGACGCGCGACAAGTCGAACTCTAGAATTGGTACCCAATGCCCACACACTAAGTCCCAAGCTCGACGTCCAGCAAGGTAATGTAAAGGATAAATCTCACCATTCATTCTTCATAAAAAAGGAACATCAGAGACAAGATAAGTAACATCTGCATACAAGTAAATTGGGTATTATAAAATTCCAAAAGTACATCATCTGTCTGCATGATACATATATACATCATATACAATTCAAAATTTCTAAAAGTCAAATCAGTCCCCTCGACATGGCACCTAACTCGTGGTCGCTACTTGTTTTTCTTCTTTAGATCCTTTACCTGAGTGGTTAAAAGACAAGTAAGTCTTATAACTTAACAAGTGCAAAGCCTTCATGATAAGTACGGAAGATAAATTAACATAAAAGATATAATGAAAGAACCACCAAAAGTGATCATCTATGCAAAGCAGTGTCATAATGAATGATGGAGGTGATCATGTGTGAGATGCATAAAATAACTATATGCTTACTGTAGAAACACCTGCCAATAGTCCTCTCAACACGGACTTGACCGCACTACTTCTAAACATCATCGTCTCGATTATGATCAATATAATGTTAGAACTTAGGATCCACCTGGGTCGATGCCCATGCACCAGACACCAGCAATCGACCTCGCTACCCACCAATGGGGTTACAACCTTAATTTTATATACTAGTAGCGGACCTACTTTGCGCTTCTCCTCGTTGGTGGGTCAAACCGGTCCCCGTTTGCCACCTCAACCCTAAGACGGGTCGGACATACCCCTTCTCAACCTGGCCTTGTCAATGGGAGTCAAATCCATGGCCCATGTGTCCACTCGGCCCAACGATGAGGCATCTCTAGTACCATTGGGGTTTAGGGTCTCTCAACAGAAGGGGCACATCATCCCCTACTATTTTCATACTTCCTGTGTCCATGATTCAATATCATCATCCTTATCGTAACACGGTCAATCCATGATGTTTGTAAAGAATTTGGTTACTATTTCTCATTATATATCATGTCATGGAATGCATGGTGATGCTAATGACAAGTGACTCAAGGATAACTAGAACTCAAGATATGCCAATATGCAGGGTGCAAGATAATTAAAGAGTCGCATACCTGGATAACCAATCCCTACGTGATGCTGTCAACTTGTGGCCTTGTAGCTTGGTACTTTTGACTAAAAATACTCTTCTCTTCTTGCTTAATCATGACTAATCGAATTATAGTCCTTGTAATTTCCAAACTAGGGTACTTGATTGTAATTTTAGTTCTTACTCCTTTCTATAAATTAACATCCCTTCTTATGTATGAATGCGCTACTAACAATCTAATTGCATACTACATGATTTGATCATTGCATTGTATTGGGCGATTTAGATGCCTAGTATAACTATTTAAGATATCCATGAAATTAGGCTACAAATTCCTGTCATATAGGGTGGCCTTAAATCCAATACACACCGAAGTATTCATGGTGGGCTTATATGGGTTTTGATTTGGGCTTTGATGAGGAGAACATATAATTATTGAGAGGCCCAAAATTTATTTTCACCAATATATATATATATATATATATATATATATATATGTATGGGAAAAGGTTCTATGCGGTCCAGCTCATGGGAACTTCCCATGAGGTCAAGTTGTATGGGCCCACCATGGTGCTTGTTGAACATCTACCCTATCAGTTAGATGCACCATTACATGGTGGGCCTAAGGCTTAAAATCTAGTCAATAAGTGACTTGTGTAGGCCACACTATGCACAACGGTTGAGAGGTTTACCCTCCATTAAAACATTCATAATCATTTGTCGGGCCACACTATGCACAACAGTTGAGAGGTTTACCCTTCTATGCATCAGTGTGTGTGTGGCTAGCCTAATGGGCCACACTTGGATGGTTTACAAAATTTTGGTGGGGCCCACTATCAATGGGTCTCACATAAAGTCTATAACAATTTATTTTTATCATTATTATATATATATATATATATATATTCTCCTATGCATCCACACCATTAATCACATCATTATCATTATATCATTAGCACTATTAATCATCCAATTAATCAAGAAAGAAAACAAACCATAAGAGTGGAGGGGGTGTACTCACCTTGATGGATTAGATGGATGGTTAAGATGGATGGAAGGTGTGGAATTGATGGTTGAGATGGATGGAAGGGATGGGATTGATGGAGTTGATAGTGGCCCACCAAGATCACATCTCTCTCTCTCTCTCTCTCTCTCTCTCTCTCTCTCTCTCTCTCTCTCTCTCTCTCTCTCTCTCTCTCTCTCTCTCTCTCCCCCCCCCCCCCCCCCCTTATTGTAGAAAAAATGGTGAAAATGCTAAGGGATGGAGGAGTATATGTAGAGAAATGGATAAAAATGTGGTTAGCTTAGGTTAATGTGATTATGATTAGCTTAGGCTAGGATTATGGGAATTCATGCATGATTAAGAATTAATGGTGGATTAAAGGGGCATGGGATGGTATGGTGTGATTATGTCATGCATAGGATATGGTATGGAGAAGAGTTGACTTTGGGGTGTACATGAGAGATGGAGGGGTATGGGTGTGTGACATCACACACATGGGTAGAGATTCTCTCACCCATGTGTGGTATGGTGCATTTGTGGGAGCATGTGTGGAATGGGATAATGGCGTCATGCGTGTCACGCCCCAAACTTGGAAACTGGGCTCACAAAATTTCCGATCGCCTAATCCGGCGCCAACAGCCTCCGTAGTACCCCATTCTTGGCTCCCAGCACCCATACGCCAGATTCCGATCCTGGGATCCTACAAGGAGGATTTTCAATGTAATAAATTTTTTTGTAAAGCAGCATAACCACAAGTGTACCCAAATCACAAGAGCAACATCACCACCATATATTCACTACTATAAACAGTTGATTACAATGCTGAAAGGAAATACATGAATATAATAAAATCTCTACAAAGCTCGGCCCCACGCTCCTACCTCAATGCCACTGCAACCTAACAACACTTGCACGCAACGGTCGTGCATAAGCTTACAAGAAGCTTAGGGGGTGGTGTATGTGTGTGCAATGCGTGTGCCAAGCATATAAATATCAGAGTAAGTGAAAATACTAGCAAGTCCATAAATACCATCAGCCTTATCTAAGCTATACGATGCAAAGACATAATAAGGCAATATCATATACTGAAGAAGCAATGCAATCTACAAACCCTGACGAGTCCACGAATACCATCAGCCATATCTAAGCCATGTAATGCAGAAATATAGTAAACTAAATGTCATATGCAGAGGATGCAATGCAGTATGCAATGCAAAAGAGATGACAAAACTGGAGTGTGTAGTCAGCATGATGATACGTGGTATTGCAAGTTGTGGGGTTCATCACAAGGAACTTCTATCCAAACCAATCTTATACCTAAACTTGGATAGCCAAACTCGATGTGGTAAACTCCTGATCTCAGGTAGGTCACACGCCCCAATCGAAATCCTAGGATTTCGAAGGTGTACATAATGATCTAGTTGCGCACCATCAGCCCGAGTGGATAGTGGAAGAATGAATGAATGAGTCAAATGCTAAGTACATAATTCATACTCATTAAGTCCACATATCAATATGGCTCATCTATGGAATATCACCAGGGTCTAGTACACTTTACAATAGTTGCCGCCTCCCAAGCTGCACAACCAGTGAGTAGAAAAGACCTCACTATCCGCCTAGCTAATAGCTTTCCAACACCTACCTGGCTCGTCAATAGCGGATCCATTTATGAGCTGATCAAACTCACCCTAGCTTACAGCTACCTCACTCGAGCGGATAAGGCCACACCCCCTTCCAACTGACTACAACACAGTGGGAGATGCCACCTACTAGTATTCAGCACCCAGGCGCTCATTTATCCACTCGGTCTAAACGTTGGAGCATCCCTAGTACAAAGGGGTTTAGGGACTTTCACCCATGAAATATTAGATGCCTAGATGCTAAAACTAAATATTTTCAATGTCCCAATTGGCATCCACAATATACCTGTGGAGGCCATGGCCCTGATGTCTCTAGGGCGTATAGTAATCATGTCACACAAATGCAAGATGCATGAATCACACTATCTAGTCATATAGCAATCCTGCACGTACCGCACGCTCATGTGGGGAAACTCTACTTATTAGAGAGTCCCATAATAAACCAGCCCAACGGCACATGCTATGATCAGTCACTCCTCATAACAAGCATACTTATGATGCGTATGGGTATGTATCATGATGAAATGAAGTACATAGGCATGATTATCTGATAAGGCAGACAAAAATAATCCATAATTAACCTACACTAGCCTGTCTCATACCAAGAGTATAAACTAAATAATACGCTCCTTCTACAACTATAGGAGTCCATGCGGTATGTCCCGCATTATACTAACATTAGCCTTCCAAGGTACTGATATATCATATATCCCAAGAAGGGGTCCACTAGAAGGACGGTGGATCTTGCCCATACATTGAGATAGGCTCTATATATAGTGGATATACAAAACCTGATACCACATATTCTTCCATCTACGGCAAGGGTGATGATGTACTCATCCTATAAACACATACATCATGTGGTCCCACCGTCTTTGTTGGATGGTGCAGATACAAAACATGCATCAAGGTCGTCTCATGGATGGACGGTGTGTATACAACACATACATCACCACAGGTCCCACTATTTAGGGGTCTGGACGGTGTGGATACACACATAAATCATGGCAAGCCCCACAGGACTTGGTGACGTCACAACAGTCAACCTGTTAGAAGCTAATCTGCATCTGAGTGAGCTCACGATTGTCATCTGGTGGGTCCCACATGATCTGAACGGCCAGGATAAAACATGTATATCATGTGGATCCCATAGACGGTGTGGACCCTACACACACATCAAGGCGGCCCCACGTCCAAGTAATGGATGGTGGGGATAGAATGTATAAACATCAAGGTGGGTTCTCACCATCTGGCAAGCTGAATAGTGGAGATAAAACATATAAATCATGGTGGTCCCACGTGGGTGGGCCACACATGCCATCAAGTGGATGGACGGTTGAGATATAACACATACCTCACAATCACACCTACAGAACTTGTTGACATTAACATAGCAGCTATATAACTGCTATAAATGTACACCAACCAATCCTTCATCCATAAAGGTGGGTCTCACGTGGGGCCCACCATATATATAATATTATATTATTATTATTATTTTATATATATATATATATATTAATAGAGAGTTGCTAACGTCCAGCCTCCTAGACGTCCGTCTGACGGATGGTCTAGATGTAATATAGGTCCTGGTGGGGTCCACATCAGCTTGGCCCACCCTGTTTAGATCAAACTGATATTTATATTCTCCTTGCATCCAAGCCCGTCCACTGGACGGTCAGTCCAAGCGACCAATCGGACAGGTGAAACACTTAGATCATAGTGGTGTTCCACGTGTGTGTGCCACACATGCTATGCACGGATGGTGCAGATCTAATCCATTCATCAAGGTGGGCCACAACATGGAAAGAGAGAGAGAGAGAGAGAGAGAGAGACGTGTAGCGGAGGAGCTCCACCACTATGAGCTCCTCTAACAATTACAATACATACATCAATTGGGTCCCACTGAATGTTGGCCCTCAAATCATGAAATCCATGGTGGAAATCCTTTTCCCACCAACAAATGCAAGGTCTAGATGACCTTCTTGAAATGAAAATCAAATTAAACATCATGATGGGGTCCATGGAGATGGCCCCATCATGGAATTCATATATGAATCACGGTGGACCATTAGCCACACCTAGGGTCCAAAGTGAGATCCATACCATCAATCGGTAGGCCCCACTTGGCCCATCATCAAAATCACAAATCTAGTCTTATAAACGCCCACCGATTGCTAATCTTCTAGGCTCCTTGAAATACTAAGCTCCTTGGATTCAACTTTGATGGAGGATGATGAAGATTGAATGACTAAGATGAGAGATTTGGGAGGTAGGAAGTGGGCCACACACTTGGCTCTCTTTTCTTTCCTTAGAGCTTGGAAATGGTAGAGAATGAGATGGGATGGAGTGAAATAAGAGAGGAGTGGGGTTGTGTAAGAGGGATGGGATGAGAGGAATGGGTGTGTAAGAGAGGGATGGGTGAGAGTTGACTTTTGGATGAGAGAGGGATGGGTGTCATGCCTTATTGGTATGAGAGGGATGGGCTAGGTATAAGTTGTGATGGGATTGATGTGATATTTGGGTAGAGATTCTCTCAGGATTCATAATGTACGGTGTTTTCCTTGAAATAAATACGGGCCCACAACTCCTGGCCTGGGTATCGCATCGGTACATAAGACACAGCGTTAGAACCGCGGCGACGGCTAGTCGTAATGGTACAAGTCTCGGGTCAAGCTGACTCAGATCTATGGGATGCGACTTAGGGTCGCATGTAAATGCCGATTATAAGTCGTGGGTTGCCGAAATTCGATAGGGAGGATCGCAAAAGTCTAATGAATGGTATGGTTAGGATACAGGCCTTACAATGCACACATGATACACTAATGATTCTTCATGGCATATCTTGTTAACAGAGCATCGTATAGATGCACGGGTGGTACCTTTATGATCGCGGAGATGGGGCGGTCGATATGAAATAAGTTTCGAAGTCTTGGGGTTCTGGTCAATTGAGTGTGTACTATGCATGGCTAGTCTAGGTTTGGCCAAGGATGTTGATCATCATGCACATAAGCATAGAAAATGGTACGGAATGGATGGGGTGGTCATCATGGTATCAGTTTCAGTTATTTACAATCACATTATGAGGGGTGTACTATAAGGGGTTCTTTCAAGCATTTGAATTGTACATGCAAGCATTACCGGGTTTTATTTTAGAAGGCGAGTCTCATCTACTAACCAATCAGTCGTCTTATAGGCTGGATCAGGTATTACAGATGGTATCCTCATGATACATCATTACAAATTGGTGGATATATTGATGCATATTGGGCAAGTAATGTTGATGCAGAAAATCCACAAGTGGTGGATGTTTTACATTAGAAAGTGCTTTATTTCTTAGATGAGCAAGAAGTAAAACTTAATATCATTATCCACCGCAGAAGCTAAATATATTGTGGTATGGAATGCATGCACGCAACCGATGTGAATGAAACGTATGTTAGCAGACTATGATATTGATCAAGATACCATGAATTTATACTGTGACAATACCAGTGCTATAAACGTTTCCAAAAATCCCATTCAACATTCTCACACAAAACACATCAACATACAATATTATTATATTTGAGAATTAGTTGAAAACGAGACTATCATGCTAGAATACGTTAGTACTAAGAAACAGCTTCCAAATATTTTGACAAAACCGCTACAAAGTGTCAGATTCTCCAATCTAAAAAATGATATTGGATTATGTTGTATTAATTGATTAACCTTCTTTTATTGGATTTTTTGTTTCCTTTTAAATATATTTCATAAAAAGGAAAAATATAAAAATAAAATTTTTAGGGATTTTTTCAACCAACCCAAGCTGACCGTTCAGTTTGGTCAGCCGAGCACCCACTTGGGCTAGCCGAATCAAGCGTGTATTGAACAAAAAGGGGGAAAAACCCAAATTGCTCATTTCCACTTCATCTTCTTTGGCTCACTGGTGCTTCCTTTAGCCAATCCATCTCCCTAGCTTCCTTATAAGTGGTTTATTTGTATTTTCCTTCTAGATTTAAGTTCTTATTTGTGCTTTATTTGTGAATCTTGCAATTTCCTTGAATCTATAATCTTCATTTTGGTGGGTTTGCTTCAAAAATCTGATATACTCAAATCCATCACTCACTTTGTTATTCTTTATCTCTTTTCTTCTATGGAGCATCAGATTAAACGTACCGTTCGTAGATCGCATTCTGGTTGCTCATCTCCCTCCATTTCATGAGTCGTGAGGTCCATGTGCGCACCAAAGGATGATCCAGAGAATGTATGGGATTTCCTCTCTCGGAGCATCATTATTGAGCGATCAGTTAATCTTGATCATATCATTAAATATGGTCTATTTGATCTACTCTCTGAGTTAGGATGGGAGAAAATTCTAAAATGGGGTGGGGTGACTTACCGGTCCATTGCACAAGGGATGTACGCATCCATAAATGAAGTTTCTTCCGATAATCTATCATTTAATATTCAATTTATGGAAGAAAATATCACCAAAACACCCTCCATCATATCAGCCGTTATGAACATTGCGATGGCGGATGACGGGTTACCTATCGCACCTCTTTTTGAAATTATGTACATTTCAAAAAGAACTATCATTACCTAGGTGTTATGTGGAATTAAGGCCCAATAGAGATCCGGTAACTCTCTCCCAACTTATAATTTACTTCTAAAATACCGCATCTTTACATCTAATATTTATCCAAGGGCTGGGAATAAGACTGATCTTACTCCCTTTATGATGCGTATTATGCATTCTGTTGCATCCAGTATTCGCATTTGTCTTCCTTCTTTGATATCTCACTTGATTACTCAATATTGTCTCCATCCTTGTCATAGTTCTATTCCTTTTGCATTTCTTATGACTTCCCTTGCTTTGTAATTCAATGTCCAAATTTCTACGATTGAAGCACCAGAATCTGAACTTCCCTTTGGTAATGCAAACTTGAACATGATGAAGTTAAATCTGAGGCCTGAGCAGCAAGGCAATCAGGAAGAGGATCCTGAAGGTGATATCAATGTGTATGGCATATTTACTGACTTGGAAGAATGTAAGTGCTAAAATGATTAAGCACACTTTAGTTGTCAAATTTTGTATAGCCAAAACAACTTAACAAGAGATCTTCGAGACTAGTCCATAATCAAGAAAAGATTAAGCTCAAGATTAAGAGAAGATTAAGCTGAAGACTGATACATTCTCAAGAAAAGATCAAGCTAAAGATCAATTGATGTTCAGGAATAGATCAAGCTTAAAAGTCAAGATGAAGTCCGTAATCAAGTTCAAGACAAATAATTTCAGATATTTCATATATCTCAGGTAGTATAAAACCCTACAAAGAACTTAGGATTAGGTACTTTCAAAATCTTTTAAAATTGGATTTTTATACTTATGTTTGCTTGGAATTCGACCAGCCTAAGGTTTGGTTCGACTAGCCTAAGTTTTCTCGGCTAATCCAAGTCCAAGTCGAAGCAAAACCAATTTTTTGTTGTAAATTTTACTGGTCGAATTTTTGGTTTGACTAGTCAAAGCTTGACCTTCGACCACTCGAGAAAATTCAGCTCTAAGTCCAGCAACTAAAAATTTCTAATTTTGAGAACTTCAACCAGTCGAAGACCAAATTCAACTAGTCGAACAGAGCTCTTCAACTAGTCGAACTGGTCCTCGGGCTAGTCAAAGTTTAGATAGATCTTATCTCGCACAATCTGAAATCTGTTAAACAGAATCCGGTTTGCTCGAGCTAGTCGAAGATTCAACTTCTTTGCCTATAAATTGAGTTCCTCTCTCAATCTGAAATATCCATTATTATTATCAAATTCCTTCTGCAAGAGAGAGAGAAGCTCAAGTTATTAACAATTTATTTGAATAGTATTTATAAATTTTATTAATAGCTTTTATTTAATTCCCTTAATCTCAAATCTTTTCATTCTGATTCTAAAGAGAGTAAATTATACTCTTCTTTTGAGATTTAAGAGAATTAACTCAAGTAGTCATTGGTTCATACTTAATTAAAATTATTAGAACCCTTGACCCTTTTCTATATGACTAAACATTGAACAATCGATATTCAAGAAAGCAGTTCTTCAGCTACAGCTTCTAAAACATCTTCTATAGTGAAGATAAGTATACCTTCTTATTCTTTATTTGGTTTTTCTGAGATAGAAAGAAAATCTCAGTGTAGGTTTTGTCTGAAATAACCTGAAAATCTCAGTGAGGTATTTGATTATGATAGCCCAGTAAAATCACAAGAATTGTATCAGGTTTTAAGTTGACCTTGGGAAAACCTTTTTCAAAGTGAAAGCAAAAATTACGTGGAAAGTAATTTTAAGAGTGGAATAGGTGTGGCTATTTTTAGACATTTTTTAGAACACCGACCACTATAATTCTCTATATTATGTGGTGAATGCTTTTACTTTTTATGTCATGAATGGTTGTAATTTATTTTCAGTTAGAGTGCTGAATGTTGTAATATTTACTTTTATTTACTCTTACAAAGTTTGAGGTTTTGATTTTAAAGAAATTCGTGAAATAAGGTTGTCCTGCCTAAAACTTTAGGTGAAGGTTGTCCTACAAATTATTTGGAATCAACATTTCAATACTTAAGCAATCGAGATCTCTGATTTATTTACATATTCAGCACTTATTTCGATTATTTGTGATAGTATTCACCCCCCCCCCCCCCCCCCCTCTCCCTCTCTAGGACTTCTTAAGCTCTCCTTTTCAAAGAATCTGTTGATACGAATGATTCAAATTTCCAACCTTCGCAATTCTCTGATAGATTGGAGAGTTTAGAGAGGAAGGTGAAACCCTTACATGTATCCCAGGAATCATTACTTCAGACTCAAAAATAACATATGAAGTACATAAAAAAATACTTTCATCGATTCAATCAGAGTCTGAAAATTAATGATCATGAGATAGCTGCACCGTCCTCCTCTAGTTCCGACTAATATTTTTTTATTATGGTCTGTAATAACTTTTATTCTCTCTTTGAATTATATGCACTCTTGGATGGGTTTCCCTTATACACATTTGGATATTAATCTTTATGTAACTTAATGACCACATATCCTTATTTTATATGCTCTTATCCTTGATAATCATGTTGCATACATCATTTAATTTTTTCTTCCTTTTTCATCTTCTAACAAAAAGGGGGAGAAAATAGTTATGGATATATGAGCACAACTCCACAACACTTGAATGACTATCTAAGCACAACACTTGAATGCATGAATTCGATGGAATTATATTTTTTTTGCATGTGATATATTATTGGATTGTATAGATATTCTATGTGACTAAGTGCTCAGGGGGAGTTATGAATGCTTGTTTTAAGGGGGAGCATCAAGATCACCAAGATATAGTATCACTGGTGGTGTACAGAAGTTCTTTTGAACCAGAGCTCATATTAGTATGATAAGTATGTGAGATGTTGTAATATTTTATAGTGAATTGTATGATTGTATAATGAGTTGAGTATGATTGTGTTTTATCACGAAAAGGACAAAGGGGGAGATTGTAAGTGCTTATACTTAAGAACAACTAGGATTATCAAATTTCGTAGTCCTAAAAGGAGCATATGCACTCATGAAGATACTCTTCGACAACTCATGAAGAACTTGTAAAGACTCAACATCTCAAGCCTTAAAAGCTTTACATGGTTCGAAGATCGGAACACTTTGTATGTGTCAGTCATCAGGTGGTATAACCTTAGATTGACCCTAGGTTAGATATATTTCACATGATATCATGATAATATATAATTCTAAGTAAAATACATTGGAGTTAGGCCATCCCGACCTCAAGTTCGGCCAGCCCAACTACCTTCGGCCAACCAAACATAATTCAAACAAGTATATAGCAAGAAAGATTTTTTTCAAAGCAAGTTCGGCCAGCCCAACCTGTCCGCTGAAATAAGAAAATATTTCAGATCTCATGGAAATTCAGCCAGCCGAAATATGCATTTGGCCAACTGATTTTTTCTTAGGCCAGCTGAATTTTTGAAAGATTTCATCACACAAAATCTGAAGATCCGTTGGAATTCGGCCAGCCGAATATTTAAAAGATTTCATCACACAAAATCTGAAGATCCATTCAAATTCAGCTAGCCGAATTTCCAAGTCCTTTGGCTATAAATAGAGGCTTTCTCTCACTCATTCAAAACATGAAAATTAGATATCTATCCTCTCAAGAAAAGAGTGAAAGTCCAAGCCTCCTTAAGCTATTTATATGGTAATTCTTATATTTAATTTAGCTTATTCTATTCTCTTTCTCAAGTTAGTCTAATTTTTTTTAATAAAGTAATCAACACTCTACTTGAGAATTAGATAATTAAATTTGTGGCATTAGGGTATTGTTTATTACATTAAAAATATATTAGATCCCTATATTCTTTTTTGGGTTGAACACATATATGGCTTCATCAATATCCCAAGAAATAATATCGTTGAAATTAAGCTACAGTTACGTCTTCGACTCATCAATTAAATATAAGTATTGTATTTACTTTCATTTATTTTTGAGTTTTTCCGAGATAGCTTGTAAATCTTAGTAGGTTATTTTGTGGTGAGCCCGTGAAAATCACAAGAACTTTATAAGGTTGATAAGGTGACCCAGTGAAAACCTTGAAATAGTGAAATACAGAATTACGAGGGTAATAATTTTAAGAGTGGAGTAGGTGTAGAGTTTAAGCACTGAACCATTATAACTCCTTGCGCATTGGGGTGATTATTTAATTCTTTATATGCTTTCCTTATGATTGATTATCTCTTGCTAAGTTTGATATTTTGATCTCAAAGACATCGTGAAATAAGGTTGTCCTGCCTAAATCTTTTAGGTAAAGGTTGTCCTACCAACAATTTGAAATCAAGATTTCAATACCCTAAGCAATTGAGATTATTTGTTTTATTCTACATTATATTGACATATTTGGTTCCTATTCACCCCCCCCCCCCCCTCTAGGACATCTATAGCTTGTACTTTCAGATGTCATCGATGTGCCTTCGATGTCATCGAGATGCTTCAACAACTGAACTTCTTATGGTAAACTTCGATGTCATCGAAATTGCTTTGATGTCATCGAAAGTTCCTCTTCGATGTCATCGAAGGACCCATCGAAGCCTGGACAAATTGCCCAAAATTTCAGTTTTAGCATCTTTCAACTCAAACTAAGAGACACATTAATATTTACCTTTAATGCCAAATCTGTACACTCAAATAGGGACACAATAATAAAAAAATTAACAAAAATAAAATTACACAAACACATTATGTACACAAAATGATTAATGAGGCAAAAAATCCTCAAATATAACAGTTATAACAGTTTTATCAATAATATACCTAGATTGCACATATCCCAATGGACTTTTAGAGATCTCCAAATCTATTAGCATCTAGGCATTTTGTTAGTATATCGGCTAGTTGTCTCTCGGTAGGCACATAATCCAACAATATGATGTTTTCTTCAACAAGTTCATATATAAAGTGATGTCAGATATCTATGTGCTTGGTTCATGAATATTGGACCAGATTTTTTGATATGTTAATGGCACTAATATTATCATAAAATAGTGTAATAGTGTTTTCTCAATCTCATAATCTGCCAATATTTGCTTCATCTACAGAAGCTCGGCACAACAGCTACTAGCTACTATATATTTGGCCTCAGCAGTTGATATTAATATTGAGTTTTACTATTTGTTGAGCAAAGACACAAGGCAATTCCCAATATAGAAGCAACCACCACTGATCGATTTCCTATCATCCATATTTCAGCCCAATCGGCGTCTGAATACCCAACAATTATTGTAGAAGTGTCAAATGGGTACCAAAGACCAAAATCCTTAGTCCTGACCACATACCAAACTATCCTGTTCATAATGGTTAAATGGAATTCTTTAGGATCAGTCTGGAATTTAGAGCATGCTCCAACGCTAAACGAAATGTTAGACCGACTCGCTGTGAGGTATAGCAAGCTTCTTATCATACTACGAAATAAGTGTTAGTCCACACAATATGTCTTTAAATGCCTTAAGTGTGGTGCTCAGGAGTGTTGAGTGTGAAATATTGTATATTTCTCCCTATTTATACCCTGGTTTTATAAACATGATAGTGCTTAATCAATCTAATTATGCATGTTTTCATGTGGGGTGATTTCGAGAGCTTAAGGTGAAATTGATGTCAAAAGGAAGATTTATACTCAAAAGATTACTAAATGAAGATTTTGAGATTTGGAAGTCATTAATGAAGAATTCACATGCCAAAGATCCAAGGAAACCAAGTGAGGAATGAAGAGAATCAAAGATTTGAAGTAAAGAAAAAAAAAAGGAATCCTGAAAATTGTCCTAAAAAACATATTCCTGAAAATTGTCCTGAAAAAATATATTCTGAAACTCGGAGTCCAAAAAATGAAAGTTCTAGAAGTTTATTTTGGGAAACTGCGCAAAGTACGTAAATTTGAGGTGGTTTCTAGATTTTTCCAACTCGATGCGAAAATTGAAATTCCACAACTATAAATAGGACTTCCTAGGATGCTCCAAAGCATCTTCTAGGGTTTGGAAAGGTCTCAAGGAGCATAGCACAAGGGTGGAGTAGCCGCAAAAGAGTTTTTCTTCTTCCTTAGTTTATTTTTCATGCTTTGTTTAAGAGGTTTGGTTTCAATCATGTCTATGGTTTGTTAAACCTCTTAGCTAGAGCTAATGGGTGAAGCTTGTAGCGTGTTTGGATAATTATCTTGCTTTGATTCTTATTCTTATTAAACCTCATTAACTTATAGTTTGATATTAAAATAATATTTTCAGTTTTCTATAATTTATTGTGACTCAAATTACAATAGATGTTGTGATAACTTTGGATATCTTCTTTTCCTCTTTTGAGATTATGAGATTGGTAAATCTCGTTGTTCAACATCATCTCTTGGGCATGGTAGGGTGATGGAATCCCTTCCAATCATCACAATTCTTTTTTCTATTAGCTTGTTAATACACCCACTGTCAGTTCACACTTCACTGTTAGCCACCCCCATTAGGGAATCAATACCAAGACCTCAGTGATGAAATGAGGTATCTGTCACTCAGTCTACCACTTGAGCTATGGATCAGGGTGTTTCCAATCATCACAATTCTCCTCCATTGAGAATTAGGTCAATGAAAAGTTCAAATTTGATTTAAATTACTTCATCTTCCAATTGGATAGGATAGGACTCCAATTCAAATTGTGTTCCTTGAATCAAGTAAGGTAGCATCTTGATAGCTACAAGTGGATCCTTGGCACCATAGTTCCCACCTTTAAATTCATAAGTTTTAATCAACATTATTCACTATTACTCTCGATTATTCAAATTTCAATTTAGATTTTTTTCTAGTTCTAGTTCTAGTTATTTTCAAAATACATACAAGTTTAGTCCATGTGGATTTGACCTCTGTCTTACCGAGTTATTACTACATCGTGACCCTACACTTGGGGTTGTGAACAATGAGAGTGTGGTGTGTGTGGCCAGACTCGAGACAAAATTGTTTTTCTAATTCTTTTGCATATTTGGTCTAGCTAATGAATATCCCATTATGCAATTGTTTCACTTGTAATCTTAGAAAGAAGTTCAACTCACCTACCATTCTCATTTCAATTTCAAATTACATTAATTGAGCGAATTCATGAGCCATATCTTCACATGTGGAACTAATGACAATGTCATCCACATAAATCTGGGCTATGAGTAAGGCTTTGCTGGTCTTTTGAGTAAAAAGGGTCTTATCAACACCACCCCCAAAAAATTGATGGTCTATCAAAAATTGAGTTGGTAGCTCATACCACGTACGAGGTGCTTGTTTCAGACCATAGAGCACTTTCCTTAATCTGTATACTTGATGAGGATATTTGGGATCAACAAATCCCTAGGGTTGCTCAATGTATACTTCTTCCTCAAGTACACCATTGAGGAAGGCACTCTTTCATCCATTTGAAAAAGTTTAAATTTCAGTGTACATGCTATGGACATAAGTATTCTTATAGACTCTAATCGTGCAACTGAGGCAAAAGTTTTATCAAAATCTATGCCCTCGATTTGTGAGTATCCTTACACGACAAGTCTAGCCTTGTTTCTCATTACATTCCCAAATTCATCGGATTTGTTTTTTAATATCCATTTGGTTCCGATGATATTTGTTTGTTGTGGTCTCTTCCCACACCTCATTCCTCTCAAATTGTTGCAGTTCCTCTTGCATAGCGGCAATCCAAAACTCATCTTGAAGTGCCTCTGCAACATTTTTTTGTTCAACTTTAGAGGTGAAACATAGATGACCGTTTATAGTCTCAAGTTGTAGTCAGATTTTCACCCAGGCTCGCGAATCTCCAATTATTTGATTAAGAGATGATCCTTGACAACAAGAATGTCCCCTAATGGTTGAGACTCCCATGGAGAAATGTGGTTTTCATCGTATTTACCTATTATGCATGCTCCCACATTTTTATCCACATCAATGGTAGGACCAACTTTGTCATGTGGTTGGTCATCAACAACCACATTAACAGTTTCTTGTATGGTAAGTGTCCTAAAATTATAGACCCTATAAGCGTGATTGTTTAATGAATATCCCAAGAAAATACTTTCACCACTCTTAAGGTCGAATTTTCCTAAGTTTTCCCAGTCTCTAAGAATGTAGCATTTACTACCAAATACCCTGAAATACTTAACGCTTGGTGGCTTCCCATGCCACATTTCATATGGAGTTTTGTTCAAGCCTGCTCTAAGATATACATGGTTAATTAAGTAACAAGCAATGTTAACTACTTCGCCCAGAAATTTTAAAGTAGATTTTGACTATATCGCATAATCGAGCCCATCTATTGCAACACTCGATTTTAATTTTGAACCACTCCATTTTGTTGAGTTTTTGGTGCTGAAAATTCATGTCGAATTCTAGTTTCATCCCACACTTTCAGGAACTGAACATTTTCAAATTCTCCTCCACGATCACTCCAGATCTGATCAATTTATATCCCTTTTCATTCTGTAATTGCCTTGCAAGTTTTTTAAACTCATCAAACGTATCGTATTTTTCCCTTAGAAAGGTGACCCAGGTGAACCTGGAGTAATCATCAACTACTACCAAGAAAAAAAGTTTCCACCATGACTTTGAACCCTTGTGGGACCAACAAGGTCCATGTGTAAGAGTTCAAGTGGTTTTGAGGTGGATAAGGTGGTTGTCTTTTTGTGTACGACTTTAATTTGTTTTCCTTTTAGGCAATCGCCACACACAACCTTTTCATTTTTCCCAATCTTAGGAAGCCCTCTCACCAGGTTCTTGGAGCTTAGGTGAGACAAGTTCCAGTAGTGCACATGACCAAGTCTTTAGTGCTATAATTTCCATTCGTTGTCCCTGGCCATGTGGCATCTAGTGGACGAGGCGTTTTCTCCTCTGCTTTTGATCACATAGTAGTTGTCACTAGTGCAAACACCTCTCATAATTAATTTTCCTATATGATCCGAGATCTCACACACTGCTTTAAAATTTTTGATGGAATTTATCGCAAATCTATGATATGCTTAAGAGGCTATGTTTCATAACCTCAACACAAAGAACATCCTCAATCTTAGGCATGCCTCGCCCAACCACTGTCCCTTGTCCAATGATCCCAATGATGCTTCCATCTCTAAAGGTGACAAACCCACCATCAAATTCAGCATAGCTATAGAAATGGTTCCTATCATTTATCATGTGCCTTGAGCAACCGTTGTCTAGGTTCCATTTATCACTACTGCTTGCTTGAAATGTCGTATGTAGACAAGACAATTTTCTTTATTCATAACAACCCACTTAGACACAACCTTCTTTGGAGATGCAGAAATCTTTTTGGATTCTCCTTTAGGTGCCCGGTTGTTCCTAGTGGATTTAGATTTAGGAACCAATTGAACATTCTCTAGATTTACCTGATTCATCATTTCTTTGGCCTTCTGATTCAGTTGGGCAACTTGTTTTAATAAGTCCCTTATTCTTATGGTCATTTTAGGGGAGTAGGGAACTTCCTCCTTTCAATTTATTTTTGAGACTTTTTAGGACTCCTCTCATTTTGTAACATTCTTTCTGTTGGTTTGAATCTACTTGTATAGTTCGCACCGGATGTGGTGTGGGAGTGTCTAAAGCCTAGACATTCAAATTTTAAATGTCCAACATCTTCACATGAATGACAAATGGGAGAAGTTTTTTAGTTAGTTACCTGAAGCCACTTGTTTCTTAGGCATAGGTGTAGCAAGAGAATGGCTAGTCTTGTTACTTTCATACCCTATATAACACCCCGAACTTTTCAATACCCGAGTATTGAAAGTTCTCGAGTGTTACCATAAAATTTAACTTAGTATGTACATATGTATGATACCGATTTAGCCAATCCTAACCTTATATTTATTCTCTAACATGAATCTAACCGTTGAGAATGATCTTCATCCATAGATCAAGCCATCTGACCGTTGATTTTAAGACAAGATCATCATATGTCCAAGTATTCCCACTTGTCCATCATAACCAACCATTCAGTCAACTATCCACTGATATGTAAAGATATTTGACTGTCCACTTTGAGTTTGGACCACCCAATCATAATAAACTAACTACTTGATATTTATATCTGCTTGTACATATATCAAATTGAGATTATGATCCATTCATCTTATTCACCACCTATGAATATGCTTAACCCACCATCAAAACTACAATCTGAGCAACTGACACATGTGAATAAGTCACTTGAATCTAATGATATACATGTTCTGCCTTTTAATCACTCTAAAAACCCACTAGTGATCAACCATTTACAAAACTTGACTGTACATCTACCTGCATACATGGTCAGAATACTAATCATCAAGTTCTACTATTTTTAACATGTTATCTGACCATCCATTATGTAGTTTGATATATGTACATTCCCTAATTAATTTGGTAAATAACTCTTTATTCATAATGATTTAAATATAATTTCTTTTGTAATAATTGCTTAGAAACATGCCTAGAACCATGTAGAACCATTAGGTTTCCCAAAACTCGTATATCAATAATAATTACGAAAATACCATTAACATAGACCCTTGAATCTAGATCACATGGTTGCCATGATCCGTTTCATGTAAAATTTTATACCATACATATTAATCATAAATTAACCATACAAGTCAAATTTTAGCCCTTAGATCATTGTAAAAGTAGTCCAATTGACAAATCAGCCCCGTAACTATTGATTTTGGTGTCCATTGAGTGAAGAAACCTAATGGGTAGTCGTAATAAGATATTTTCCTTCATATAAATGACTTAGATTGCCCATAATATGGACCAATTGTGAAATATAAAGACCTCACTTTGGTATGCTTTTTCTTTGACGCGAAGTTATCCTATAAGGCTTATCAACTCCTTATAAATCTGGATCTTCCGATTTAACTACTTTCTTTCATCCATCACAACTTAAATTTGGACTACACTTTGGTCTCATATGACTACAAGGTTATACAAAATTTAGGCCCCGATCTATGATCCTACACCATTGAAGGTTGAAGCCAGTTCCTTTCTTTTGGTACAAAAGGTGAAATTTTAGATTTAGGCTTTTTCCACCATCGATCAACCACCAAATTTTATCCAACCATTTTCTTATCCTAACTACACACTTCCTCCAAAAGTGAGCCCTGATCATTAAGTGTGGACCATTATTGAGATCAAGTTCGTTTTGGTACCCGTTAGGAGAATTTTTAAGATAGGCCAATCTAAATTTCGGATCACTAAGAAAATCATATACCCCAATTCTATTCGACGACCCTGACACAATAGACGAATTAGATTTAAAGAAAGATCTTCAGAAAAGGAAAAATTGGAGAAACTCAATCCAAGTGGAATGTGAAACACACCCCTCTCATACGTCCACTCCTTTTAAAAAGGGGTGTGCGTTCCCCTCTCCACTTACACGCCCAATCTCCCAACGCACAAGGAGAGAGAGAGAGAGAGAAAGAGAAAGATAAAGAAAAATAAAAATAAATAGAAAAAGAAAAAAAAAAGAAAAAGAAAAAGAAAAATAGAAGGAGAAGCCTAGATACCCTCTTTCTTCTCCATATGTATAGTGTCTCCCTCTTGCTCAATCGATGTCGTGATTCATGTAGAAGCTTTTCATGTGTAAGCTTTCCTACATAGGTATCTACCTAGAGTTTAGATCTAAGGCTAAGGTAAGGGATTCCTTTAAGTTTACATTAATTTAGGTTGATACGATTTATCTTATTTTACATGCTTCCATGTTACTGTAAATCCTCCCTCCAATTATTTAATTTACCATCATCAATTATTTATCCTTCGAGATTTATGGTTAAGGTATGAATTTAATTATGCGTGATCTTTATGAATTTATGTGAGGCTATAGATACAAGCCTTGCCCTTGCCCTTTACCAATTTTGCTGAGTTAGCCATTGCTACTCTTCTCTTTTGTTGAGTTAGTTATTGCTACTCTCCTCTTTTGTTGAGTTAGCTATTGCTACTCTCTTCTTTTATTGAGTTAGCCTATCACTACTCTTCTCTTTCATTAAGTTAGCTTATTGATACTCTTCTCCTTTATTATGTTAGCCTTATGCTACCTCTCTTTATAGCTTGGGCATGTGTCTTGGAATTCCAAAACTCACATGATTCAGTTTATTCTCCTTTGATGTAAGTAATTTGTTAGAGGTATCACAATTAGTGATTCAAATATTTATTGTGGATGTAATGTGCTCTGGGTAGTGACCCTCTTAGTCGACGCGTAATTCCATAGGTTTGGGTAGTGGTGCATAAATCGATGTAAGTAATTTGCAATGCGTGTTACATCACTTTTGGGATTGGATGTCGTAAATAGTCGCTCCATGAACAAATTATGTCACATAATTCATCTGATTCATGTGTTGTGCTGCCTAAAGTTATTCTCGTAAATCCACGGTAGCATCGAACACGCCGATGAATCTCTGTAGTTATGGGATGCGGGGCGTGTCGGGTTTTCTATGAATCATATTTCACATTGAGATGATCATTACGTATGATGAGCCGCACACATTTTACTAAGCATGCATTCAGATATATATATATATATATATATATATATATATATATATATATATATATATATTGGTGGTGTATACTGATACCACTCGTAGCCATTGCTACTCTTCTCTTTTATTGAGTTAGTCTTTACTATTCTTCTCCTTTGCTAACTATATATATATATATATATATATATATATATATATTGGTAGTGCATACTGATACTACTCATAGCCATTACTACTCTTCCCTTTTATTGAGTTAGTCATTGCTACTCTTCTCCTTTGCTGAGTTAGTCATTGCTACTCTCCTCTTTTATTGAGTTAGCCTATTGCTAGTCTTTTCTTTCTTTGAGTTAGCTTATTGCTACTCTTCTCCTTTATTATGTTAGCCTTGTGCCACCTCCCTTTATGGCTTGAGCATGTGTCTTAGAATTCCAAAACTCACATGATTAAGTTTATTCTCCTTTAGTGCAAGTGATGTGTTAGAGGTATCACAACTAGTGATTCAAATATTTATTGTGGACGTAATGCGCTCTGGGTAGTGACTCTCTTGTTCAACGCGTAATTCCATGGGTTTGGGTAGTGGTGCACAAATCAATGTAAGTAATTTGCAATGCGTGTTACATCATTTCCGGGATTGGATGTCACAAATAGTCACTCTATGAACAAATCGTGTCACGTAATTCATCCGACTCATGTGTTATGCCGCCTCGAGGTGTTCAAGTAAATCCACGGTAGCATAGGACACTATAAGTGCTATAATGTTTAAAGCACACTTTAGTTGCCAAATTTTATTTAATCAAAACATCTTGTCAAGTGATCTTCAAGTATGGTTCAAGATCAAGATTCAAGCCTGTTCCAAGTTCTAGTAGAAGATCAAGCTCAAAATGAAGTCAATATCAACTGATGTTCTAGTAGAAGATTAAGCTCCAAAGAAAAGTTAAATTCTCTAATCTACTTCAAGACAGAGAAGTTTAGTCATTTCAAGTATTATAAACCCTAGAAAGACGTTACGTTTAGGTGCTTTTAAAAACTATTTAATTTGGGTTTTTATACTTGTGATTGCTTGTAATTCGACTAGCCTAAGGTTTGGTTCGACTATTCTAAGTTTTTCTCGGCCAGTCCTAGTACAAACCGAAGAAAAACTGTTTTTATGTTACAAATTCAACTAGTTGAATGGTCTATTCGACTAATCGAAGGAGGATCTTCGACCAGCCCTAGGTTTCTCGACTCGAAGTCCAGCAAGTAAATCAGTTCAGATTTTAACATCTTCATCCAATCGAAGACCACCTTCGACCAGTTGAAGAACGCAAATTTGGAAATCTGTTGGAACAAAATCCGATGCTAGGGCTAGTCGAAGACTGTCTTAGGCCAGTCGAAGATTCAACTTCTTTACCTATAAATTGAGGTTCTCTCTCAATTCGAAATATCAATTATTATCATCTAAATTCTTCTGCAAGAGAGAGAGAGAAGCTCCAGTTTTTCACAAGCAATTGAACGGTATTTATAAATTATTTTTATAGCTTTTGTTTAATTCCCTTAATCTCAAACTCTGTCATTCTGATTCTAAAGAGAGTGAATACTCTTCTTTCTTTAAGATTTAAGAGAATTAACTTAAGTAGTCATTGGTTTCAACTTAATTAAAATCAATAGAACCCTGAACCTTTTCTATATGACTAAACATTGAACATTGGACATTCAAGAAAAGCAGTTCTTCGGCTACAGCTTCTTCTACGATGAAGATAAGTATACATTTATTTCTTTATTTAGTTTTTTTAAGATAGCCAGAAAATCTCAGAAAGGGTTTTTTAGCTTGTGATAGCCCGATAAAATCACAATTGTATCAAGTTTTAAGGTGACCATGAGAAAACCTTATTTATAGTGAAAGCTAAGATTACGTGGAGAGTAATTTTGGGAGTGTAGTAGGTGTGGTTGTTTGAGAACAGTTGTTGACACACCGAACCACTATAATTCTCTATGTTTGTCGTGAATGCATTTATCTTTTATGTGATTAATGATTGTATTTTCATTTCAGTTAAAGTGGTGAATGATTGTAATATTTAATTTTATTTACTCTTGCAAAGTTTGGGATTTTAATTTTAATAGTATTCGTGAAATAAGGTTGTCCTACCTAAACTTTTTAAGTGAAGGTGTCTTATGAATCAATTAAAATCAATGTTTCAATACTTAGGCAATTGAAATCTCTAATTTTTTATTATTCAGCACTTTATTCGATTATTTGGCATAATCCTATTCACCCCCCCTCTAGGACTTCTTAAGCTCTCCTTTTTAGACACACCGACAAATCTCCGTAGTTATGGAATGTAGGGCAAGTTTGGTTTTCTATGAATCATATTCCACATTGAGATGATCACTATATATGATAAGTCGGACATACTTTGCTAGGCATGCATTTATATATATATATATATATATATATATATATTGGTTGCGCATACTGATATCACTCGTAGTAGTGGAGTACGAGATGTATCAGAACCCTTAGATTATTCTTATGAATCTCTTGAATTATTGTTAATCTTAAAGGATAACCATCACTATGAGTAGGGCATTAACCCTCTCCAACCATACAGATGATGCAGGTGATGTATAGATTGAAGATACAGATGACGATCTCCCTAAGGAAGATTATTTTGAATAAAGGAGGAGATAGCTTTGTCTTTAGTTTTATTTATTTTCGCTGCAAACTTTAATAATGTAATAAGCTCCCATTGAGATGGCATTTGATAATTTATTGAATTCTTTTAATCTAATGGAATAATAAATATGATTGATTTTACTCTTATGAATGGTTACCTTCGTGAATGTAACTAGATGTGATCTAAATGAAAAGAAAATCAAGGTAAGTTTTGAAGCATCCAAATCTTTACATTATTAACACCTGGAATTCTCGAGCATGAGTATATACTTGAGCCACGAAAATTCAGGATGTTACACCCTAACCTTCTCTTATCCCTAGAGTTTTTGCCCAAACCCAAAAGTCTTTTTAATTTTTCATCACTTTGGAAAAACTTATGACTAAGTTCAACTTGATGTTTGGATTTTTCTATATCTAGTTTCAGATTTTAATTTTTTATTTTTAGTTTGTTAATTTCTGATTCTAGAAGTTCAATTCTTCTAGTCCATTTTTCTAACTTAAATCCACCATCTACAACTTCTCTTTCAAGTTTGGCATTTTTAACGTAGTAGTCTTGTAGATCATCGGCCAAACATTCATTTACAGCTAAGGCTTCATCTAGTTCTTTATTCAGCCTTTTATTCTCTTCATTTGCCTGACCAAGCTTTTTAAGAATACTCAAGCTATGGGTGTAAAGTTGGTCATACGCATTTTGTATATTGTTATTTTCCTCTTGTTCTTGTTCTTCTTCTGATGAGATCTTTTCTTCTTCTTGTTCTTTTATCTCCTCACTGTCCCCTAAGTCTAGGATGGCTACAATGGTGGAGGCCATGAGAATTCTTAATGAGCCTCTATCTCCATCACTTTCAGATTCTTTAGATTCAGAATTTAAGTCTTCAGTGCCGTCCTAAGTGGCTGCTATAACCTTCCTTTTGGTTTTATTCTTTGAGGGGAAATCAATAAATAAATGCCCATATTTCCTACAATTGTAACATTGGGGCTCCTTTGAACTTTTTGGTGATTTTCCTATATGGCACTTTTGGTTAGGATACTTTCCCTTTTTGTTGAATGGTTTTCCTCGGTTCTTGTTGAAGAATTTTTTAAACCGTTTGGCCAACAAGGCCACTTCGTCATCATCATCATTTTCTTCACTATCCTGTTAAGATTCACATTTGGTTTTTTATGTTTTGAGGATAGTGTGTTTAAATTTTGCTAGGGTTTTGAAGTGTAGTTCAAATGTCTATAGGGAACCTATGAGTTCTTCTCATTTCATTTCGTTTATATTTCTATACTCCTCA
Source organism: Magnolia sinica (assembly GCF_029962835.1). Lineage (NCBI taxonomy): Eukaryota > Viridiplantae > Streptophyta > Magnoliopsida > Magnoliales > Magnoliaceae > Magnolia > Magnolia sinica. The sequence continues at coordinate 33,789,119 of NC_080584.1, forward strand.
ATGTTGGTAACTTTCGAAGAGAAGCACTCCAATAGGGATCTCAAGATTTTTCTACATATTTTAGGCACCGGAACCTTCTCTCCTAGTCCTCACATGGAGTTACAGATATCACTAAGTTTGGCATAAAACTCCATAAATGTTTCATGTTCCTCTATCCTGATATTCTCAAATTGAGTGGTGAGGAACTGAAGCTTAGACCGCTTTACCGTGTTGGTTCCTTCATGGGTGGTTTCAAGTAAATCTCATGCTTCCTTCAATATTTCATACATACATGTGTTTAAATTCCTCTTATAAAATAGCATAGTAAATGGAGTTCATAGCTTTAGCATCACAAGTCACCAATTGTTTCTCATAGTCTGTCCAAAATGCTTTTGGTTTGGTTGGGATGTGTTAACACCATCATCCGACACTATTTGTTCCATGGGTGTTGTCCACCCATTCTCGACTATGTCCCACATAGAATGGTCCAACAATTTCAGGAAAATATGCATTTTAACCTTTCAATAGGCATAGTTGGATCCATCAAACAATGTTGGTTGTGTGACTAAAGTTTCCTCTTTTTTAGATATATTTCCAACTTCAGCAAAGATCTCTATCTAGGTTGTTAAACCCTTCGAGAGGAACCCACTCTGATACCAATTGAAATTGCGGTTAAACCGCTACAAGAGAAGCTTGGAAGTATGTCTAATCGTCCTAGAAGGGGGTGAATATGAGTTTTCAAATTTTAATTATACTTTTTGCAAGCACTTACTTCTAATCAATTAAGTAAAGAGGTTTAAGCAGGAATAAGTGTGTAAACAAAATTAAGACAACAATATATATATATATATATATATATATATATATATATATATATATATATATATATATCGATGCTACATTTTATCAAACATGTAATGTCCAGAAAATGAAAAATGCATAGAGAACAATCAATCAACGCAAAACATGAAGCAGGGCATTCTCCACAATACACAATGATATATATTGGTTCAGCTACATGCCTACTCCACTCTCGGCTAACCCACTCTCTCCTAAAGTGTCCTTTGATGTCATCAAATGTGACCTTCAATGTCATCGAATGATGACTCGATGCAATCGGAATTTCAAGTAAAATGACTTGAGGTTGTTGGATAGATTTGGTCCATCACCCGATCTTAATAAAGATGATGATGATGATGTCAATTTAATTAATATACCTAACTCTTCATCTAAATCAGACAATACTAAGTGAAGGTTAGTCAAAGACCATCCAGCCAATTAAATACTTGGTAACCCTCACACTGGCATTCAGATAAGAAGGCAACTAGAAAATATATGTAATCATATTTGCTTTACTTCACAAATTGAATCGGGTAATGTAAATGAAGCACTCGCTGATGAAAGTTGGATTAATGCCATGCAAGAAGAATTAAATCAATTCATTCGAAATGATGTATGGTATTTGGTTTCCAAACCTACTGATAAACATGTGATTGAAACCAAGTGAATTTAAAATAAAACTGACGAAATAAGAAACATTATAAGAAATAAGGCACGACTGGTCGTATAAGGTAATACTCAAATAGAACGTATTGATTACGATGAAACATTTGCACCAATTATGCACCTTGAATCAATCAGATTATTTATTTCGATTGCATGTCATAAAAAATTTAAAATTTATCAAATGAATGTAAAAAATATTTTTCTAAATGATGATTTAAATGAGAAAGTATATGTTAAACAACCAAAGGGTTTTGAAGATCTCAAACTTCCAAATCATGTTTACCATCTTAAAAAGACTCTTTATGGTTTGAAACAATCTCCCAAAGCATGGTATGAGAAATTGACTAAATTCCTACTTAGTCATAATTTTGTTATGGATAGTGTTGACAAAATCTTATTTGTCAAGAAATATAATGATCATATCCTGATAGTTCAAATCTATGTTGATGATATTATTGATGGATCTACGTGCACTAACCTATATACTAAGTTTGTAAATCTAAATCCAAGTTTGAAATGAGTATAATCAATGAACTAAACTATTTCCTTAGATTACAAGTCAAACAACTTAAAGTTGGTATGTTCATCTCACAAACCAAATATGCATTGAACCTTGTAAAATGGTTTGGCTTTGAGAATGGTAAGAATTTCGATATTCCAATGAATACGACTCTTAAACTCTCAAAAGATGAATCAGGTAAAATTGTAGACTCTCGACTATATCGCAGTATGATCGGTAGTCTTCTGTACTTAATTGTTAGTAAACCTAATATTGCATTCAGTGTTGTAATATGTGTTAAATATCAATCTGATCCTAAAGAATCGCACTTAACTGTTGTTAAATAGATAATCAGATATGTCTCAAGTTCTATGAACTTAGGCCTATGGTATCCACATGATACGTGTGGGATCCCAGTCTTTTACAACATCGCTCGTATGCACACGTGTCCCAACTCGCACCATTGATAAACCATACACTGCACCCTAGTGCACCTAGAAAACTCACGCAAGTGATTTGTTCTGGATGACCATGAGACCTCTATCATGTGGACCGCGTCACAGTTGCAATTGCAATGGTGAAAACCGCGCATCAATTCGATGCTCTGTCAGTGAGATATGACCCATCGAATGTAAGGCTTAAATTATGTATCAGGTAACACAAGCAACCTTTATTATGGTAGGCCCATTGTACTTGAGACCATGTGGGCCTAAAGTCCACTTTTAAAACATGAAAATTACCAACAAATAGGATAATTGTTACATGACAAAAATATGAGCTAGCACATATAAGACAAGCACTATAAGACAAAATTGGATTCAATCTCAAAACTCATCATTAGCTCTATTCCCATGCCTTAGAAACTAATCATGGCCTATGTCCACCTCATCCTATACATGCATCCAATGCATGTCTTGATTTGTGCCCCATCACTTCAAACAACCAATTGCAACACTCCGCTTCATCATCCACCATGCATCACCTACAACCCACAACCCTTATCCATCCATTAGCCAATGCATGTTTAGATTTCTTCCACCTTGGGCATTGCATGCTTAGTACCATCCACCTCATCCATCCACTACCCATACCATACATTATATTCCACCTAACTTTTAGCACCAATGAGATCCCATAAGCTTGCCACATCATCTTGCCACCTCAACCCCCAATTCCCTATATAAGAGTAAGAGCTCTCTTGCACTTATTCTTTTCCTATACTTAAAAAAATTTTGAGATTTTAAGAGAGAGTGAGTGAGAGAGGGTCCAAGGTGTGGCCCACAATCAATCCAAGAGGGAGTGGACCACACATCATCATCCATCCATCCATCCATTTGAGGTGAGTCTACACCCCTCCTTCCATCTTCCTCATCCTCCTCTTTCTTCCTCTTTTTATTTTCTTGATATATGTGGGCCCCACTGGTTTGGAATTCTTGTGTGCATGTATTTACTAGCCATGATGGTCAGTAAACTGGCCCATGTCAGTATGGTCCACCATGATGAACATCATATCTACACCCTTCATATGTAATCATGTTTTTGTTTCTGGATAACAAGTTCTGAAAATCATATAAAATCAATCGTGCTAAGATCGGAGTTGAAACTTGGAAATAATATGAATCACAATATTATCTAACTTTGGGCCAAATTTTGTATTTATCCAACGGTCCAATCATCCGTAGCATCAAGTTTACTTGGCTACTATCTAGCAACACATACAGGATTCCGATTTGCCAAAAACAGACCTATTCTTAACTCCTTTAATGAATATATTAAAAATATATGTTCCATTAGATTCGTATAAAATCGAACTAGCTTTCCAACGGCATATAATAAGCCTCAATCAGAGTTCGGACAGCTGAGATCTTGGCCTTATACGAAAGATGTATTTAGGGGCTTGTTATGACCATTCTTGTGTGGTCGATATCCGTGATTCGAATAGTCATATGCATTTGATATTTGTTCTTAACTTACTTGAGATAGTAATAATCATATGTACGATCGCTATGGTCATATTCTTTCATGATAGAATTTAAGAAATTCTGGACCGCCAGATACTTCCGTAAGGACAAATCTTAAATTTCTATGTGTGGTCCAGATGGATCCAAGGCTCTGTATGGTTGGAAACCTATAAATGGCTTGAATGATTTGTTCCAAACCATCTATTAGATTGATTTTCCAATAGAGAATCTGATCATAGAGATTTGATAAATATACTTCATGTGCTACTAGACGTGTATGTTGGATATATCGGATTTTCCAATAGAGAATCTGATCATAGAGATTTGATCAATATATTTCATGTGATACTAGATGTGTACGTTGGATATATGTTGTACATAACATTCATCCTCTAATTGACCCACTTGGGTGTGGGATCACTTATGATTTATGCATTTTATTAGTTCATCCAATCTGAAAACCCATGTATTTTTTTGTGTGTCTCTTATCTATAGTTTGCTAGCATGTGATCCCCACTTGTCATTGGATCTATTTCATTTCCTTTGCACTTTCTGTTTGCTGAAAATTTTCTGAGTACTTAACTGTATTGCATGTAGGCCTCTTTGAAACCTTTTAGTGAACCCCACACTCTGTAGTTAAGGGTCCCACTTTGGGGATGTTTAATCCTTATATACGTGAGCTGGGATATCCCACCTTTTTATCAGGATTGATTCCCTAAGATTTGGAAATTGGGCCCTAAGTTGTGACAAACCCCATTTCTAAAAAACTGTCTGATTAATTGTGTTTTATACCAACTTTAGGCCTCTGTAGTGAACGACACGCTGGAACTTTGAGTAGGCCACCACTTGGAACCTCTAACCTACATTAATGAATAGATAAATAATATTTTAATTGGGCTAAATCAAACCCCACATGATTAGGGAGTAGATCCCAAAATGGGGCAAGGCATGGTTGTGTAGAAAATCAAAGTACCTATGTTTAGCCCTATACCAAATATTACGTGTGCACAACCAGTTGGTCCCAGCTTATAGTTTTTAAAGTACATATATAGTACAACTAAGGGCACCTGATGGGACACTAAAAGGTGGTTCCCCATTGTAACGCCCTGAAAATTGGGGGTCGAGCATAGACTCAACTCCCGAGTTCCAACGCATCACTTATGCAACATAGATAATGATGATTAAATGTTGTCCGTATTAGTGCCTTAAACATGAATGGGATTATACCAAAACAACATATCATACTCCAGAGGTAATTAAAGTACGCTAGAGGAAGACAGCGATATGTATATAAACTGTACAAAAGTAATAACAAGCCCTCAGAGTATGAATGTCACTAGGTTAAATAATTACAAGTTTAATTCAAAATATACAAAATCAAAATGTGTAATGTTCTCTATCTAGAACCCTGTAACCTCGTCAGCGCAACTCCAGGTCTACATAAACCCACCAGAGAGTTGCATATAGGAGAACTTCTCCTTGTCGTCGTAATAGTCTGACTCTGCCTTATAAGCATCGCCATCACCTGCAGCTAAGACAGAGTCTGGTTGGTGTTTAAAACACCGTCCCAGAACGTGGGAGTGAGTGATCAACTCAGTGGAGCTATAAGGCAAAGGTTAACATGTTATCAATTCAATCAAGCAGTAATGATAAAGCAATACAATCAAGCATCCCTAAATACTCTGGTTAATGTAAGCATGATATGTATTAATGATGCATGCCCTCGTCTACACTCCCTCTGCGATCTTCCTCTTACGGTCGCAGCATGCACTCCTTCTTCTGTGCTCAACACCAACGCCAAAGGCACATGCAATGCGGTGCATGAGCGTGATTACCGAGTTCTTATTAGACCTTTTCATACAATAGGATTGGAAAGCTAAGGAACTTTCCCTATATCATTTCCTAAATGATGATCCATTTTAGGGTTGTCAGTCCTAGCTAGTCTTATACGATGTTACGGTTCCAGGTCGCTACAAAGGGCTCGCCACCTCAATGCAAGCCTAGCTTATACTCTAGTTACTATGGAAAGACTCGTCGCCTCTGCACAATCTTAGAGTATGCTCAAGATCACTACGAATGGCTCATCACTTAGTTGTAGGCCAATAGCTCGAATACAGTGTCCCATACACCACCATATTCGGCTCTTGAGTTTGGGTTGCTCACTGGTCACTACGAGGAGGCTCGTCACCCCAGCGTAGGCCGACAGCTCGACCACGGTATCCCATACACCACCATGTCTGGCTAATGAGTCTTATCGGATCGAGGTACCAAGGTTAAATGGGTTTGGCACTGGTAAGTTGGTACCTTAGATTCAAACAGTAACGTCCATACATGGTGAACATACATCGGGCCAATCGGGTTACTTGACAAGCTCGACTAGTACGAGCGTCCGTCGACTTAATCGACATAAAATGCATAAGCATTCAGCATGGCCTAACCACTGCCGTCAAACGACGTAACACTCGAATTCGTCGAACGTATCCGTCATGGCTAAATCAATTCGGCCACCGATCGTAAACCGTTACCGATTGCCTAAGCTACATTGTAGCCCCAATCACACTTCAAACATTAACATTCACGTGTAACAACCAAAGTCAGCATGTGACAACCAAATCTGAATATAAATCTTATCTGAGCATTTCAACATAACACATAATACACATGTTACAATATATAGACAACTCATCCATCAATCACATAGTAGTAAGGTAAGTTATAAAAAGAAACTGTAACCATAGATGAGGGGATTGAGAATCCCATCTCAACACCCTCATTACATACATTTAAACCAGCATTTTCTGATTCAGGCATTTTATCAAACACTTAGTCTACACATATTACATATATGTAATAAATCAGTTAAAACACATATTATAGAAAATCCTCCTACATAGAAGTTTCCACATGCACAATGATCATGTATTAGCAATCAATAATCATAGCAAGTACAAAACATAATTCTATATTCATTCAAACATTTTAACAAACACTTAGAATGCATTCGAAATAGCCTAACCTACATATATATGTAATATGTTGAAACATCCTAACTACGCATATATGATAGCACTTAAGTCAGTCATAAATCATTAACTGACATTGAAAGCCTTGAAAACCATAAACTAAACATTTATAGTCCGCACCTTTCACCGGTAGACTCATAAAGAACTCAGTTTAAACACTAATCCTCGCTTACGGTACAACAACAACCTATATCATGGAATAGGTTAGCTACTTCAGCATTCCCTCCACTTGTATCCCTAAAACAAATTAGGGTTAGGATTTCTTACCTATGAACAGAGTCAGAATCGCCAGAATAGTAATACAGATGAGGTGGTAAAGCACGTGGAGTGCGGGATTGAATCCCAGGAATAAACACCAACTCTCTCTCTCACTTTCTCTCTCTTTCCTTCTCTTTTCTCTCTTCTCTCTCTTAGGGTTTTCCAAATTCGTATGGAATGAGAGCGAGAGGGTTTAAGGGACTTATATAGGCCCAAAATTGATCTCAATGGCCCCAGGGCCATGGTATAATTAGGTTATAACCAAATAGCGGCCGTTTCGGTCCAACAGAGCTGTTCTGGAGGCACCTTTTCTACATGCGGTCGGACTTAAGTTCCCTAACATTGGATCTAGGTCAAGCTAAGTTTTCAGTCCTATCGAATTTATAGATCGATAGTGGCGGACCAGTTTCAATTCAACGATCACTGGTACTCGATCAGGGTCACAGGTGCACTGACATGTGTTGGAAATTTTCCCTGATCCGAGGGTGTATTTAGGTCAAAATCTGACAGTCTGAATCCTTAGATTTGGCCTGTAAGTGAACGACTCAATTCACTTAAGTTTTAGTTCATTTCTTAAAGATATTCATGTTTCTCACACATTTCGCTCTGAGCTCAAGTTATGTGTTTCTGGGTACTATTAAGACTTAATTTTCGAAGTGGTTGTTAAGTCTAGTAATGCGGTTATAACCGTATAGTTTTTGGGGCAATCGGACTTTCAACGTGCAGTCCAGGTCCGATACGAATTTTCATGATGCTCTCGAGAGTAACTGGGTTTTGAGATGGATCCTAATTTTTTAGGCAATGTAGTGTTAGTGATCCTGCAGATTTTGGATCATACAGATCATATTTAAAGTGATTAGTGCTAATTTCACAGATAACATAGTTTAGCACTAGTTAATTCTCGCTTAATTTCTAAAGGACTTGGTCTTAAATGATTTCTACCTGAGGTGGTGCTCGGGTCTTTGTACGAATTTTTTCGAGACGTTACAATCTACCCCCCTTAAAGAAAAATTTTGTCCTCGAAATTAGTACCTTTTTGTACTTCTCGAGAATCTAAGGGTAGTTCTTTTGGACCTCGACTTCTGTGTCCCAAGTAGCCTCTTCCTCAATGTAGTGCATCCACAGAACCGTCACAAGTGGAATCACCTTACTAAGCAACACCTACTCCTTCCTATCCAGAATACATATCGGTCGCAGAATATAAGTGGCATCTTCACTCAACTGTACCTGCTCCCATTTGATGATATGGAAAGGGTCAGGAAGGTATTTCTTTAACATCGATACATGAAATACGTTATGCACACCTACGAGTGGTGTGGGCAAAGCCAGGCGGTACGCTACCACCCCCACTCGATCCAGTATCTGAAATGGGCCAATAAATCTCGGCGTGAGCTTCCCCCTTTTGCCAAACTGAAGAACTCCCTTTATTAGAGAAACTTTCAAGAATACATGGTCCCCAACTTCAAACTCTAGCGGTCGCCGCCTCGTATCAACATAGCTCTTCTGCCTACTATGTGCTGCCAGGAGTCGACGCCTGATAATGTCGATCTTTTCTGAAGTCACCTGAACTAACTCTAGGCCAATCAAGCTCTTCTCGCCAACCTCTGCCCAGTAGTGCAGTGCTCTACATGGACGCCCATACAATGCCTCATAGGGGGCCATACTAATACTCACCTGGAAGCTGTTGTTATAGGCGAACTCCGTATAAGGAAGACAGTCATCCCAACTGTCTTTGAAATCTAACACACAAGCTCGCAACATATCTTTCAACACCTAATTCACATGTTCTGTATGCCAGTTAGTCTATGGGTGGAACGTGGTACTGAACTTCAACTTCACACCCATTACTTCCTGGATACAGGTCCAGAAGATAGATATGAATCACGTGTCTCAGTCCGACACAATCTCCATAGGAACTCCATGCAAATGCACTATCTCCCTGATGTACAATCTGGCCAAGTCGTCTGTCGAGTTTGAAACTCTAATAAGAAGGAAATGAGATAATTTCGTCAACCGGTCCACAATCACCCAAATGGAATCATGACCCTTCCTCGTCTTTGGTAGCCCAGAGATGAAATCCATAAAGATGAAGTCTCATTTCAATTCTACTATGGGCATGGGCTGAAGTAATCCAGGAGGTCGGCGATGCTCTGTCTTGACCTGCTCACATGTGAGACAACAGGACACATAATCTGTTATATGGACCTTCATGTTGTCTCACCACTATGACCTCTTTATATCTCGATATATCTTCATACTGCCAGGATGCATCGCCATCCTTGAATTGTGAGCGGCTTTGAGAACTTCCTTTCTCAAGTCATGAAGATTTGACACGCATAGGCGGCTACGATAACATAAGCCTCCATCCATACCAACTCTCCACTCAAAGTCTTCTTCATCACTAGCTTGCCTCCTCATCTTCACTAACCATTTATCCTCCCCCTGAGCCACTATGATTCGGTCATCGATAAGTGGCTGCGCACAAACATGAGCGACGCTCTCAAACGACTCATCAACAGTAAGCTTCAGCTCAAAGTCTCGCACAAATTCCACCATGTTCCACTCACCTATCATCAGCGGAGCCGCAAATGCTATAGCCCTCTTGCGGCTCAACGCATCTGCCACAAGGTTAGCCTTGTTAGGATGGTAAGAGACCTCGAACTTGAAGTCCTTTAAGGTTTTCATCCATCGTCGTTGCCTCATATTCAGATCCCTCTACGTGAATATGTACTTGAGGCTCTTGTGGTCGCAAAAGAGCTCGAACTCCTCTCCATAGAGGTAATGTCTCCAGAGCTTCAATGCAAAGATGACGGCCGCTAACTCTAGGTCATGCGTAGGGTAGTTTTCCTCATGTTTCCTCAACTGTCACAATGTATAGGCAATAACTTTGTCCTTCTACATCAAAATGCAACCCAAACCAACATGAGACGCGTTGGTATATATCGTATACTTGAGCCCTTGCTCTGGCAATACTAGCACAGGGGCGAACATCAACTTATCCTTTAGCTCACGAAACGCTGCTTCTGCTTTCTCATTCCAGGGGAACTTGAGATCTTTTCGAGTCAGCTGAGACAACAGTCTGGCTATCTTGGAAAAATCCCGAATGAATCGTCAGTAGTAACCTACCAGGTGTAGAAAACTCCTCACTTCAGTAACTGAACCGAGCTGCTCCCAGTCCTGAACTGCAGCTACCTTAGAAAGGTCCACAGCTATCCCTTCCTTGGACACCACATGTCCCAGGAACTTGACTTCTTCTTTCCAAAAGTTGCACTTCTTGTACTATGCAAACAACTGATTCTTCCTGAGAGTATCGAAGACTACTTGCAGGTGTTCCTCGTGCTCCTCCCGACTCTTGGAGTATATTAGGATGTCATCTATAAATACGATGATGAATCGATATAAGCACGGCCGAAACACCCTATTCATCAGATCCATGAACACAGCTGGTGCATTCGTGAGTCCAAACGACATCACCAGGAACTCGTAGTGCCCAAAACTGGTCCTGAAAGCTATTTTCTACATGTCCTCTTGCCTGACGCGCAACTGGTGATACCCTGACTGCAGATCAACCTTCAAAAAATACTATGCTCCCCTCAACTGATCGAACAGATCATCAATCCTAAGCAAAGGATACTTGTTCTTTACCGTCACTTGGTTCAACCTGCGATAATCAATACACAATCGCAGAGATCCATCCTTCTTCTTTACACACCACAAGTGCTCCCCAAGGAGACACTTGGTCATATAAAGCCCGCATCTAATAAATTATCGATCTATTTCCTCAGCTCCTCCATCTCACATGGAGGCATGCGATAAGTCGGAAGAGATATAGGTGTTGTACTAGGCACTAGATTAATGGTAAAATCAATCTCACACTGAGGGGATAATCCAGGTATCTTTATAAATATGTCTGAGAACTCATGGACTATAAGGGTGTCCTCAAGTGTTGGACCATTGATGTCCTCTAGTAATGAAGCATAACAACTAATGCGATAGGGCCAACTGACCTGCACTGGAAATATAAAGGTCGTGCCCTCTGGTCCATGGGTTGTCACCATTCTAGTATCATAGTCGATCTCTGCCTTCACCTCTGTGAGCCAATCCATACCAAGAATGATGTCATAATGGTGCAATGGAGAGACAATCAGGTCAATACGCACTATTCTGCTCCCTAAGTCTATTAAACAACCCTTACACATCCTGGTAGCGTCTGAGAAAGTCCCTGTGGCAGTAAGAATTCTCACCCCAACCATAGGACTAGTTTCCAACCCCAGTCGCTTGACTACTGCACATGATATTATAGAGATAGTGGACCTGGTGTCCACTAATAAGAAGACTGGTGTACCTTGAATATGTGTAGTGACTTCAAAAGCCAGTGGTACTGCGGTTACTGTCTCAGATGCCTCAGCTGCAAGTGAATGCACACGAGCCTACTGAGAACGGTATGACTGACCTTAGGTTGACCTTTAAAGTAGGTCATTCTAGATATATAACTCATATGTTTTATATAAGTGAGTTTGGATAGTTCTAAGACTACTCCTGGACTTTGTTCGACTAGTCCTAGCGCTGCTTCAACCTGTCTAAGAAATTCCAGGATTAGTCGTAAGTTTGTTGTAAAATTCAGATATTTTTTTGTTAGGCTATGACTAGTCCTGGGGACTGTTCGACTAGTCGTAAGAACAGTGTCAACTGCTTCTTTGACCAGTCGTAGACCTACGACTCAAAATACAGCGTTGAAATTCGGCTAGCTTCGACTAGTCGTGTGCAACCTACGACCAGTCGAAGGAGACCTACGACCAGTCGTGAAACTTCCAAATCTTATCGCGCCCGAATTTTCAAATATTTGTTGATTCTACGACCAGTCGTAGAGGTCCTTAGACCAGTTGAAGACGTGATTTGCTCACCTATAAATAGAGCACGAATCTCAGAATAAATTAAGCAGTTCAAGTTAATTTAATTCGGCCCTCTGAGAGATAAGTCTGTGCTCCATTTAAGCTAAGTGTGCATATTTAGTATTCTTTTTCTTTAGCTTTGTTAATTGATTTTGTTTCTTGCATTCCAATCTAATCTAAAAAGAGGAATTGTTGTTTTCCTTTTTTTGGAATCAAAATCAATTGAAGCTAGCCCTTCGATTTGAATTTAAAATCTATTAGAAACTAGAACCATTATAAAGTGAGTATTGGACATTGATCTTGAACAATCAAATCTCTACTCCAACTTAGTTCTTTTGGGCTGCTACAATGAAGGAGAAACTCAGGCATTTTACATTTTTGTAATTTACTTTCATTTGGTTTTCTTTTGGGATTTGCCAGAAAAATCTCATTGTATTGGTTATCTGAGGAAAGCCAGGAAAACTCAGAGGATGGGTTTTTTTTAAATTGTGTAAGCCCACAGAGAAAGACACAATTGTGAAGGTTTTTAGATGAACCTAGGAAAACCTATTTTTGACAGTGAACACTAATACACCCTGTGTGAGGATATTAGGAGTGGAGTAGCTGTGTGGCTGTTGTTGAACAGTTGGTGTACACACAGGCGAACCACTATAATCCCTTGTGTTTTGTGGTTGTGTGGTTTATATTTCATATCTTTAATTATTCATGTGTGGGATGTATATGTGAATGTGAATGTTGTAATCATTTCATTTCAAGCTCAGTGGTGAATGTTGTAATAGTTAAGATTTATATTTCTGCAATTTATCTCTTACTATTACTTTATTAGTTTGAGCTTCAGTTTCTCTATTTGTTCTAGAAATAAGGTTGTCCTACCATAAACTTTGGTTTTTGGTGTAAGGTTGTCCTTAGAACAATTTTTGCTTCAATTTCTCTATTTTAGGTTGCTTACCATTCTTATACTATGATTGGTGTATAGTGCTATCTATTCTTTGTTTCATATTCTGCAGTATTTATTTTTAATTTGGCATATTCCTATTCACCCCCCCCCCCCCCCTCTAAGACATATAGCTTGGCCATTTCAAAAACATCTTCGAGTGAATCTCGGGTCGCAGACCTTCAGAGAAGTGCCTTATCCTCATCGGTTGATCGGCGACAATCAAAGGAGCATACCTAGCTAGCTCCATGAACCTGTTCTGGTACTCTGCCACTGTGATGCCTCCCTGTCAGAGGCAAAGGAACTCACTCTCCTTCTCATGGCGGTACGTGAGGGGAAAATATTTCTCGTGGAAGCGCTTCTCGAAGGCCTCTCACGTCCACAGGTATCCGACAGCAATAGTGCGGAGAATGTTATCCTACCATAAGCTGGCCTCCTTCTCAAACATGAAGGTAACTAGCTTAACCTGCTCTGCCTCAGTACAGTATAGCGGCTTCAGCATCTTAGAGATGCGGTCAAGCCAATACTCAGCCTCCTCGGGTCGGTGAGTACCAGCAAAGGTGGGAGGCCACAAGCGCTGGAATCGCTCGAAAAGGTCGCTAGCACTCATATTGCCCGCAGGCTGCACAAGAGGTGCAGGTGGAACCACACCCATGCCCTGGACAAAGACCCCTATGATGGTGGCTAAAAACTACTACTGCTGCTGCTGTTGCTACTATTGTTGCAGCTGCATCAGTAGCATCATCTGCTCTAACCTATCAGTAGGAGGAGCAGACTGAGGCACGTAAGGCGTCGAGGTAGATGCACGGTTTTGCTCAGGAACCGATGGTGCAACAAGTGTAGGCCCATTAGTAGGGCCAGTGGCCGGCTGAGAGTCTGACATGGTGTCAACGTGAGTTGGGCCCGAACTGGGGTCCATATGGCTATCACTAAGGGGAGGTGCCCCGTCAGTCGAATTGCCAAGAGTGAGACGTGCCGTACTCCGTGTGGCCTTAGGTGGCATTCCCTATATACAACATAAGGTGCAACCCGGGTCAGATTTAGCATGCTCACAAACTCAATTACACAGCATTCACACACAGCTTGAGGAAACTTCATGCATTTCATTTATCAAAATTGTCACAATACATGAGATATAGCGTTACATGGATCATGACAAAAGATGCATGTGAGATAATACAATCAAGGCTTCAAACGCTAAATATACTACCAAAATACCACACTATTAAGCCTATCGAGGCTACCCATAGAAACAAGCAAATAAAGCAAAATAAAAGATGACTACATGCACGACTAGTCGTCAGAATTCGGCGATGGTGGAGGTGCACCCTTGTCCAGTACACAGCACAGGATAGCCCTCAAGGTGCGAGACACCTTCTTAAATTTCCACTTCATGAAGGCCTTATTCTCTTCAAGCTTGGCTCGGGACTCTCCAAGTTCAACTCGGACTTTCCCGACCTCTTGTCGCAGGGCGGCTTGGCCCTCCTTGATTCGAGCCCAACGGGCTTCTGATGTAGCCCGATCACTGTCACGTTCGTGCGTAGCAGGAGGAGAGGCCACATCAGGGCCTTGGGCCTCCACTTCTTCCTCTTCTTGCCCTTCCTCCTCGCCACTGGTATCATCTCCATCGCCATCCTCACCACTTCCTTCTTCTTCCTCGCCACTTTGTTCCTCACCCTCACTTTCCTCGATCTCTTCACTTTCCTCTTTGGTATCGTCACTCTGCTCCCCAAGGCGGCCTCAGCGTTGCCTTTCATCAATCCCCATATTGTCAAGCATGCTTACATTGATAATATGGATTGGGGCGACGTCATCCATATGGAGTCGAAAGCTGTAGTGGCGGGCGATCTTGTAAATCAGTCAGCCGAATGGCAATGCAATGCTTTCCCTATTGGACCTTGCCGCTTTAATTATCTGCGTCAGGATGAGAGTGGGTAGACATACTTTATCTCTTTTTCCAACTCGAAACAAGAAGTCCACCATGAACCTCATGCACTCTGTGTGGTTACTTGATCAAGGATACACGTTATACGTCCATATTTTGTGGAGCAGACGAAAGTCATTTGCCATCTTGGTTGAAGCGAGGCTAGTCCCCCACCTCCAATGCTCGAGCTGGCCACAGAGGAATCGCGTGCAGAGCCTCTTCTCCCGCTTACTAGCGCAATCCTTCTCGCTAGCATGCACCAATCCCTTCTCAACACCCATGACACGAGCAATATCATCCACACCAATCATTACCTCCCACCTACCAAGAGGAATAGTAAACTGGAGGAACTTATATATCGTATTCCGAATGAGGGCATAAAAAGTGCACACAGTGTTTGTGCTTACAGGCTCCTTTCCCTTAAATATGGGCCCCCACCCCTTTTCCAGAAGGAAGTCAATCACTGGATACGCACCGAACATCTTCTCATCTATGTGCACCTCAAACACGACCTTACGTTTATGGAACTTACTGAGTACGATGTTTGGTAGTAGGGATCTCTCCAACAAAATCCAAGGATCGAGGTCCCGCTTGGACCTTCGTTCTCGCTCGGCACTGGTACTAGCTTTGACGTCCGCCTTCCTCATAGGACAACGTGGTCGGCTTGGTCCGGCCTCATCTGGGGCCACTCTTTTCCTCGTCATGAGAGACAAGAGCGTAGAGATGGAGAAGATGGTGGTGACCACTTCAAAGAAAGCCATGAAAAATAGGATGGGTTAGTGGGTTTTGGAGTTTTGAGACACACAAGTGGGTTTGCGTACTCAAATGGGAAGAAAAGAGGGAGATGGTGTTAAAATGAAGGAAAAGGTGGTGTTTTGAAGGTATGGAAGAAGATTTGAGAGGAGATTGAAAGAGGTAGTGGGGTTTGAATCACTTGGAAAGAGAAATAGGGAGGTAGTGATGATGAAGGAAGAAGATTTGAAACTTTGAAGATGGGTTTGTGCAATGGGTTGGAGAGGAAGAGAGATTTGAGAGAATTGGGAGAGAATATGGAGTGGAGGGGGGTTGGGATTTTGCAAAAACACCCAAAAAAGGGTTTTTTAAGAGGAGAGAGGGGTCCCACATGTGTGAAAAGGGCCCCACAGTTGGTCGGTTGGCGGGGGCCCCGCTGGGCGGGCGAAGGCTCCGTCCGAGCACTGTCTGGCAGGGCGGGGCCCCACCGATCTGGCAGAGGCTCCGTAGAGCGTGGTGTCCACCCCCCCCCCCGGGATGTCAAAAATGCATGGGACCCACCTCGGATCCCATCAGAAGTTGGTGCATGGCCCCCCGCACTCGTTCGAGACACGTTCGAGCCTCATCTTGCAATTATTCATGCTTTTGGCGTGTTTTTCACGTGGGATTGACTGAATTGACGTCCATACTCATCAATTGACGGACTAGAGGGAGATTAGGATCGTTTTACACGGTCAAGGGTGTATACGGGGTGAACTATGATGGTCAGTTTTATCTATGAATGATCAGTTTCGTCAACAGGCGAAACTTGGAAATCCTAAGACTGTTCCTACGTTCATCACACCCTCCTAAGTCAAAGTACATCAATGGGTGTCGTGTGACCATAACCCAGGTATAGTTTAATCCAAATCATGCTCTGATACCAACTTGTAACGCCCTGAAAATCGGGGGTTGAGCATAGATTCAACTCCCGAGTTCCAACGCATCACTTATACAACATAGATAATGATGATTAAATATTGTCCATAGTAGTGGCTTAAACATGAATGGGATTATACCAAAATAACATATCATACTCCAAAGGTAATTAAAGTACGCTAGCGAAAGACTGTGATATGTATATAAACTGTACAAAAGTAATAGCAAGCCCTCAGAGTATGAATGTCACTAGGTTAAATAATTACAAGTTTAATTCAAAATATACAAAATCAGAATGTGTAATGTTCTCTATCCAGAACCCTGTAGCCCCGTCAGCGCAACTTCAGGTCTACATAGACCTGCCAAAGAGTTGCATATAGGAGAACTCCTCGTCATCGTAATAGTCGGGCTCTACCTCATAAGCATCGCCATCACCTGCAGCTAAGACAGAGTCTGGTTAGTGTTTAAAATACCGTCCCAAAATGTGAGAGTGAGTGATCAACTCAGTGGACCTATAAGGCAAAGGTTAACATGTTATCAATTCAATCAAGTAGTAATGATGAAGCAATACAATCAAGCATCCCTAAGTACTCTGGTTAATGCAAGCATGATATGTATTAATGATGCACGCCCTCGCCTACACTCCCTATGCGATCTTCCTCTTACGATCATGGCATGCACCTCTTCCTCTGTGCTCAACACCAACGCCAAAGGCACATGTAATGCGGTGCATGAGCGTGATTACCGAGTTCTTATTAAACCTTTTCATACAGCATGATTAGGAAGCTAAGGTACCTCCCCTATATCATTTCCCAAACAATGATCCATTCTAGGGTCATCAGTCCTAGCAAGTCTCATACGATGTTGCGGTTTCACGTCGCTACAAAGGGATCGTCACCTCAATGCAGGCCTAGCTTATACTTTATTTGCTACGAAAAGGCTCGTCCCCTCTGCGCAGTCTCAGAATATGCTCGTGGTCACTACGAATAGTTCGTCACCTAGTCGTAGGCTAACAGCTCGAATACAGTGTCCCATACACCACCATATTCGACTCTTGAGTTTGGGTTGCTCTCTGGTCACTACGGAGAGGTTCGTCACCTCAACGTAGGCCGACAGCTCGACCACGGTGTCCCATACACCACCATGTCCGGCTCATGAGTCTTATCAAATTGAGGTATCAAGGTTAAACGGGTTTGACACTGGTAAGTTGGTACCTTAGATTCAAACAGTAGCGTCCATACAAGGTGAACATATATCGGGCCAATCGGGTTACTTGACAAGCTCGACTAGTACGAGCATACGTCGACTTAATCAACATGAAATACATAAGCATTCAGCGTGGCCTAACCACTGTCGTCAAATGACGTACAACTCAGATTCGTCGAACGTATCCGTCGTGGTTAAATCAATTCGGCCACCGATCGTAAACCGTTACCGATTGCCTTAGCTACATTGTAGCCCCAATCACACTTCAAACATTAACATTCATGTGTAACAACCAAAGTCAGCATGTGACAACCAAATCTGAATATAAATCTTATCTGAGCATTTCAACATAACACATAATACACATGTTACAATACATAGGCAATTCATCTATCAATCACATAGTAGTAAGGTAGGTTACATAAAGAAATTATAACCATAGATGAGGGGATTGAGAATCCCATCTCAACACCCTCATTACATATATTTAAACCAGCATTTTCTCATTCAGGCATTTTGTCAAACACTTAGTCTACACATATTACATACATGTAATAAATCAGTTAAAACACATGTTATAGCAAATCCTCCAACATAGGAGTTTCCACACGCACAACGATCATGTATTAGCAATCAATAATCATAGCAAGTACAAAACATAATTCCATATTCATTCAAACATTTTAACAAACTTAGAATGCATTCGAAATAACCTAACCTACATATATATGTAATATGTTGAAACATCCTAACTACGCATATATGATAGCACTCAAGTCAGTCATAAATCATTAACTAACATTGAAAGCCTTGAAAACCATAACCTAAACGTTTATAGTCCGCACCTTTCGCCGGTAGACCGTAACGAACTCAGTTTAAACGCTAAGTCCTCACTTAAGGCACAACGGCAACCTATATCATGGAATAGGTTAGTTACTTCAGCATTCCCTCTACTTGTATCCCTAAAATAGATTAGGGTTAGGATTTCTTACCTATGAACGGAGTCGGAATCACCGGAATAGCGATACAGAAGAGGTGGTAAAGCACGTGGAGTGGTGGGATTGAATCCCAGGAACAAACGCCAACTCTCTCTCACTTTCTCTCCCTTTCCTTCTCTTTTCTCTCTTCTCTCTCTTAGGGTTTTCCAAATTCGTATGGAATGAGAGAGAGGGTTTAAAGGACTTATATAGGCCCAAAACTGAACTCAATGGCCCTAGGGCCATGGTATACTTAGGTTATAACCAAATAGTGGCCGTTTCGGTCCAACGGACCTGTTCTGGAGGCTCCTTTTCTACATGCAGTTGAACTTAAGCTCTCTGTCATTGGATCTAGGTTAAGTAAAGTTTTCAGTCTGATCGAATTTATAGATTGACAGTGGTGGACCAATTTCAATTCAACAGTCACCGATACTCGATCAGGGTCACAATTGCACTGACATGTGTTGAAAATTTTTCCTGATCCAAGGGTGTATTTAGGTCTGAATCTGACGGTCTGAATCCTTAGATTCGGCCTACAAATGAACGACTCAATTTAATTAAGTTTTAGTTCATTTCCTAAAGATATTTGCGTTTCTCACACACTTCGCTCCGGGCTCAAGTTGTGCGTTTCTGGGTACTATTAGGACTTAATTTCCGAAGTAGTTGTCAAGTCCAGTAATGCGATCATAACCGTATAATTTATGGGGTAATTGGACTTTCGACGTGTGGTCCAGGTCCGATACGAAGTTCATGATGCTCTTGAAAGCAACTGGGTTTTGAGATGGGTCCTAAGTTTTTAGGCAATATAGCATTAACAATCCTGCAGATTTTGGGTCATACAGATCGTATTTAAAGTGATTAGTGTTAATTTCACAGATAACCTAGTTTAGCACTAGTTAATTCTTACTTAATTTCTAAAGGATTTGGTCCTTAGTGATTTTTGCTTGAGGTGGTGCTCGGGTCTTTATACGGATTTTTCCAAGACGTTACACGCGTGATCATGGGACATACTCAAGATCGGGCCAAAACTAATTATGCACTGTGTTTCCTACACATTTCCTCAAGTATCCATATTTGGGACATCACCATAAATTGTACTCACCCAAACAATGAGGCCTACCTTATATTTTGTAAAGCCCATACATAGAGCTACCAGGTGGTTATTTTCTTTTACCATATGTAGGCCCCACATGATTATGAATCTGACTCTAAAATGACCCAGAACCAACCCCACGCCAAAAGCCTGTTTTACATAGAATTTATGTGGGGCCACGTCGGTAGGGTCCGCCACCTTCCCAAAGTATTTAATGCAGCATCTAAACTCTAAAAAATAACTTTTAGTTATTGTTGGGCTTAAAAACCTTAAGTGGGCCATCTAGTATGGGCTATCTTGTATGGGCCTTACCTTTCATGTAATGAGGTCCACCTGGGATGTTTTGTAAATGGATGTTGTATAACTTGTAAAATATTTAGTGGACAAATCATGATGTCCAAATGTTCTCTTAAGATATAGGTGGCCTTGGGCCCATTTAAATGATGCAACCCTAAGGCCCGCCAACACTAAGAGAAATCGTTGAGGAATGAGAAACCCACAATGGTAATTTCCTTGAGCCTGTTGGGCAGGCCCATTACCTACTGGGGCAGCATGCTTTTCATACTACCTCTAGTCAAGTGGACCACGCTTAGAGAGACCTATTTTACAATGCATAAACTGTATAATTGGACTTTTTCTTGGTTTGTTGTGTATGTGGCTAGTGGGCCCAATATGATATATGACATGAAAGATGTTAGCATGTTATCCTTTTTTTTGAGATTATGTATTATTTCTAGTTGGTGGAATGTGTGGGGCCCACTTAGTTGTGGAACTAGATCCACACCATTGAAAGTGCTGTGATTGAACATTTATGCCCTTGGGTTGGCATATTGGTTCACCAAGTGGGACTCACACTTGACCTATATGACCCCATGCCTTGTATGTAGTTCAAGTCCAGTGTGGAAGTCACACTAGGTAGGACACACCTAGTGATGGGTGAGATGATGATACACGTATGGTAACATGATAATGATGATTATGAGTTGTTGGTTGAAATAATAGAAATGATTTAATGGATGGTGAATTAGAGCATATGCATTGATGATGGATGAGTAATTATTTATAACACTTATGACATTGTTTATGTTAATCATGAAGTGAAAATGATCCTCATGGTAATGATGATGATATTTTGTACATATATATATATATGCATGATGACAAAACATGCTATTTGACCACCATGCATGATATCCAAGTGAAAATAATGCCCGTATTGATTGTCATGATGATAATGCGGATAAGAAAACCATATTTTACTTGACACGTGGATAATGATAAATAAATAATGTTGGTGGACGTAAAGATAACCTTATGCATGATAGACAACTAATGCTTAGGGCATGTATAATGATAGTATTGGACAATGGCCATGATATTGATGATGCATGTGAATCCCTATATGCTATGTACTCTATGCACATGATTGCATGATACATGTTAAGAGGATAAATTTAATATTGAATGATGTCTACGATAATGATGATACATGTTAGAACTTGTGTACCACCATAACCTATACACCTTATGTATGTGTGTGTTATACAAGCCCTGATTGCCATTTTTCATGCCACAAACTCAGAAACCGAGTTCACAAAATTCTCGATCACCGAATTTAGCGCTGATAGCCTCCGTAGTACCCCATTCTCAGCTCTCGGCACCCACACAGTAGGTTCCGATCCTGGGATTCTACAAGGAGGATTTCTAACATGATTTTGATTCGTAATTAGCATAACCATAAGCATAACCCATGAATAATAACCACAAGAACACCATCACCATATTCACTATGATCAAAAACTTTAAAGTACAATGCATATGAAGGGAAATACAAGGTAATGATAACGGAAACTCTTAAAGCTCGACTGCACACTCCTACTGCGGCGACGCTATGGCCGCGTCATGGCGTCACCTACACACATCAATCGTGCATAAGCTTATAGAAAGCTTAGAGGGCGGTGTAAGTGTGTGCGTAATATGAGCGTGCTCAGAGTACAATGTCAGAATAATGCGGAATCATGTTAATGAGTACATGAATGCAATCAGCCATACTGAGACTATGCGGTGTAAGATATGAATGTTATCGGCCATATCAAGACCATGTGATGCGAGATGCAAATCAAGCATGCCAATCTTCATCCAAATCCACCTATCAATGCAGCTCATTACTAAAGCATCAAATATCAGTACAGTTCTCATTTTAGATAATCACTGGGGTTTAATACCCACTAAATAGCACTGCTCCTTTCCCAGGCACGCAGTCCAAGTGAGTGTAAGAAACCTCACTATCCATCTGGTCAATAGTCTGTCAATATCTATCCGACACGTCGAGAGCGGACCCATTTATGAGATGGTCATACATAGCCTAGTAATGCCCCCTACCCTTGGGCAGGTAAGGCCACACCCCTTTCCAACCGACCACGACACAGTGGGAGACACGGCCTCCTGGTATTCGGCCCTCGTGTGGTCATGTATCCACTCAGTCTCGATGTTGGAGTCATCCTATGGTACCATCAGGTTTAGGAATTTTCACCCAGGGACATCTATGGCGCCCCGATGCTTAGTAACAATATTTTCGGTGTCCAATCCTGCCATCCACAATGTGTCTGTGGAGATCATAGCCCTAATATCGTTAAGGCGTATAGAAATCATGTCATACAAATGCAAAGTGCATGAATCACACTACCAGTCATGCAACAATCTTGCACGTACCACGTACTCATGAAGGGTAACTTCGCCTATCAGGGAACCCATAAACAATCTGCCCGAAGGCATGTGCTATGATTAGTTACTCCTCATATCAAGCATACATATGATGCGTATGAGCATGGATCATGGAACTATACTAAACATGTTATGTGGTGATGGATCATGTTCATAACGAAGAGGGGCCTAAACGGCCTACACACTACAAGTATGGGCCTATTAATAGGCCCTAGGGAGAGTTACAATGCAAACATTTAACCATCATTACTCCTACAATATGGACGTCAAACCATCATTGCTCCCAAGGCATGGCCGCCAAAACATCATTACATGCATCATGGTGGAATCTGACATCGCAATGGGCCTCATATACATTTCAATCGGTCCACACAAAGGCCTCACATATGTCTCATTGGGCCTTATATAAATCAAATGGGCCAATTAAATGGGCCAATGTGGATCAAATGTATATATATCGCATGGGCCACATCATGTGAGCCGCTCCAATGGGCCAATGTGGATCAAATGGGCCACAATATATGGGCCTCACCAATGGGCCGAATCAAATGGGCTGAATCAAATGGGTCGATCAAATGGGTCGATTCAAATGGGCCGATCAAATGGGCCGAATCAAATGGGCTGATTCAAATGGGCCGAGTTAAATGGGCCGAGACGAATAGGCCGAGTTGCATAGGCCGAGTCAAATGGCCGAGTCGAATAGGCCGAGTCAAATGCACCATTCATCCATTGTTAGAGATCATTATAAAGCATTAAAAAAAAGAATCATATCCAAAGGATCATCTGGACCATACCACAAATGACAGTGGTGATAATGATTTCCACAGTTAAATTTCTAGTGGGCCCACCATAGTATTTATTTTCCATCCATACTGTTCATAAGGTCACAAGGACTTGAACAAGGAAGGAAAACAAATATTATATTGAATCAAAACTCCTGTAACCCAAAGGTGTTTCAAGGATGGGCGTTCGACACCACTGTTTTCTATAGGGTGGTCTACTTGGTATTAGATCTGCCTTATTTTTTATGTCTCAAGCCATGAGTGGCCCAAATAGATGGACGGTCTGGATGGATCACATCCATCAAAGTGGGGCCATGAACACGTCAGATGAATGGACGGCATGGCTATAACAATTACATCAAGGTGGGGCGCATGAAACTGGTCAGATGGATGGACGGTTTGGATGGGAAAACACCCATCAGCGTGGGGCCGCTGGGATGCCGGATGGATGGATGGCGTGATATATACATGCATCATGGTGGGTCCCACAGCAGAAGGGCCCCACTACGGTTGGTGCTAATATAGCAGCCTATAGTTGCGTGAGATGCAGTGTCACTGCTGCTGATGGTACAGGTGGGTCCCACATAGGGCCCACCACCTAATACCCTATCATGTGTATATATATATATATATAAATAATATAATATCATATAATATAATATATTATAAGATAACATGACATACAAGAGTTTTAAAAAAAAGCCACCGTTCAGTGACCCCTGGATGCTCTGGACGGTGCTGATCTAATGCATGAAATCAAGGTGGGTCCACACGTGTGGCCCACCTCAACGTACTAGCCTTATATGTGTATATATTATATATATTAATTAATTATTAAATTCTCTTTTTTTTATATGGCTGCTTGTGTGATTTCCCTTACATAGTCCAGCAGCAGAGACTGTTGGACGTCCAAGGTATGGATGCAATACCTTCATCAAGGTGGGGTCCACGTGCTCGTGGCCCACCAACCACATATATGTATAGAGGTGGCCTCACTTATACATGGTCCTCAAATGGACGAGTGGATCTAATCCATTCATCATGGTGGGGTCCATACGTCCCAAAATGGATGGTATGGATATAATATATACGTTATAAGCGGGTCACACACTCATTATCATCATCACCGAAAGAAAAGGAGAAAGAGGGAGAGGGAGAGAGATCAGTGTAGTAGAGGGACCCCGCCACTATGAGCCTCTCATATGATTACATCACATAAATCAAATGGGGTCCCATCATAAGTGGGCCATTAAATTAAAAATTCAATGGTGAATCACCCACCTATCAACCTTCTTCTTTGACTCCTTGGACTCCTATGCTCCTTGCCTTATATTTTAATGGAGGTTGATGGAGAATGAATGGCTGAGATGGAGATGAGAGGGTGCGAAAGTGGGTCACACTTATTGTTTTGGAAGAGCTTGGGGAGGCTTGGACATGGGATATTTTTTTGTTACTTGGGAGTGAAGAGAGAGAACGAAAGAGAGAGAGAGAGGGAAGTGATGGAATGAAAAGAGTTGGAGTGATGGGTGATGGGTGATGGGTGGAGTGATGGAGTTATAAGAAAGGGATGGGTGGAGAGAGAGAGAAAGAGTTGACTTTGGGAATGGGAAGAGATGGGTTGCTTGTACTTGTGGTATGGTGTGTACTTAACTTAATTAATTGATTAATTAATGGGATAGGTCGTAGAGATTCTCTCAAAATTCACACACGCGGTGTTTGCCTCAAAATGAACAGGGGCCCATACCTTCTAGCCCGGGTATCGGATCGGTGCGCGAGTCGAGGCGTTAGAACCGCGGCGACAGCACGGTCGCTAGGGTATAAGTTTTGGGTCAATCCGACTCCGGTATGTAGGACTCAGTTTAGGATCGCGTGCAAATGTCAGATATAGGTTAAGGGTTGTCAGAATTCGACGGAGAGGACCGCGGAAGCCCATGGAATGGTACGATCTTGGGTACGGGTCTTACAGCTCTCCCCTCCAAATAAAAATTTTGTCCTCAAAATTTACACAATCATCGCAACTAAACATAACTTATAAAGAAGGAGGAAACATAGCATCATCATTAAAAAATTGGAGATAGCATACAAGATACAACATATAATCAATCGTCAAAAACATGAGGATAGCGCTCTCGAATCTCAGCCTCGTGCTCCCAAGATGCCTCATCAATAGAATGGTGATCCCACTGCACCTTCACTAAGGGAATGACCTTGGTTCGGAGGACCTACTCCTTCCAATCAAGGATACGAACTGGCTGCTCAATGTAAGAAGCATCCTTACGAAACTCTAATGGATGCTAATTAATAATAGGAACAATATCTGACCCACACTTCCTCAGCATAGAGACACGGAAAATATTATGGATGCCAGACAACTAAGATGGCAAGGCAAGCCGATAGGTCACAGCGCCAACATGCCCAGTGATCTCGAAAGGTCATATAAATCTCAGGGCAAGCTTGCCCTTCGCTCCAAATCAAACCACGCCCTTCATTAGTGAGACCTTGAGATACACTCTGTGCCTAACAGTGAACTCTAAGGGATGATGCCGGCGATCAACAAAACTCTTCTGCCGACTCTGAGCTATACGCATCCTCTGCCTGATGATATCGATAGCCCCTGACGTCTGCTGTATAAGCTCGGGACCTAGGAGACGCCGCTCTCTGACCTCGGTTCAATAACTCGGAGATCTGCACGGTCTGCCATATAATGCCTCAAAAGGAGTTATGTCAATGGTTGCCTGATAATTATTATTGTATGCGAACTCAGCCAATCATAAATGCTCATCCCAGCTACCCCCGACATCAATCGCGCAGGCCCGAAGCATATCCTTAAGGATCTGGTTGACCCTCTCGATCTGGTCATCGATCTGCGGATGATATGCGATGCTGAGCTACAAATCAATGCCCATCGTTCTCTAAAAGCTCCCCTAAAATTGAAACGTGAACTTTGGGTCATGGTCTAAAATTATTGAGACAAGAACTCCGTGCGGTCTCACGATCTCATCAACAAACAGCCTGGCAAGCCGATCTGAATGCCAAGTCTCACGAATCATAAGAAAATGTGTCGACTTCATCAAACGGTCCATGACAACCCAGATGGCATCATGGACATGTTGAGTCCTCAGCAAACCCATGATAAAATCGGTAGATATCTGCTCCCACTTCTACATCGGGATGCTCAACGGCTGCAATGGACCAGGGGGTCTCTGATGATCGACCTTGACACGTTGGCATGTGTCACACTCAGCCACAAAATTGGCGATCTGATGTTTCATCCCCACTCAAAAATATTATCTCCTCATATTACGATACATCTTCGTCGAGCCTGGGTGGATAGAAAATCGCGATCGATGTGCCTCGATCATAAGACCTCTGCGTAACTCAGGAATATCTGGGACACATAATCAGCCTCTGAAGCGAAGTTCGCCAACAGATCCAATCTACCAATCTGGTTGGCTCTCTGATTCTGCCTCTGCTCAGTACTCCGATAATGACTCGTCTGTCTGCTGAGCCTCGATCACCCTCGCGACAAAAGAGGGTTGAATCGACAGGCTCGATAGTTGAACGATAGAAGACTATAGGCCAAAATCGAAGTCATACTTTACTATATCCTCGAGCATCCTCCACTCCTAAATCATCACGTGTGCCACCAGGCCTCGTGACTGGCGGCTGAGGGCATCCTTCACCACGTTCACCTTGCCTTGGTGAAACTGGAGATCAAAATCATAGTCCTTCAGGAGCTCCATCCAGCATCTTTGCCTCATGTTCAGCTCAGACTAAGAGAATAAATACTTCAAGCTCTTGTGGTCAGAAAAGAGCTCGAACCTGACCCCATAGAGATAGTGTCTCCACACCTTCAGTGCAAAGACGACTGCTATCAAATCCAAATCATGCGTGGGATAGTTCAGCTCATGGAATTTGAGCTGGTGAGACCCGAAGGCCATTGGCCTCCCGTGCTGCATCAGGACAGCACCCAAACCAATATGTGAGGCATTGGTAAATACAACAAATCCATCACTCCCAGAAGGAAGAGTGAGGACAGGGGCGGATGTCAGACGGTCCTTCAGCTACATGAATGTTTGCTCACATGAGTCAGTCCAAATAAAATCTGCACCCTTCCAAGTCAACCTAGTCAACAAGGCTGTAATACGAGAAAAGCCCTTAATAAAACGCCGACAGTATCCCGCTAAACCAAGG
Organism: Magnolia sinica; assembly: GCF_029962835.1. NCBI lineage: Eukaryota > Viridiplantae > Streptophyta > Magnoliopsida > Magnoliales > Magnoliaceae > Magnolia > Magnolia sinica. Next base: position 33,816,721 of record NC_080584.1, read on the forward strand.
AAATTACGGATCTCGGACGTAGTCGTGGGCTGGCCCCACTGACGCACTACCTCAACCTACGAGGGGTCCACTACGACACCTTCCCTTGTCACCATGTGACCTAAGGAACTTCACCTCCTCGTGCCAAAACTCACACTTCTCCAACTTGAAAAGGCCAAGCTATATGTCCTAGAGGGGGTGAATAGGACAATGCCAAATAAAAACTTATAACAGCGGAATAATAAAGAAAATGATAGCCAAATTAAATAATAATGCAAGAAAGAAAAACAACCTCAAAATTCAGATCTTGAGAGGTTGATACAAACGTTATTCTAAGGACAACCTTACACCAAAAACAGAGTTTATGGTAGGACAACCTTATTTCTAGAAAGGTCTTTGTATCAAGTCTCAAATCGAAGAGGAATATAAAAAGAAATACAAATTGAATTGAAATAACTTGTAATTAAAAATGTATTGTTCTAGGGACAGCCATACACCATAAAAATGGCAGGGAAACCTTTATGGAACAACTTTCAAATGAAATTGAAAAACAAGCTTATAAAGGAATAGCAGAAAGTAAATTCTAAGCTATTACAACATTCTCACAAAGCTTGAAATAATTACAACATTCACCACCATACATACATCCCACAAAAAGAATAAAAACAATTAAAAGAATAAATCAATCAACCACAACTCAAAGGATTTATAGTGGTTCGCCTGTGTGTTCACCAACTGTTATCCAACAGCCACACAAAAAGCTACTCCACTCCTAATATCCTCACACAGGGGATATTAGCGTTCACTAAAGATAGGTTTTCCCAGGTTCACCCAAAACCCTTACAATTGTGTCTTTGTATGTGGGCTTACACAATTAAAAAACCCCCACTTCTGAGTTTTCCTGGCTCTCCTCAGATAACCAATATAACAAGATTTTTCTGGCAAATCTTGAAAGAAACCAAAATAATAGAAAGGAATTTACAATATGTAAAATACCTGAATATCTCCTTCGTTGTAGCAGCCCGGTAGAACCAAATCAAAGTAGATGATTGAATGTCCAAGTTCAATGTCCAGGACTCGATTACAATGGTTTTAGTTCTAATTGATTTTAAATTAAACCAAACAGGGCTTGCCTTAATTGATTTTGATTCCAAAGAAAGGGAATAACAATTCCTCTTTATCAAATCAGATTGGAATATAAGAAACAAAATCAATTAAAATAAAGCTAAGGAAAGAAGATATTAAATAAGCACACTTAGCTTAGATGGAGCACAAAATTATCTCTCAGAAGTTCGACGAAGATTGGCGTGAATACTTTAATTAAATCGATGATTTCTTCTGAGATTCGTGCACTATTTATAAGTGAAAAGATCAGGTCTTCTATCTGGTCTAGAGTGCTCTACGACTAGTCGAAGCTCTATGATATTTGAAAAATCCGGCGGGATAAGCTTTGACCGTTCTACGATGGTCGAAGCCTTCCTACGATGTCGTAGGTCACCTACGATCGTCGTAGGTTTCCTTCGACGTCGTAGGTCCTGCAAAGGTTCGGTGGACTTCGAGTCGTAGATTCCACGACTGGTCAAGAAGTCGACACTGTTCCTACGATCGGTCGAAGTCTCCCAGGACTAGTCGAAGGCTAGATTTTATCCTAATTTGTAACAAACTTACGATGGTCGAGGAATTTCTTAGATCGGTCGAAGCAAGTCTAGGACTAGTCGAAGAAGGCCTAGGACTAGTCGAAGAACAGACCAATCACATGTAAAATAACATTCGACTTATGTATCCGAAATGACCTACTTCTAAGGTCATCCTATGGTCAAACAAACCTCAATCATGAAGTATGGACATTGAAACAAGAGACCATGAAGAATGAGCCTTGAAGTCTTGATGTAGACTAAACCTTGAAGTAACTCAATCATGAAAGTGGCTTGAGTTTCAGCTTGAGTCTTGAGTTCAGCTTGAGTCTTGCCTTGTACTTTCTTTTTCTTTTCAGCTTCCGGCATGTGAGCCGTTCTTGCATTCAAGAGTCTTGTCTTGTTATCAGTTATTTCATTCATTATATTGAGTCTTTTACTTGAGAGCTTTGCTTGATTTGAGCTTAGATTTTTCATGTTTGTTTATCCTTGAGAGATCTTCACTTAAGCGGGTTATATATAACATAACAGTGATTTTGTCATCACAAATTTAACAACAAACAAGGATATAAACTATAGCACTTACAATCTCCCCCTTTGTCAAATTAGTGACAAAACACATAACCAAACAAAAGTAAAACAACTGGTTAATACATGCAAATCAATAATCAACATTTAACATTCAACCAGTTTCAACATTTAACAAGAAACAAGATCAAACATATATTCTTCTTATTCTTCACTCCCCCTGAGTAACATAACCAATGCTACTCCTCTCACAATCACAATAACAACAAACCATTCTCCCCCTTTTTGTCACAATATGACAAAGGAGAACTAAAGAAAGGAATGAGAGTAAACATGAGGAGGAAATAGAGTATAGCAAAAGAGTCATAGAGATACTCAAGATAGCATCACCGATATCCAGCATAAATATTACATTAAGAACAAATATCTATACAGCATAGAATCCAACTCAAACTCAATCAAACAAGAGCAAAGTAATAAAGTTATTACATACCAAAAGTCTCATAGAAACTAGTCGGAATTAGAACTTGAAGATGGAGCAGGAATAGAAGGATCAAGTTGGTGCATGCCTTTGTTCAAGCGCCTTAGGTATTTGCGCATGTAATTGAATTGCAAATCATGAGCAACAGACATGTTCTCCAACTTAACATTAATATTCTCAACTTTATCTTCTAATGCACTCAGACGTGCATCAACATCAGATGGTACAAAATCTGGATCATTAGCAGAGTCAGAATCCAGTTCCTCAAAAATATCATCCATATTAATATCAACACCAGCTTCTTCAGGACCACCACCACCACCACCTTGTTCAGGAAGCAGATCCAACTTCATCTTATTAATATTTGTATTGTTGAAGATCAGATGATGGATTGGTGCTTCATCAACAGGCATATCGACTAACATATGAGTAGCCAATACAGTCATAAAGTATGCAAATGGAATGTCACTATGACCAGGATGAAGTCGAAACTGAAGAATGAAATGACAGATTAAGGATGGCAAACAAATCTGAGTACCATTTGAGATAGCATGGATACCATTTGAAGTGAAACCCGTGCTCCACGACTGGTCGTGGGTATCTACGACCGGTCGTAGTACGACTGGTCGTGTATACTCACGACTGGTCGTACAAACCCCAAAAAATTCAATTTTCTAGCAATTTTTACAAAAAATTGAAATACAATCTAGCAAATATATACAATATTATACAAGAAGGCATAAATTATCAATTTAAAATGCACATGCCAAGATCAAATTTCATCTTTTTGAACCTGCTTTTATCAAGAGGTTTTGTGAAAATATCAGCTCGTTGAACTTCGTAGGAATATATTCTAGAGATATAACTTTTTCTTCTACTAATTCCCTTATATAATGAAATCTAATGTCAATGTGCTTAGTACGAGAATCCTGAATAGGATTTTTGAAATATTTATCGCACTGGAATTATCACAATGTAATAACATAGAATCTGTTTAATTCCATAATCACTTAGCATTCGTTGCATCCGAACAAGCTGTGTACATGCATTACCACCTGCAATATCGCTTCAGTTGTTGAAAGTGAAATAGAATTTTGTTTCTTACTAAACCAGAAACTAGACAATTTCTAATAAAAACAACCACCACCGGTTGATTTTCTATCATCTAGATTACCGGCCCAGTCAGAGTACCCAACTAATTGAACATTGGTTTCATGAGGATACCAGAGACCGAGATTTACAATATTTGCGACATATCTAATAATTCGCTGGACCAGGAATCAAGTGAGATTCTTTTGGATCGATTGATATCTTGCGCAAATACCAACACTTAGAGAAATATCGGGTCTACTAGCCGTTAGATATAACAAACTACCAATCATACTCCGATAAAGTTTTGAGTCAACATTTTTACCATTAGAGTCTTTTGATAGTTTCGGGTAGTACTCATAGGAGTATCGAAATTCTTGCCATTCTCAAATCCAAATCTCTTGATTAGATTCAAGGCATACTTAGATTGAGAAATGAATATTCCTTCGATTGTTGCTTTACTTGCAATCCAAGGAAATAAGTCAATTCCCCAACCATGCTCATTTCAAACGTGATTTCATCAAATCTGCAAACTCAGTAGTCAAGTCAGTACAAGTTGATCCATAAATGATATCATCAACATAAATCAGTACCATTAAGATATGATCATTTTGTTTTTTAACAAACAGAGTTTTATCAATAGATCCCATTTGAAAATTATGAGTTAAAAGAAATTTCGTTAGTTTCTCATACCATGCCCTAAGTGCTTGTTTTAATCCATAAAGTGCCTTTTTAAGCCGATACACATGATCAATATTTTTGGAATCTTCAAAACCCATTGGCTCTTCAACATAGACTTCTTCATGTAAATCGCCATTTAGAAAAGCACTTTTCACATCCATCTGATAGATCTTTATCTTTTTAAAACATGCAATGGATATAAATAGTCGGATAGATTCAAGACGTGCTATTGGTGCAAAGGTTTCATCGAAATCAATCCCTTCAATTTGAGTATAACCTTGTACCACCGTCTAGCCTTGTTTCTAATTATATTTCCACATTCGTCGGACTTATTTTTGAAAATCCATTTTGTTCCAATGATGTGTTTATCTTTAGGTCTTGGTACGAGATACCAAACATCATTTCTTATGAATTGGTTGAGTTCATCTTGCATCGCAACAATCCGGTTTATCAGTGAGCGCTTCTTTTACGTTAGATGGTTCAATTTGGGATGTAAAACATACATAATTACATATATCCTCAAGTTGTCTACGGGTGCGAACACCGGTGAGAGGGTTTCTAAGAATTTGTGTGGTTGGATGATCTTTAACAGTCCTCAACTCAGAATCAGTTTGATTTGATGAAGTATCGGGTTTATCAATGATTAGTACTTCATCATTATCTGAATTAGAAGTTGGTGTGTTTAAATGATCATCAATGACAACATTAATGGATTCTTGAATCACACCATCCTTTTGTTCAGGACCCTATAAGCTCGACTGTTTAAAGAGTATCCTAGAAAAATACCTTCATCACTCTTCGTATCGAACTTTCCCAAATTTTCACGATCACGTAAAATATAGCACTTGCTGCCAAAAACTCGAAAATATTTAACAGTAGGCTTTTTATTGAACCACAATTCGTAAGTCGTCTTATTATTATCTTTTTTTGTGTAGACTCGGTTAATAATATAGCAAGCTGTGTTGACTGCTTCAGCCCAAAGATTTTTAGAGAGCTTCATGCTATTCAACATGACATTAGCCATTTCTTGAAGCACCCTATTCTTCCTTTCTACAATTCCATTTTGTTGAGGAGTTTTGGGAGCAGAGAATTCATGTAATATTCCTTGGTCGGTACAGAACTTCTCAAAATTGCTATTCTCAAATTCAGATCCATGATCACTACGAATCTTACTGATTTGAGAGGATTTTTCAGTTTGAATCCTTTTGAGAACTTTTCTTACTTCTTCAAGGGTTTCAGATTTATCCCTTAAGAAGACTACCCAAGTGAATCTGGTAAAGTCATCAACTATTACTAGGATATACTTTTTCCCACCATGACTTTCTGTTCTGGTAGGTCCTATCGGATCCATGTGGAGAAGTTCGAGTGGTCTTGATGTGGTATTTGAATTCACCTTTTTGTGTGAGTTCTTTGTTTGTTTGCCTATCTGGCATGCACCACATATTTTATCTAATTTCAAGTTTGGGTAAACCTCTTACAAGTTCTCGTTTGCTCAATCGATATAGATTTCGATAATGTACATGTCCAAGACGTTTGTGCCATAAATCAGTCTCGTCTGTATGGACCATGTAACATGTTTGATTAGATGAGCTGGATTCGCTAATAATATAGCAATTTTCAGACGTTCTACGTCCAGTTAATATTACAGAACCCTTATTATTTAATATCTCACAGCTTTGATTAGAAAACCGAACATTATGGTTATTATCACATATTTGTGATATACTAAGCAAGTTGTGCTTTAGGCCTTCAACATATAAAATATTTTTAAACACAGGAAGATTAAAAAGTTGAACCGTACCTTGGCCTAAAATCTTGCAGTTGCTACCATCACCAAATGTGACTGACCCATCAGTCATATCTTTCAGATCGGTGAATAAAGCTTTGTCACCTGTCATATGCCTGGAGCATCCACTGTCTAGGTACCACTTTGAATGACTTGTTGCTTTGAAAGCAGTGTGAGCAACCAAGCAGGTGACTTTAGGAACCCATTTCATAATTGTTTTGGGTTTAGGAACATAGTTGGTCTTCTTTTGTGTATACTTGTAGGAATGACCTATAGAGTTAGATTTTAATAGCTCCTTGAGTAAATCAACTATCTTTTCAGCTAGTGGATTTCGATTCTGATTAAAGTTGACATGGCTATTTCTAGGTTTTTGAAAAGTTTTTGAATTTTTAGAAAAATCTTGATAAGTATTTTTCCCTTTTGAGTTTGAGGACTCTCCTTTAACAAACATAGGAGGAGTATACTTTTGTTTAGGAGGTTGATTTTTATCATAGCCCAACCCGGATCGATCGCCACATTTTCTTGATCCGGATAACAATTTTTCTAACTTTGGATCACCTTGGGCATATTTCCATGTGTCCTTTAAACTCAGAAAGAGGAAACTTCACTTTTAAGTTTCTCAATTTCAGATTTTAAATCAACAATTTGAGAGTTTTTAAATTCCAAATCGCATTTTGATTTTTCAAAATTATCAAATTTGTGATTTTTCTAAGACAAGCGATTCAAAACAATTTTTGAGTTTAGTAAACTTTTCTTTTTGAAGTTTAAGTTTGACAATTTTACAACTTTCCTTATATAGGGCATTGTAAGCGTCTTGAAGATCATCTTCATTTTCACATTCACTATTCGGATTTTCTTCACTTGTAGAGTCATTATCTGAAAATGTGAATTTGGCTAGAGTCATAAGAGCTTTGACCTCATTGCCCGACTCGATTTCAGAATCTTCTGTTCAGAAGAACCTTCAGAATCGGATGATTCATCCCATGTAGCCAACATACCCTTCTTCTTGGGTTTGTCCCTTTTAGGACATCTATTTGCTAAGTGCCCATATTCTAGACGGTTGTAACATTGACTATCTTTCAAAGATTTTCGAGATTTGGGTCTAAACTTCTTTTGTCATTTGATTTTTGAAAATCAACTCTTTTCTTGCTTTTGAAAATCTTATAAAATTTTTAGCTAAAAGAGCAATGTCATCTTCTGAATCAGAATTTTCTTTTGAACTACATTTAGAAGATTTTAGAGCGATAGATTTACCTTTAGGAGCTTTAAAGTTTAACTCATAGGTTTGTAGAGAACCAACTAGTTCTTCAACCCTCATATTATCCGTATCACGAAGTTCTTGGATTGCGGTTACTTTAGAATTGAACCGTTCAGGAAGTGAGCGTAATATTTTTGCACATACTTTACTTTCCGGGATTTTATCGCCAAGACCCCACATTGAGTTTACAATGTCATTCAATCTAGTGTAAAAGTCCATAAACATCTCATTTTCCTCCATATGAATTTCTTCAAATCTGGTTGTGAGGAGTTGGACTTTAGATTTTTGACAATTGTAGTACCCTCGTGTGTCATTTCTAATATATCCCAAGCTTGCTTTGCGATCACAAGAGATGATTCTTTTGAACTCATCCGGTGATAGTGCGCAAGTAATTGCATTTAGTGCTTTAGCATTTGCACTACTCTCACTTTTCAAGGGTGGTCCATTGGTAATATGGTGTGGTTTTCATAGACTTTGAACCATCAACCCCGGTAACTTCCATGATAGGAGGATTCCATTCAGTCACTGTGGCTTGCCAGACTTTAGGAATCCATTTCATAATTGTTTTGGGTTTAAGAACATAGTTGGTCTTCTTTTGTGTATACTTGTAGGAATGACCTATAGAGTTAGATTTTAATAATCATCGAAGAATTAAATCCAAGAATTAAAAGGAGCTATTAGGCTTTGATACCACTTGAAAAGGCCAAGCTATATGTCCTAGAGGGGGTGAATAGGACAATGCCAAATAAAAACTTATAACAGCGGAATAATAAAGAAAATGATAGCCAAATTAAATAATAATGCAGGAAAGAAAAACAACCTCAAAATTCAGATCTTGAGAGGTTGATACAAACGTTATTCTAAGGACAACCTTACACCAAAAACAGAGTTTATGGTAGGACAACCTTATTTCTAGAAAGGTCTTTGTATCAAGTCTCAAATCGAAGAGGAATATAAAAAGAAATACAAACTGAATTGAAATAACTTGTAATTAAAAATGTATTGTCCTAGGGACAGCCATACACCATAAAAATGGCAGGGCAACCTTGTTGGAACAACTTTCAAATGAAATTGAAAAACAAGCTTATAAAGGAATAGCAGAAAGTAAATTCTAAGCTATTACAACATTCTCACAAAGCTTGAAATAATTACAACATTCACCACCATACATACATCCCACAAAAAGAATAAAAACAATTAAAAGAATAAATCAATCAACCACAACTCAAAGGATTTATAGTGGTTCGCCTTTGTGTTCACCAACTTTTATACAACAGCGAGACACAATGATTCTCCACTCCTAATATCCTAACAGAGGGTATATTAGCTTTCACTATAGATTGGTTTTCCCGGTTCACCCAAAACCCTTACAATTGTGTCTTTGTATGTGGGCTTACACAATTAAAAACCCCCACTTCCGAGTTTTCCTGGCTCTCCTCGGATAACCAATATAACAAGATTTTTCCGCAAATCTTGAAAGAAACCAAAATAATAGAAAGGAATTTACAATATGTAAAATACCGAATATCTCCTTCGTTGTAGCACCGGTATAACCAAATCAAAGTAGATGATTGAATGTCCAAGTTCAATGTCCAAGTCTTGATTACAATGGTTCTAGTTCTAATTGATTTTAAATTAAACCAAACAGGGCTTGCCTTAATTGATTTTGATTCCAAAGAAAGGGAATAACAATTCCTCTTTATCAAATCAGATTGGAATATAAGAAACAAAATCAATTAAAATAAAGCTAAGGAAAGAAGATATTAAATAAGCACACTTAGCTTAGATGGAGCACAAAATTATCTCTCAGAAGTTCGACGAAGATTGGCGTGAATACTTTAATTAAATCGATGATTTCTTCTGAGATTCGTGCTCTATTTATAGGTGAAAAGATCAGGTCTTCGACTGGTCTAGAGTGCTCTACGACTAGTCGAAGCTCTAACAGATATTTGAAAGATTAGGCGGGATAAGCTTTGGACCGTTCTACGATCGTCGTAGCCCTCCTACGATCGGTCGTAGGTCACCTACGACGGTCGTAGGTTTCCTTCGACCGGTCGTAGGTCCTGCAAAGGTTTGTCGACTTCGAGTCGTAGATTCTACGACCGGTCGAAGATGCAGTCGACACTGTTCCTACGATCGGTCGAGCAGTTCCATGACTAGTCGAAGGCTAACAGATTTTATCCGTAATTTGTAACAAACTTACGATCGATCCAGGAAATTTCTTAGACCGGTCGAAGCAAGTCTAGGACTAGTCGAAGAAGGCCTAGGACTAGTCGAAGAACAGACCAATCACATGTAAAATAACATTCGACTTATGTATCCGAAATGACCTACTTCTAAGGTCATCCTATGGTCAAACAAACCTCAATCATGAAGTATGGACATTGAAACAAGAGACCATGAAGAATGAGCCTTGAAGTCTTGATGTAGACTAAACCTTGAAGTAACTCAATCATGAAAGTGGCTTGAGTTTCAGCTTGAGTCTTGAGTTCAGCTTGAGTCTTGCCTTGTACTTTCTTTTTCTTTTCAGCTTGAGTCTTGTGAGCAGTTCTTGCATTCAAGAGTCTTGTCTTGTGATCAGTTCTTTCATTCAAGATCTTGAGTCTTGTACTTGAGAGCTTTGCTTGATGTGAGCTTAGCTTGTTCATGTATGTTGATCCTTGAGAGAGCTTCACTTAAGCAGTTTATATATAACATAACAGTGATTTTGGCACCACAAATTTGACAACAAACAGGGATAAAACTCACACTTCTCCAGGTTCGCATACAGCTGGTGAGCACGGAAGGTCTGTAATGTGATCTCCAGATGCTGCAAATGCTCCTTACGGGTCCTCGAATATATCAGGATGTCATCGATGAATACCACAATAAACTGATTGAGATACGGACAGAAGAACTCATTCATCAACTGCATGAAGACCGCAGGTGCATTAGTCAGTCCGAAGGACATGACCTGAAACTCAAAATGACCATAACGTGTCCTGAAAACTGTCTTCGGGATGTCCTCCTCTCAGACCCAAATTTGATAATAACCGGAACGTAGGTCAATCTTTGAAAAGAACTTTGTACCCTGCAACTGATCAAACAAATCATCTATCCTCGGGAGCAGGTACTTGTTCTTGATCGTGACTCGGTTGAGCTCGCGATAATCCACGTAGAGCCTCAATAAGCCATCCTTCTTCCTAACGAAGAATACCGGTGCTCCCCAAGGTGAACTGCTCCAACGAATGAATCTCAATTCACGCAACTCCTCCAACTGTCGTTGCAGCTCCCTCAACTCTATTGGTTCCATATGATATGGGGCCTTCGAAATAGGCGCGGTACTGGGCACAAGATCGATCTGGAGCTCAATATGCCAACAAGGCGGCAACCCCAGAATCTCCTAGAACACGTTGAAAAAATCATAAACAATCGGGAACTGATCAATACATACGGTAACAGGCTCCTCAACCGCGCTAGACATCAAACAAGACAACAGCTCTCCTATGGTCTTGACAACGAACTGAAACTGTGGCAAGCCTGGTATGCAAAAAGTGATTGTCCTCGCGGAATAGTCTAAGATGGCATAGTACTCGGCAAGCCAATCCATGCCCAAGATAACGTCAAAATCTGAACTAAGCAAGCAGAAGACTGAACTAAATATATAAAGTATATACGTGTTTCATAACCTCTAGAGTATGAACATGCTACCAGGCTGAATATATACATAATTTATTTCAGAATATACAAAATGACAAAATGTGAATGTTCCACTAATCCAATATCCCTGTAATCCCGACGACGCGGCCCTAGGTCTTCACAGACCCGCCTGAGAGCTGAACGTATGAGAACTCCTCCTTCTCGTCAAAGAAGTCTGACTTAGTCACGTAAGCCTCATCGTAACCTGCATCTAAATCAAAATCTAGTTGGTGTTTTAAAACACCATCCCAGAGTGGGAGTGAGTGATCAACTCAGTGGTACTATAAGGCAAAGGTTAACATGTTATCAATTTAGTCAAGCAGTAATGATAAAGCAATATAACAATCATATCCTAAGTACTCTTGTTAATGCAGGAACGGTATGCTGTAATGATGCTTGCCCTCGCTGGCACTCCCTCAGCGACTTCATCTCACGATCGCATATAGAAAACACCCTAAACATGCGCTTCCTCTCCAAAGCACATGCAATGCGGTGCATGATCGTATTAGCCAATACTTAATTAGGCTTACTCATATAGTAGATTCGAGAAGCTAAGGTACTTCCCTTTATATCAATAACCCAAACAGAGATCCATCTAGGGTCGCCAATCCCAGTTAATCACATACGATAGGTAAGTTGTAGGGCGTCACCCCTAACGAAAGCAGTGGACAGGTAAGTTCAATTGATTATACTCGAGGTCACTACGAGAGGCTCGTCACCTGAACGCAGGCCGACAGCTCGAATACAGTGTCACATACACCACCATATTTGGCTTACGAGTTTAGGTTACTCACTGGTCACTATGGGGAGGCTCGTCACCCCAGCATAGGCCGACAGCTCAACCACAGTATCCCATACACCACCATACCTGGCTCATGAGTCTTAGCAGATCATAGTACCATGGTTGAAATGGGTTGTTACATCGGTAGGCGGTACCTTAGATTCAAGCAGTAGCGTCCACACATGGTAAACACACAATAGGCCAGTCAGGTTATTTGACAAGTTTGATTGGTATGAGCGCACGCTGAATTAATCGACATAGAGCACTTGAGCACTCCTCATGGCCTAACCACTGTCGACAATCACCGTACGGCTCGGATTCACCGAACGTATCCATTGTGGCGAGACTAGTTCGGCCACTCTATCAAAACTGTCACCGATTGCCTGGACTACGTCGTAGTCCCAATCACACTCAAAGGAAATAGATAGTCACATGTGATAATCATAATAGCATTTAACAAACAATTCAGATGCGAATCTCATTTGAGCATCCTATCAAACACATAGAACATGTTATTATACATATGCATTTTCTACGTAAATCATGTAGTTGAAATCAAAGTTACATGAAGGAATTTATACATCTAGCTAAGTAGTTGAGAATCCTATCTCGACACCCTTGGTAAATGCAATTCATCAAACAATTACTCATTCAAACATTTTACCAAACACTTAGCCTACACGTTATTACATACATGACCTAAAGTAGTTAAAGCACATATTATGGCAAATCCTTTCATAAGGGAGTTGTTCTACATACAACAAACATATAACTTAGATTAATAGTCATGGAAAGCACAAATCATATTAGCAATTTCATTTAAACATTTTAACAAACACATGGAATGCATTATATATTCAACATAGTTCATATATGTGTGATATATGGAAAGCGTCGGATCTAAGTGCATATGGCAGCAATCAAGTCAGACATAAATCATTGCTAACATTGAAAGCCTTGAAAACCATAACCTAAATGTTTATAGTCTGCACCTTTCGTCGGTTTGTTCGTTACGAACTCGATTCGTACACTACGTTCTCGTCTACAGCACAACGGCTACCTAAATCACGAAATAGGTTAGTTATTTCATCGATTCCTCTATTTGAATTCCTAAAATGAAATTATGGTTAGGGTTTCTTACCCAAATCGGGGTTGGAATGACCCGCGTAGCTAGATGTAGAGGTGATCTTGTGCGTGTAGTCGTAAGAGAGGAACGCCGCCTCGATCTCCCAGACTCTCACTCTCCTCCTCACACTTTTCTCCTCTTTTCTCTCTTCTCTCACCTAGGGTTTGAGCAAATTCGTATGAGAGAGGGGTGAGGTAGTTTAAGGGCCTTATATAGGCTCTGAAGTGATGTCAGTGGCTCCAGGGCCATGGTATACTTAGGTTATAGCCAAAAGGCGTCTGTTTCGGGTAAACGGAGCTCATCCAGAGGTCCATTACCTATCTATGTCACAGAGTAAGTTCTCTAACAGTGGATCTAGGCCAGGTTATGATTTTGGCCTGGACGGATTAGTGTATAGACCATGGAGGACCTGTATCAGTTCAACAGTCATCGTCACTCGATAAGCGCCACAAGTATACCGATATGTGCAGGGAAATTTCCCCGATTCATGGGTAAAGTTTGGTCATAAACTGATGGTCTGAAGTCTTCAATTTTGCCTGCAAGCGAATGGCCCGATTCACTTAAGTTTTGGTTCATTTTTTAAAGATATTCGCGTTTCTCACACACTTCGTTCCAAGCTCACGTTGTGCATTTCTGGATACTATTTGGGCTCGATTCCCATGATGGTTGTCAAGCCCAATAAGGCAGTCATAACCTTATAGTTTTGCAGTTATCGGACTTTCGACGCGTGGTCCAGGTCCGATACAGAGTTTCAATGTGCTCCTAAGAGCAACTGGGTTTTGGGTTTTTCCCGAGGTTTTTACGTAATGTTGAGTTAGCGATTCTAATAGTTTTGGGTCTTACAGTTTATATAGATAGTGGTTCAAGCTAATCCATCGATTAATTCAGTTTAGTACTTAATTAATTTTTATCTATTTTCCCCACTAATAGTCTTTAAGGATTTTTGCTTAAGGTGGTACTCGGGTCTTTGTATGGATTTTTTCGAGACGTTACAATCTACCCCCCTTAAAGAAAAATTTCATCCTCAAAATTAGTACATTTTCGTACTTCTTGAGAATCTGAGGGTAGTTCTTACGAACCTTGGCTTCTATTTCCCAAGTAGCCCCTTCCTTAGTGTGGTGTGTCCACAGTACTTTCACAAGTGGGATCACTTTGCTGCGTAGCACTTGTTCCTTCCTATCAAGAATACGTGTTAGTCACAGTACATATGTAGCATCTTCACTTAACTGTACTTGTTCCCATTTGATAACATGGGAAGGATCAGGAATGTATTTCTTCGGCATGGACATGTGAAATACGTTGTGCATGCCGGCGAGTGGTGTGGGCAAGGTGAGATGGTATGCTACCACACCCACTTGATCCAAAATCTGGAATGGGCCTATGAACCTCAAAGTAAGCTTCCCTTTCTTGCCAAATGGATGACTCCCTTCATGGGGGAAACCTTAAAAAACACATGGTCCCCAACCTCAAATTCTAGCTGTCGCTGTCTGGTATCGGCGTAACTCTTCTGTCTGCTCTGTGCTGCAAGAAGTCGACGCCTAATAATGTTGATCTTCTCTGAGGTCGCTTATATTAAATCTGGGCCAATTAAACTCTTATTGCCAACTTTCGTCCAACAATGGGGTGCTCGACATAGGCGCCCATACAATGCTTCGTAGGGAGCCATGCCAATGCTCGCTTCGAAGCTATTATTATAAGTGAACTCAGCATGGGGAAGACAGTTATCCCAACTATCTTTGAAATAGAGCACACATGCCCGCAACATATCTTCTAACACCTGATTTACTCGTTCCGTCTGCCCATCAGTTTGTGGGTGGAATGCGGTACTGAATTTCAGTTACACTCCCATTGCTTCCTGGACCTGAGTCCAGAAGATAGACGTGAATTACGTGTCTCGATTCGACACAATCTCCATAGGAACTCCATGCAGCCATACAATCTCTTTGATGTATAGCTTGGATAAATCATCTATTGAGTTTGAAACTCTAATCGGGAGGAAATGAGCCGATTTCATCAATCGGTCCACAATCACCCAAATGGAGTCATGTCCCTTCCTTGTCTTCGGTAACCCGGTAATGAAATACATAGATATGAAATTCCATTTCCATTCAGCTATGGGCAAGGGTTGAAGCAATCCAGGAGGTCGGTGATGCTCGGCCTTGACATGCTAACACGTAAGACAATGGGATACAAAATCTGCTATGTGGGCCTTCATGTTGTCACACCAGTGCGAACACTTCATGTCTCGGTACATCTTCATACTACCAGGATGCATTGTCATCCTCGAATTGTGAGCGGCTTCAAGAACTTCCTTCCTCAAGACATGGAGATTCGGGATACACAGACAGCCACGACACCTCAAACCTCCATCTAGACCAACCCTCCATTCAGATTCTTCACTGTCGCTCGCTCACCTTCTCATCTTCACCAACAGTTCGACTTCTTCCTGTGCTACAATGATTCAATCATTAATAAGCGGTTGTACATGGATGTGTGCGACGCTCACGAATGGCTCCTCTACTGTGAGCCTCTGTTCGAAGTCTCACACAAATTCTACCATATTCAATTCTTCTATCATTAGTGGAGCTACAAATTCTATTGCCTACTTGCAGCTCAACACATCTGTCACAAGGTTAGCCTTGCTAAGATGGTAGGAAACATCAAACTTGAAGTCCTTCAAGGTTTCCATCCAACGTCGTTGCCTCATATTTAGGTCTCTCTGCGTGAATATGTACTTGAGGCTCTTGTGGTCGTAAAAGAGCTCAAACTCCTCTCCATAGAGGTAATGTCTCCAGAGCTTTAATGCGAAGATAACTGCTGTCAATTCCAAGTCATGAGAAGGGTAGTTTTCTTCGTGTTTTCTTAACTATCGCATGCATAGGCAATCACTTTGTCCTTCTGCATAAGAACACAACCCAAACCAACACGAGACGTGTCGGTGTATATCGTATATCTGACCCCTTGCTCTAACAATACTAGCACGGGTACGGACGTCAGCTTGTCCTTCAATTCCTAAAAGGCTGCTTCTGCTTTCTCATTCCAGGCAAACTTAAGATCTTTTCAAGTTGAGACAACGGTCTGACTATCTTAGAAAGGTCTTTGATAAATCAACGATAATAACTTGTCAGGCCAAGGAAACTCCTCACTTTAGTAACCGAACCAGGGGGCTCCCAGTCATGAACTGCAGTCACCTTAGTAAGGTCTACAGCAATTCCTTCCTTGGACACCACATGTCCCAGGAACTTGACTTCCTCTTTCCAGAAGTCGTATTTCTTGTACTGAGCAAATAACTTGTTCTTCCTGAGAGTATTGAAGATTGCTCGTAGGTGCTCCTCGTGATCTTTTCGACTCTTGGAGTATATCAGAATGTCGTCCATAAATACGATGACGAATCAGTACAGATACGGCCGAAATACCCTATTTATGAGGTCCATGAATATGGCCAGTGCGTTTGTGAGCCCAAGCGACATCACAAGGAACTCGTAGTGCCCAAAGCTGGTTCTAAATGTTGTTTTCTACACGTCTTCATCCCTGACACGCAAATGACAATACCCTAACTGTAGGTCGATCTTTAAAAAATATTGTGTCCCTTTCAACTGGTCGAACAGATCATCTATCCTGGGCAAGGGATACCTGTTCTTCACTGTCACATGGTTCAACCTGCGATAATCAATACACAATCGCAACAATCCGTCCTTCTTTACAAACAACACAGGTGCTCCCCAAGGAAATACACTCGATCATATGAAACCTGAATCCAACAGACCATCAATCTGTCTCCTCAATTCCTCATTTCACATGAAGGCATGCGATACGTCAATAGAGAAATGGGCTCGCACCAGGCACAATGTTGATAGTAAAGTCGATCTCGTACCGAGGAGGTAGTCCAGGTATCGTCTTAAACATGTCTGTGAAATCTTAGACTACCGACGTGTTCTTAAGTGTCGAACCATCAACATTTCCTAGCAAGGTAGCATAACAACTAATGCGGTAGTACCAACTGACCTGAACTAGGAAAGTAAAGGTCATGCCCTCAGGTCCATGGGTTGTCACCAATCTAGTATCGCAATCGATCTCTACCTTCATCTCGGTGAGCCAATCCATACCAAGGATGACATTGTAATGACATAGTGGGGCAACAATCAGGTCAACGAGTACTATTCTGCTTCCTAAGTCTATCAAGCAATCCATACACATCTTGGTAGCATTTAGAAGGTTCTTGTGGTGGCAAGGATTCTCACCCCAATCATAGGAGTAGTTTCCAACACTAGTCGTTTGACTGCTGCGCATGATATTATCAAAATAGTGGACCCAGTGTCCACCAATAAGAAAACTGGTGTACCTTGGATAGGTGTTGTGACTTCGAAAGTCAATGGTGCTGCAGTTGTTGTCTCAGATGCTTTAGCTACAAGTGAGTGCACCCGAGCTTGTTAAGGATGATTTGGTTGCGCTGCCATAGGTCATTAAGGAGGCCTATTTCGAGGTACATTTGGCCTGTAAAAAGGCTGTGCTAATAGTGCTGAATGTAGAGGTGGAGCCAAGATAGCTTGAGGTAACTGACGGTTGATCTTCTGAGGCAGCGTAAAGCCATTATCTCTCATCTTGGTGAAGCAATAAGTGTCTGTATGGCCCAACCTCTTGCAGTAGGTGCACCACATGTCTGATCACCTCAGATGGGTAGGTGGGGCCGTAAGCCTAGGAGGCGAATCTAGACGTGGCCTCTTGCCGAGGAATGGTCAGTTCAGCAAGTCAGGTCGAGGCCTCGGGCCCATAGGCATACATGTATAGGACAGTTTGTCCCCATCCTGTTTGGCTCGCGGGAACATGTTCACTAGCTCAGCATAGTTGGGAATGCTAGTGTAACACATCTTCGTACGGATATCAGGCCGCAGACCCTCAGAAAATTATCGCATTCTCATCGGCTCGTCCGCTAGAATCAAAGGAACATATCTTGCTAGCTCCGTAAACTTGTTCTCATATTCTGACACGGTCACTCCTCTCTGTCAGAGTCAAAGAAACTTATCCTCATTTTCATTATAATAAGTGAGGGGGGAGTACTTCCCATGGAAGTGGGTCTCAAACGCGTCCCACGTCCATACTTATCCAGGGGCAACTGTTCGTAAGATGTTGTCCCACCATAGACTAGCCTCTTTCTCGAACATATATGTAACCAACTCTACCCACTCTGTCTCAGTGCAGTGCAGCGGCTTCAACATCTTAGAGATGCGGTCGAGCCAGTATTCGGCCTCCTCGGGCCTGTGAGTGCCCGCGAAGGTGGGAGGTCGGAAACACTGAAAGTGCTTAAATAAACCGCTGGCATTCATCTTTCCATTAAGGTGCACAGGTGGTGCAGGCGGGTCCATATTCATGTTATGGGTAAGGACCCCTGTGATCGTGGTCCAAACTTACTATTGTTGCTGCATTAGGAGCATCATCTTCTCCAACCTATCAGGAGGAGGGGCTGCCTGAGGCATGTGTGACGTCAATGAGGACGCACGGTTCTGTTCCAGAACTGGTGGTGCACAAGGTGTTGGCCCATTAGTGGCGCCAGTGACCGACTGTGATTCCATCATTATCTTAAAGTCCGGGCCCAAGCTAAGGTCCATATGGCTATCGCTTGGGGGAGGTGCCTCGTCAATCGATCCGCTAAGTGCGAGACGAGCAATGCTTCGAGTGTTCTTAGGGGGCATTCCCTATATACAACATAAGGTGCAACATGTGTGAGATTCAGAACAAGGTTACTCAATTTACCAAAAAATTCACACATTCCATAACAAAAGAAGCTTCATGCATTTCATTTAACCAAAATTGTCACAATACATGAGTTGTAGACTTACATGGATCATGACAGAAGATGCATGTGAGCTAATCTAACAAAAGCTTTAAACACTAAGCACACCAACAACCAACTAAGCCTACTAAGGCCATTACAATGAAAAACAAGAAACAAGGAAAACCCCAAGATGACTACAACATATGTCTAGTCCTCTGACTCTGGCGAAGGTGAAGGAGCACCTTTGTCCTGCATACAGCAAAGGAGGGCCTTCAGAGTGTGAGACATCCTCTTGAATTTCTGTTTCATATAGGCCTGATTCTCTTCAAGATTTTGCTTTAATTCGGCCCAGGTCTCCTTGACCTCTTGTCTCAAGGCGGCCTAGTTCTCTTTAATCTGAGCCATGAAGGCTTCTAAGGCGGCCCGATCACGACGGTGCTCATGTGTATCAATAGGAGGTCCCCCATCAAAGTCTTGGGCCTCCTCTTCTTCTTCACTTTCTTCTTCCTCACTTCCTTCCTCTATTTGGTTTTCTTCCTCTTCTTCACCACTTTCTTCCTCTTCACAGTCCTCTTCTCTCTCATCCCCACTCTCATCGAGTCGGGCTTAATGTTGTCGCGAGCCAATTCCCATGTTGTTGAGCGTAGTGTCATTAATGAAGTGGATCGGCGCAAGCTCATCCATGTTAAGTCTGTAGCCGAAATTACGAGCAATCTAGCATATAAGTCAGCCAAATGGGAGTGAAGTATCTCCCCAAACAGAGCATGCGGTCTGAATTATCTGTAGCAGGGCGAACATAGGCAGGCACAACTTGTCTCCCTACCTAGCTCTGTACAGGAAGTCCATCATCAAACAAGTGCATTTAGTATAATTGCTCCACCTAGGATGCACATTATATGTGAATATGTGGTGGAGCAGGTGAAAATCGTTTGTCAATTTGGTCGATGGGAGGCAATTGCCTCGCTTCCAGTAAACTAGTAGGCCACAAAGAAACCACGTGCAGTGATCTCTTTCATGCATACTAGTGAGATGAGATTCACTAGCATGTTCCTCTCCACATTCAAATCCCATAATTCGGGCCATCACGCCTACATCGACTAAGGCTTTTCGCCTTCCCACGGGAATAGTGAACTGTAGAGGCTCCAGTAGTGGATCCCGTATGTGCGCGTAGAAGGCTCGGACAATGCTTTCACAACCATCCAACTTGCCTTCAAATATGGGACCCCACCCAGATTCCAATAGGAGGTCCATCACTGGATACAACCCAAATAGCCTTTCATCAACAAGTGCTTCAAATATGACTTTACAGACGCAAAACTTACTGAGACCGATGCCCGGCACTAAAGATCTTTTGATCAAAATTTGGGGATCGAGATCCCGCTTCATCCTTTACTCTCGCTCGATGCTAGCACTAGCCTCGGTGCTTTTTTGCTTCCTTGAACGGGTAGGGAGGCTAGGCCCGGCTTCATCCACGGATGCCCTCTTCTTTCCCATGAGGGAGAGGAGTGTGGAAAGGGAAAAGATGGTAGCCACTAACTCAAAAACAGCCATGGAAGTGAAGAAAGTTTGAAGGAGGAGATGGGTTGGTGGGTTTTGGAGATAATGAGACACAAAGGGGTGCTTTTGTGCTCAACTAAGTGGGAATGAGAAGATAGAGAGTTATGAAACACAAGGGATGGATTTGTGTGCACAAATGAGGGAAAATAAGGGAGATGAAAGGTTGTATGAGAGGGATTTTGAGGAAAATGATGGAGGGTGGGTATGTATTGTAGAAGAAGAAGAAGATATGAGAACTGAAGGGAGATTTTAGAGGAAAAATGAGATTTTAGAGGGGTTTGGAGAGCTTGGATGGAGTGAAATGGAGGAAAATGAGGCAAAGGGGGTAAAATAGAGGGCTCCACATGAAATGCAAGGCCCCACACATGTGGGAGAGGATGGCGGGCTGCCGCAGCCCGCTGGAAGTGGGCGCAATGTCGCCTGGTCCCCTGGACAGGTAGCAGCGCTGCTGCCTGAGGTGGAGCCCCCCCTCCCCCCCCGAGAGGGGGTGGATGGAATGGTGAGGGTGACCCCCTGGGTCCCACAAAAAAATGGGGTTTGGGCCCCTACGCCCATTTGAGGTATTTTCGGGTTCCATCTCGTGCATATTCACACCTTTTGGCATGTTTTAAGTTTGAGATTTGCTAACTAATGATTTAAACCCATTGATTGATGGCCTAAAAAGGAATTGAGATTATTTCATGTGATCTCAGACGCCTAAATGGTACATTTCAACTGTCAATTTCGCTCGTTGGTGAAACTTGGAATCCTACGATCATTTTTACGTTTTTCACCCCCCACCTAAGTCAAAAATGCGTCAAAGTGTGTCGTGTTACCATAACCCAGGTCTAGTTTAATCCAAATTATGCTCTGATACCAACTTGTAACGCCCTAAAAATCGAGGGTTGAGGAAAGCTCAAATCCCAAGTTCCAACGCATCACTTATGCAACATAGATAATGATGTTTAAATGTTGTATATATTAGTACATTAAACATGTGTGGGATTACACTAAATCAGCATATCATACTCTAGAGTTAATGTAAATAAGCAAACGGAAGAGTAAAATAAATATATAAAGTATATACGTGTTTCATAACCTCCAGAGTATGAATGTGCTACCAGGCTAAATATATACATAATTTGTTTCAGAATATACAAAATGACAAAATGTGAATGTTCCATTAATCCAATATCCCTGTAATCCCGATGACGTAACCTTAGGTCTACACAGACCCGCCTAAGAGCTGAACGTATGAAAACTCCTCCTCGTCAAAGAAGTCCGGCACCGTCACATAAGCCTCATCGCAACCTGCATCTAAATCAGAGTCTAGTTGGTATTTGAAAACACCATCCTAGAGTGGGAGTGAGTGATCAACTCAGTGGTACTATAAGGCAAAGGTTAACATATTATCAATTCAGTCAAGTAGTAATGATAAAGCAATACAACAATCATATCCTAAGTACTCTTGTTAATGCAAGAATGGTATGCTATAATGATGCATACCCTCGCTTGCACTCCCTCAGCGACTTTATCTCACGATCATGCATGGCAAACTCCCTAAACGTGCGCTTCCTCGCCAAAGCACATGCAATGCAATACATGATCGTGTTAGCCAATACTTAATTAGGCTTATTCATACAGCATATTCGGAAAGCTGAGGTACCTCCCATTATATCATTAACCCAAACAGAGATCCATCTAGGGTCGTCAATCTCAGTTAATCACATACGATAGGCAAGTTGTAAGGCGTCACCCCTAACGAAAGCAGTGGACAGGTAAGTTCAATTGATTATACTCGAGGTCACTACGGGAGGCTCGTCACCTAAACGTAGGTCGACAGCTCGAATATAGTGTAGTTTACACCACCATATTTAGCTCACGAGTTTGGGTGGCTCACTAGTCACTATGGGGAGGATTGTCACCCTAGCATAGGCCAACAGCTCGACCACGGTGTCCCATACACCACCATCCCCGGCTCATGAGTCTTAGCGAATCGTGGTACCATGGTTGAACTGGGCTGTTACATCGGTAGGTGGTACCTTAGATTCAAGCAGTAGCGTCCACACATGGTAAACACACAATAGGCCAATCGGGTTATTTGACAAGTTTGATTGGCACGAGCACACCCTAAATTAATCGACATGGAGCGTGTGAGCACTCCTCGTGGCCTAACCACTGTCGACAATCACCGTATAGCTCGGATTCACCGAACGTATCCATTGTGGCGAGACTAGTTCGGTCACTCTATCGAAAACCGTTACCGATTGCCTGGACTACGTCATAACCCCAATCATACTCAAAGGCAATAGATAGTCACATGTGATAATCATAATAGCATTTAACAAATAATTCAGACGCGAATCTCATTTGAGCATCCTATCAAACACATAGAACATGTTTTCGTAAATATGCATTTTCTACGTAAATCACGTAGTTGAAATCAAAGTGAAAGAATTTATACATATAGCTAAGTAGTTGAGAATCCTATCTTAACACCCTCGGTAAATGCAATTCATCAAACAATTACTCATTCAGACATTTTACCAAATACTTAGCCTACACATTATTTCATACATGACCTAAAGTAGTTAAAGCAGATATTATGGCAAATCCTTTCATAAGAGAGTTGTTCTACATACAATAAACATATAACTTAGATTAATAGTCATGGAAAGCACAAATCATATTAGCAATTTCATTTAAACATTTCAACAAACACATGGAATGCATTATATATTCAACATAGTTCATACATGTGTAATATATGGAAAGCGTCAGATCTAAGTGCATATGGCAACAATCAAGTCAAACATAAATCATTGCTGACATTGAAAGCCTTGAAAACCATAACCTAAATGTTTATAGTCCGCACTTTTCGTTGTTTTGCTCTTTACGAACTTGGTTCGTATACTACGTTCTCGTTTACAACACAACGGCTACCTAAATCACGAAATAGGTTAGCTATTTCGTCAATTCCTCTATTTGGATTCCTAAAATGAAATTAGGGTTAGGGTTTCTTACCCAAATCGGGGTTGGAATGACTCGTGTAGCTAGATGTAGAGGTGATCTAGTGCGTGTAGTCGTAAGAGACGAACGTCATCTTAATCTCTCAGACTCTCACTCTCAAGTTGTGCATTTCTGGATACTATTTGGGCTTGATTCCCATGATGGTTGTCAAGCCCAATAAGGCGGTCATAACCTTATAGTTTCGCGGTCATCGGACTTTCGACGCATCGTCCAGGTTTGATATGGAGTTTCAATATGCTCCCGAGAGCAATTGAGTTTTGGATTTTTTCTGAGGTTTTTAAATAATGTTGAGTTAGCGATTCTAATGGTATTGGGTCTTGCAGTTTATATAAATAGTGGTTCAAGCTAATCCACCGATTAATTCAGTTTAGTACTTAATTAAATTTTCATCTGATTTCCCCAATAATACGGTCTTTAAGGATTTCTGCCTGAGGTGGTACTCAGGTCTTTGTACGGATTTTTCTAAGACGTTATACCCTCTAAGGTCCTTGCTACTGCTGCTAACTCTACAGGGGCCTGTACTGCTATCTCTGCTGTTGTTGGGGCCTCGGTGGCTGAGGTTGCTGCTGATGAGGTCGCTGCTTCTACATTAGAGGCTGTCGTGGCCCTCTCGACTGCTGCAAATGGGGGTGGGAGCACTCATACACGCGGTGCCCTGTCCCACCACATCCATAACAAGTCCCTATAAACTGCTGTTGGGGTGGTGCTGGAGGTGTCGTTGGTACTGCTGGTGCTCTGGCAGATGGGTGGCTCCTATACCTCTGTGGTCGTCGATGCTGATAGGAGCTACTTAAGGAGAATTGCCTCTTCCGACCTCTCCTCTGATCTCGATTGCTCTGCCCACCGGCCTGCTCAGTCTCATAAATATGAGCTCTCTACACTACTGCCTAAAAAGTCAGGAGCTCATGCTTAATAACACGGCCTTGAAGACCATAATGTAAGTCGTCCTCGAAACGGCGGGCCTTTCGCCCCTCATCATCAACCAAATATGGCGCGAACCTCGATAGCGCCACGAAACGGGCCGCATACTGCACCACGGACATGTTCCCCTACACCAGAGTCTCGAACTCTAATACTCTCTGACGACGAATGTGGTCGGGGAAGTACTGCTGCTCCAATTGATCAATAAAATCCTCCCATATCTAGACAAAATCAAGGCCTGTAACACGAGTAACGGAGGTCCACTAGTGCTCGGCCTCACCTTGGAGAAGAAATACGACCAACCGGACTCGCTGCTGGGTCATACATGGTATAGTATCAAAAATCTTCTACACATCGGAGCGCCACCTCTCAGCTGCTGTTGGATCTGGCTCGCCCTGGAAACGTGGAGGGTCAAGCTATCTCGAAGAAGGGCGCTCGCGGGCTCTTACTCTACCTGGGCTGGCGAAACAACTAAGTGCCTGCCCTGTCTCTTAAGCACAGCCGTCATAGCCTGCAACATCTACTGTAACTGGAAGGCACTCACAGGAACGGTCTGATCCGCACCGGTCTCAGGTGGAGGAACGACATCCTCAGGCTGGGGGCAGGGATCTCTGAGGGTGGAACGAGAGTCATAGGTGGTAAAGCAGGAGCCTCAGGTGGTGGAGTGGGAGTCGCTAGAGCCGCTCTCTTGGGCGGCATGTCTTATAGGAAGGAATAAGGACGCCAATCAACCTTCAGAATCTCTCGAATACATGCACATTAGGGAACTAAATCGGAAGGTTATGCACTCGGAACTTAATCGTCCTAAACTCATAGCAAATATGTGATGTTGTTCTCGATTATTTCTAAGTTATGCTCTGATACAAACTTTTGTCACGCCCCAAACTAGGAAACTGAGCTCATAAAATTTTTAATCGCCAAATCTAGCGTCGACAGCCTCCGTAGTACCCTATTCTCGGATCTCGTTACCCATACACCAGGTTCCAATCCTGAGATTCTACAAGGAGAATTTCTAACATGATTTTGATTCGTAATGAGCATAACCCATGAATAATAACCACAAGAACTCCATCACAAAATCCACTATGATCAAAAACTTTAAAGTACAATGAATATGAAGGGAAATACAAGGTAATGATAACGGAAACTCCTAAAGCTCGACTACACACTCCTACTGCGGCGAAGCTACGGCTATGTCCTAGCGTCACCTGCACACATCAATCATGCATAAGCTTATAGAAAGCTTAGAGGGCGGTGTAAGTGTGTGCGTAATATGAGCGTGCTCAGAATGCAATGTCAGAATAATGAAGAATCATGCTGATGAGTACACGAATGTAATCAGCCGTACCGAGGCTATGCGATGCAAGATATGAATGCTATCGGCTATATCAAGACAATGCTATATGAGATGCAAATCAAGCATGCCAATCCTCATCCAAATCCACCTATCAATGCAGCCTATCACTGGAGCATCAAATATCAGTACAGTTCTCATTCTAGATAATCACCAGGGTTTAGTACCCTCCAAATGGCACACACCCTTTCTCAGGCGCGCAGTCCAAGTGAGCGTAAGAAACCTCACTATCCGCCTGGCCAATAGTCTACCAATATCTATCCGGCACGTCGATAGCGGACCCATTCACGAGGTGGTCATACTCCACCTAGTAATGCCCCCTACCCTCGGGCGGGTAAGGCCACACCCCTTTTCAACCGACCACGACACAGTGAGAGATGTGGCCTCTTGGTAGTCGGCCCTCGTTCGCTCATGTATCCACTCGGTCTCGACGTTAGAGTCATCCTCTGGTACCATTGGGTTTAGGGATTTTCACCCAAAGACATCTATGGCGCCCCGATTCTTAGTAACAATATTTTCGGTGTCCAATCCTGTCATCCATAATGTGTCTGTAGAGGTCATAGCCCTAATGTCGCTAGGGCGTATGGAAATCATGTCATACAAATGTGAAGTGCATGAATCACACTACCAGTCATGCAACAATATTGCACGTACCATGCACTCATGAATGACAACTCCACCTATCAGGGAGCCCATAAACAATCTGCCTGAAGGCATGTGCTATGATAAGTCACTCCTCATATCAAGCATACATATGATGCATATGAGCATGGATCATGGAACTATACTAAAAATGTTATGTGGTGATGGATCCTGTTTATAATGAAGAGGGGCTTAAACGGCCTACACACTACAAGTATGGGCCTATCAATGGGCCCTAAGGAGAGTTACAATGTGGACATTTAACCATCATTACTCTTACAATGTGGATGTCAAACCATCATTGTTCCAAAGGCATGGCCGCCAAAACATCATTACATACATTATGGTGGAATCTCACATCGCGATGGGCCTCATATATATATTGCATGGGCCGCATCATGTGGGCCGCTCCAATGGGCTAACGTGCATCAAATCGACCACAACATATGGGTCACACCAATGGCCGAATCAAATAGGCCGATCAAATGGGCCAATTCAAATGGGCCGAATCAAATGGGTCGAATCGAATAAGCCGAGTCAAATGGTCGAGTCGAATAGGCTGAGTCAAATGGTTGAGTCGAATATGCCAAGTCGAATGGGCTGAGTCGAATAGGCTGAGTCGAATGGGCCGAGTCGAATAGGCCAAGTCAAATGGCCGAGTTGAATAGGCCGAGTCAAATGCACCATTCATCCACTGTTAGAGATCATTATAGAGCATTAAAAAAATGAATCATACCCAAAGGATCATCTGGACCACACCACAAATGACAGTGGTGATAATGATTTCCACAGTTAAATTTCTAGTGTGCCCACCATAGTATTTATTTTCCATCCATACTATTCATATGGTTACAAGGACCTGAACAAGGAAGGAAAAAAATATTATATTGAATCAAAACTTCTGTAACCCAAAGGGGTTTCAAGGATAGGCTTTCAACACCACTGTTTTCTATAGGGTGGTCTACTTGATATTAGATCTGCCTTTTTTTTGTCTCAAGCCGTTAGGTGGCCCTAATAGGTGGACGGTCTAGATGGATCACATCCATCAAAGTGGGGCCATGAACACGTCAGATGAATGGACGGCATGGCTATAACAATTACATCAAGGTGGGGCGCATGAAACTGGTCAAATAGATGGACGATTTGGATGGAAAACACCCATCAGCGTGGGGCCACTGGGATGCCAGATGGATGGACGGCGTGATATATACATGCATCATGGTGGGTCTCATAACAGAATGGCCCCGCTACGGTTGGCGCTAATACAATAGCCTGTAGCTGCGTGAGATGCAGCGTCACTGCTGCTAACAGTACAGGTGGGTCTCACGTAGGGCCCACCACCTGATACCCTATCATGTGTGTGTGTGTGTATAAAATATAATATCATATAATATAATATATTATATTATAAGATAACATGACATACAAGAGTTTAAAAACAAAAAAGCCACGTCTAGAGGCCCCTGGATGCTCTGGATGGTGCTGATCTAACACACGAAATCAAGGTGGGTCCACACATGTGGCCCACCTCAACGTACTAGCCTTATATGTGTATATATTATATATATTAATTAATTATTAACTTCTTTTTTTATATGGCTACTTGTGTGATTTCCCTTACACAGTCCAGCAGCAGAGACTGTTGGACATCCAAGGTATGGATGCAATACCTTCATTAAGGTGGGGTCCATGTACTCGTGGCCCACTAACCACATATATGTATAGAGGTGGCCCCACTTATAGATGGTCCTCAAATGGACGGGTGGATCTAATCCATTCATCATGGTGGGGTCCATACGTCCCAAAACGGACGGTATGGATATAATATATATGTTATAAGCAAGCCACACACTCATTGTCATCATCACCAAAAGAAAAGGAGAAAGAGAGAGAGAGGGAGAGAGATCGGTGTAGTGAAGGGACCCCACCACTATGGGCCCCTCATATGATTACATCACATAAATCAAATTGGGTCCCATCACAAGTGGGCCATTAAATTAAAAAATCAATGATGAATCACCCACTTATCGGCCATCTTCTTTAGCTCCTTAGACTCTTATGCTCCTTGCCTTCTATTTTAATGGAGGTTGATGGAGAATGAATGGTTGAGATGGGAGATGAGAGGGTGGGAAGGTGGGCCGGACTTATTGTTTTGGGAGAGCTTGGGGAGGCTTGGACTTGGGATTTTTTTTTTGCTTGGGATTGAAGAGAGAGAATGAGAGAGAGAGAGGGAAGTGATGGGATGAAAAGAGTTGGAGTGATGGGTGATGGGTGATGGGTGGAGTGATGGAGTTGTAAGAAAGGGATGGGTGGAGAGAGAGAGAGTTGACTTTGGGAATGGGAAGGGATGGGTTGCTTGTACTTGTAGTATAGTGTGTACTTGACTTGATTGATTGATTAATTGACGAGATAGATTGTAGAGATTCTCTCGAAATTCGCACGCAAGGCATTTTTCTAGAAATGAACGCGGGCCCATATCTTCTAGCCTAGATATCGGATCGATGCCCGAGTCGTGGCAACGGCGCGATCACTAGGCTACAAGTTTTGGGTCGAGCTAACTCCGGTATGCAGGACTCAGTTTAGGATCGTGCGCAAATGTCGGATATAGGTCAAGGGTTGCCGAAATTCAACTAAGAGGACCACAAAAGCCTATGGAAGGGTACGGTGTAGGGTACGGGTCTTACACCATTTGTTAAGTATTCACAAGATGTATAGAGCCTTAGTGTGATATTGAAGACACTTAAATATATTGACCTTCACATCACATTGGCTATTCTTGTGTTTAGGCTGATTATTGTTTATATCTGATAGTCATGCTAGTGTATTTATATTAGTAGGACACACTGAGAATAGCTTAGTATAGCATCATGATACATGCCCATACGCATCATTTGCATGCTTGTTATGAGGAGTGATCGATCATAACATGTGCCATTGGGCAGATTGTTATGAGGCTCCCTGAGAGATGGAGTTGCCCCACATGAGCGCGCGGTACACGCCGGATTGCTGCATGACTGGATAGTATGACGCATGCATCTCGCATTTGTGTGACATGACTACTATATGTCGTAGCGACATCAGGGCTGTGGCCTCCACAGGCATATCGTGGATGGCAGGAGGATACCGAAAATACTTGTTCTAGCACAGGGGCGTCATAGATGTCTGGGGGTGAAAGTCCACAAACCCTTATGGTACCGGATGATGCTCCAACGTCGAGACCGAGTGGATACATGAGCGCCCGAGTGTCGAATACCAGTAGGCCGCGTCTCCCACTGTGTCATGGTCGGTTGGAAGGGGTGTGGCCTTATCTACCCAAGGGTAAGGGGCAAAGCAAAGCTGAGTTTGACCAGCTCATAAATGGGTCCGCTGCCGATGAGCCGGGTAGATATTGGCAGACTACTGTCTAGGCGGGTAGTGAGGCCTTTTTCACTCGCATGGTTGCACATCCAGTTGGGGCGGTAATCTGGTGTAGAGTTTACTAGACCCTGGTGATATTCAGAGAAGAACTGTACTGATATGTGAATCTTGATGAGGACTGACATGCTTGCATTGCATCTTACATATGACATCAGCCACGTAGGCCTTGCACGGCATAGCCTTAGTATGGCTGACAGCATTGTACTAGACCCTGATAATGATCCCAGAGATGTACGGTACTGATATGTGGACTTACTGAGTAGGAGTTGCATACTCAGCATTTGACTCATTCATTCATTCATTCACTATCCACTTGAGCTGGCGATGTGCAAGTAAATCATTACGTGTACCTTCGCAATGGCCAGGATTTTGGTTGGGTGCGCGACTAACCTGAGATCAGAAGTTTACCACATTGAGTCTAGCTATCCAAATTTAGGTATGAGACTGGTTTGGATAGAAGTCCCTTGTGATGAACCCTGTAACTTGCGATACCATGTACTATCATCCCAACTACACACTCTAGCTTTGTCATTTCACTTCCATTGCATACTGCATTACATCCTTTGCATATGACATATTATGACACCCCGTCACTGTGGTCACATATGGGCAGGCACACATGGATGGACGCTGATGTGGGCGGGGCCTAGCGAGCCTGGCCGAGCTACCAAAGGTTGGTAGGTTACTGTGCACACAGTGAAGGCGGAACCTTGTCCCACATATTCATGAATTCATCAGGATTTACATATTGCATTGCATCCTCAACATATGACATTTGATTTATTATGTCCTTGTACTCGAACGATTACACGTCAGCCTTGTCATAGCCTTTCCATCGTATGTCATATAGTAGAAAATGGAATTTGATTATCTGTTCATGATGATTAGCTATTCTAATGGTTTATGGTCGCTTGTTGAGTGACATGCCTATTATTGATGTCACGTTCATGATAACCTGTATAATTCTACAACATGCTTGGTTGATAACCTACTTACCTATGATAACATGATTGGTTGATAACATGCATATGGTCGTTTTGGATGTCTTTATGGGAGTGCCATAATAAGACGTGTTTTACTCCCAACATGCAGTAGACTCACGAGTTGTGGTTTGCTCATACGTATGACTTACACTTTTTCAGGATGCATACAAGAGTTGTTGGAATTTGCTAATGTTTTCTTCATTACTGTTGAGTTGGTGCACCATATTATGTGTGACATGTCGAACAGGTTCGTCTCTTCGATATGCGTTGATACCATGTATAAAATGTGTAACCGCCTAAACATATTAATTGTTCCAAAAAAATTCACATTGAAAATCCTCCTTGTAGGACCCCATGATCGGAATTTGACATATAGGTGTCGAGAACCGAGAATGGGATACTACAGAGGCTGTCAACGCCGGATTCAGCGATCGGAAATTTTGTGAGCCCGATTTCCGAGTTTGGGGCGTGACAATACGTTCGTACCAATCGCAGACTATACAGATGTAAACTGAGTAGGAAATGTTTGTCACGCCTCAACTCGAAAAATGGGCTCACAAAATTCTTAAACCCCGAATCCAGCACCGACAACCTCTGTAGTGCCCCATTCTTGGATCCCGGCACTCATATGTCAAATTTCGATCCTAGGATCCTATAAGGAGGATTTTCAACATGATTTTTTTTTTTGTAATAGAGCATAACCACAAGCTAACTAAGTCACAAAATAACATCACCACATATCCACTATATCAAAAACTTTAAGTACAATGCGGAAAGAAAAATGCAAGGTGATCAAAAGACTCCAAAATGATCTGATGCACGCTCATGCCTTAGCCCTACTGCGATCCAACAACACCTTCATGCAACGGTCGTGCATGAGCTTACAATAGCTTAGAGGGTGGTGTAAGTGTGTGCACAAGGCAAGTGCCAAGTAATCAATATCAGAGTAATGCGGAAATATGTTAGTAAGTCCATGAATACTATCAGCCGTACCAAGGCTATGTGATGCGAGACATGAATGTTATTGGCCATACCAAGGCCATGCGAGTGAGGCCTATATAGCTAAATGTCATATGCGAGATGCAAAGCAAGCATGCCAGTCCTCATCAAGTACATATATTAGTACAGTTTCTCTATGGGATATCACTGGGGTCTAGTACACTCCACACTGATTGCCGGCTCCCTAGCCGCACAGCCCAGCAAGTGGAAGAGATCACACTATCTACCTGACAAGTAGTTTGCCAATACCTACCCGGCTCGTCGATAGCGGACTCATTTGCGAGCTGGTCAAACTCAGCCTAGCTTATAACCCCCTCACTTGAGCGAATAAGGCACACCCCCTTCCAACCGACCACGACACAGTTGGAGACATGGCCTACTGGTATTCGGCACTTGGGCGCTCGTGTAGCCACTTAGTCTAGACGTTGGAGCATCTCCTAGTACCAAATAGGTTCTGGGACTTTCACCCAATGACATCCTAAGTGCCCACAATGCTAGAACCAATATTTTCGGTATCCAATCCGGCCATCCACGATGTGCCTATAGAGGCCACAACCCTGATATCGCTAGGGCATAAGTAATCATGTCACACATATGCGAGATGCATGAGTCACACCGACCAGTCATGCAGCAATCCTGCGCGTATCACGCGATCATGTGGGTAACTCCTATCAGTGAGTCCCATAGATAATCTGTCCAATGGCATATGCTATGATCAGTCACTCCTCATACCAAGCATACATATGATGTGAATGGGTATGA
This sequence comes from Magnolia sinica, assembly GCF_029962835.1. Classification (NCBI taxonomy): domain Eukaryota; kingdom Viridiplantae; phylum Streptophyta; class Magnoliopsida; order Magnoliales; family Magnoliaceae; genus Magnolia; species Magnolia sinica. The sequence goes on from NC_080584.1 coordinate 33,849,159, forward strand.
ATCATGTAATTATAGTAAACATGTTATATGGTGATGAACTATCCTCACAACAAAGATGGGCCTAGACGGCCTACACACGACAAGTATGGGTCTATCAATGAGCCCTAAGGAGAGTTACAATGCGGACATTTAACCAATATTATACTTACAATGTGGGCGTCAAACCATCATTGCTCCCAAGGCATAACCAGCCATAAACATCATTACATAAACCATGGTGGAATCACATTACAATGGACTTGTGTACATCCCATTGGGCCTCCACCCATGGGCCTTAGATACATCAATGTGGGCCTCAACGGATGGCCACAAATACATCAAGATGGGCCTAATCACATGGGCCTTATGTATATATCAAGGTGGGCCTCATACATCTCCAAAAGAATCATATGGAAGGATCATTTGGAAGGATCATTTGAACCATACCACAAATAGCAATGGAGATAATAATTTTCACAGTTAAATAATTCATAGGGCCCACTATAAAGTTTATTTTCCAACCAATCTAATCATAAGGTCATAAAGACCTGGATTAAGAGGGGAAAACAAATATCATATTGGTCCAAACCCTGTAGTCCAAGGGTTTTTAATGGTGGACATTCAAACTCACTGTTTTCTGTAATGTGGTCCACCTGATCCTAGATCCGTCTTATTTTTAGTCTCAAGCCTTAAAATGAACTTTCAAAATGGTTGGACGGCTTGGATGCAACACATGCATCATGATGGGTCCCATAGATGGACGACGTGGATGAAATAGGTGGGACCCATGGAACTTGGTGACGCCACTACAGCAGCTATGTAGCTGGAGTGAGGTACACCAGCCATCCCACACCCAAATGTGGGGACGGTGTGGGTAAAACACTTACATCAGTGGGTCCCACGTGGGGCCCACCATAACGTTTATCTGCCATCCAATCTGTTAATAAGGTCACGCAGACCCAGATGAATAGGAAAAACAAATTTCATAATGATCCAAAACTTCTGTGACAACCCAAAAAGGGTTTCAATGGCATACGCTCAATCCCACTATTTCCTGCCGTGTGGGCCACCTAAGTTCCACATACGGCTGATTTTTGGGGTGGTCCACTGCCCTAAGGGGGCCTACCAAATGCACGGTGTTGATGTCCAACACACCTCACGGTGGGGCCCATGGCTGGGACCCACGTCCCTGGCCCCTTTCACGCCCAGTGTAGGACGCTGCTGCATCCTCTGATGGTCAGCAGCAACAGCGCCTGCTGCTGCTCTTTTTTCTTTTCTTGTTTCATTTGGTTTTTCATAGGTGGGGCCTGCATCAGGAGAATCCACCCCGTCCACTAGCTCCTAGGGCACAAGACAAGCCAAACAAGCTCAATATTTGGCATGTTTCGGTGTGTAGAAAGGTCAAAGTGAATTTTCATGGTAAAAACTACTGTTTTCTATGCTATGGCCCGCTAGATAATCGGATTAGCTTCATTTTTTGGCTCAACGTTTAAAATGAGCTAGGAAATAGGATGGACGACGTGGATTTGATCCTTACATCAAGGTGGGGCTTGTAAGATTGGCCCACCCAAAAAGCTTTAAAAATCAAACTGTCATATTTCTTCTTTTTTTTTTTGGCTGTGAGTACACCTCACTGTTTGCTTACACTTTAAAAGAAACCGCATCCAGCGTCCAAGGACACTGGATAGACGGCTTGAAAGAATATTTCATCAAGGTGGGTCCCACATGGATGTGGCCCACCTGATTTGGATAAATCTGATATTTGTGTTTTTTTCCGAATATCCAGAGGGTAGGGCCCACATGGCTTGGATGGCAATGGGGTCCATTTGATGGACGGTCTAGATATCACTTACACTCATCATGTGGGCCACAAAATAAAGGGAGGAGAGAGAGAGAGAAAGATACATGTGATGATGGAGGGACCTCGACACTATGGGCCCTCCCTTCCATTCATTACAACATACATCAAGTGGGTCCCATTACATATGGGCTCACTGATCAAAATCAACGGTGGAGATCTTTTTTTCGTCGAAATGCAAGGTTTAGATGACCCTATCCATGCATGAAAAATAAACATCATGATGGGGTCCATGGAGAATGGCCCCATCATGGAATGATCATGAGAATCAAGATGGGCCATCGGCCACATTTAGGGTCCAAAGTGAGATCCATACCATCAATCGGTAGGCCTCACTTGGCCCATCATCAAAATTGAAATCTAGGCCTATAGAAACACCCACCGTTTGATCTTCTTGGTCTGATGAAACGCCGATCTCCTTGTGTCTCACTTTGACGGAGGGTGATGAGAAATGAAGGGCTAGGATGATAGATCTTGGGGTGGAAAGTGGGTCACACAATACTCACTTTTTCTCTCTTGGGAGATCTTGGACGTCCACCACTTTTACTTACTTAGAAAATGTGTTGAGAAAGAGAGAGAGAGAGAGGGGGGGGGGTTGTAAAAGAGAGGTAATGGATGTGAGTGATAGATGTGAGGTGATAGTGTACTTGACTTGAGAGTTGACTTGGTAGGTTGCTTGACTTGGGGAGAAAGAAAGCATGGGTTGTGTACTTTGATTGATTGATGGGATGAGTTGTAGAGATTCTCTTAGGTTCGCAAATGTGAGGCATTTTTTTGAAATAAACGCCGGCCCACATCTCCTGGCAAGGGTATCGGATCGGTGTGCAAGACACGGCGTTGGAACCGCGGCAACGGTGCGATCGCAATGGTACAAGTCTCGGATTAAGCCGACTTAAATCTCCAGGATTCGACTTAGGGTCGCGCGCAAACGTCGATTATAGGTTGCAGGTTGCCGGAATTCGACAGGAAGGATCGCGGGAGTCAACGGAACAGTACGGACTAGGATACGGGCCTTATAATGTTGATGATAGAAAATTTACTAGCGGTGGATATTTCTATGTTGGAAACTGCTTAGTATCTTGGCTCAGAAAGAAACAAAATTTTCTATCTCTTTCTGCTACCGAAGTTGAATATATTGCAGCAGGAAATGCTTGCACTCAACTAATATGGATGAAAAGAATGCTAGCTAACTATGTGATTACGCAGGATATGATAATATTATATTGCGATAATTTTAGTGCAATAAATATTTCTAAAAATTCAATTCAACATTCTCGTACAAAACATATTGACATACACTATCATTATATTCGAGAATTAGTTAAAAACAAAATTATTATGCTGGAATACATTCAAATTGAGAAGCAACTTACAAATATACTGACTAAGTCGCTTGACAAAGTTAAGTTTTCGACTTTTTTGTCTGGCTTAAAAGATTTTCAAAGAATGTTCTTGTCATGAGACATTTTCATCATGTCCTTATATATCCTAAAATTCTCATATACATCATTCCATATTTCTTCAAGTTCATTCAATTGTAATTTGTGTAGCGAGCCAACATTGTCAAGATAAAAGTTGAAATTCTTTATAACCCAATACGCTTTATGCTCCAAATCCACAGGCAAATGGCAAGTCTTTCCATAAACAAGTTTAAAGGGAGACATCTCGATATGGGTCTTATATGCAGTACGGTAAGCCCACAATGCATCAATAAGTCTAAGTGACCAATCTTTGTGATTTGGGTTAATCGTTTTCTCAAGAATTTGTTTGATTTTTCTATTCAAAATTTCAGCTTGACTACTTGTATGATATGATAGGGGGTGCTCACTTTATGAGAAATACTATATTTCTTCATCAAAACTTCGAATGGTCGATTATAAAAGTGAGATCCTCTATCACTTATAATGACTCGAGGTGTTCCGAACCTGAATAAGATGTTTTCTTTTTAAAGCTTAATGACCATGCATTATTCTAGCACGGAATTGCCTCGACCCACTTGGACACATAATTAACAGCGAGTAAAATATATATATTTCCAAAGGATTGGGGGAATGGTCCCATGAAACCTATGCCCCAACAATCAAATGCTTCGATGATAAGAATGTGATTCAGAAGCATCATATTTCTATGGAGTAATCCTCCTAATTTCTGATGACGCTCACAGGCTTTGCAAAATTTGTGTGTATCCTTGAATATAGTGGGCTAGTAAAAGCTGTACTACAGAATTTTCATTGTGGTCTTCTTAGCCGAGAAGTGGTTACCACAAGCGTGAGAATGGCAAAAGGAGATGACATTGTGATGTTCATTATCAAGAACACATCTCCTAATGATTTGATTTAGGCAATATTTGAATAAATATGTATTATCCTAGATAAACTTGCATGCCTCGGTGATTTTTTTTTAAAAAATCTTATGCAGTCCAATGAATAGGCGTGATATCTGTGGCAAGATAATTAGCAATGTCAGGATACTAAGGTAATTTGAGAGATTCTAAATAGTTATTCATTAGGGAACATGTCATTAATATGAGTCGTCTCCATGGAATCTAATAAAACAAACCTAGAGAGATAGTCGACCACTACGTTTTCTACTCATTTTTTATATCATATTTCTATATCAAAATCTTAGAGAAGAATGATCCATTTTAACAAACGGGGCTTAGCATCCTTTTTAGAAAGAAGGTACTTCAGTGCTATATGGGTAGTGAACACAATGATCTTGAATCCTATCAAGTAGAACCTAAACTTGTCTAAAGCAAACATTATGGCTAGGAGTTTCTTTTCCATAGTGGAATAGTTCACTTGGGCTGAGTTTAAAGTTCTACTTCCGTAATAGGTAACATAGGGCTTCTTTTATTTTCTCTGGCTTAACACCGCCCCAATAACATAGTCACTCGCATCACACATAATCTTAGAAGGTAAACTCTAGTCGGGTGGTTGCATAATAGGTGCGCTTGTCAACTTACCTTTAAGTATAGTGAAAGTTTCCAGGCATTTCTCATTCCACTCATAGGGATTATTTGTACAAAGAACGAGAGATAAGACTAAAGTCTTCTATGAACCCTATAAAATTCAGTGTGTCCTAAGGAGGATTGCACCTCACAGATGCTCATGGGCGGAGGTAGGTTATAGATTAAATTGATTTTGGCTTTATCTACCTCAATTCCATTATATAATATAGTATATTTAAGGACTATTCCATTTTGAACCATGAAAAATGACATTTTCCCCCATTCAACATAAGGTTTTTTTTCTTCACATATTTTCAACACAAGTTTAAGATTGTTAAGGCATTTGTGAAAGATATACCAAAAATAGTGAAATCGTTTGTGAAAACTTTTAAGAATTACCCCACTATATTAAAGAAAATGCTCAACATGCGTTGCTAAAAGGTGGTAAGAATATTACAAAATCCAAATATCATTCTTCATGTGCAAAAGTGACTAATCTTAAAGCAAACCGTCCAATGATGTTGTCATTGTTGTCCTAACAAATGATTGTCGTTGTTGTCCTGTCATTGAGATTTTTATTCAATAACTCGACTCCATGATGATCCACCAAATCCACGGTTGGGATCACGAGAAAAAAAAAACTACTTTTTCAGTAAGGAATTGCACGTAACATCCATGCACCTGCATAGCAGCATTCTTGTCAAAACAATTTTGAAACTCAAATTTCCCGGGCAGCGCTTTGGTGGATCCCTGACTGTGGGGTCATCATGATGTACGTGGCTTAAATCCACGCCGTCCATCCGTTCTGGAAGCTCGTTTAGGGAATGAGATCCAAATCTCAGGTAGACCACACCACCGAAAACAGTGGTGATTGACCATTAAAAACTTTTGGTGGGCCACGAAAGTTTTGTATCAGGATAATTTTTGTGTGGTCCATTCATCCAGGTCCTTTTGACCTATCAACAGGTTGGATGGAAAATAAACATTTTTGTGCCCCCTAAGAAGTTTTCAATGGTTGGTATTCAAATGCCATTGTTTCCTGTAGTGTAGACGACCTAAAGATTTGGATCTTCTTAGTTTTTTGTATAATGCTCAAGAATGATCTGTTAAAGTGGATGGACGGCGTGGATTTAAGGAAAATACATCATGGTGGTCCCCACAGCCAGGGATCCATCCACCTCGGTTGATCCAGGGATCCACCAAAGCCGCGCCCAAATTTCTGTCTCTTTCCGTATGTATGACTTCGGTATCTTTGGCTCCTTCCTCATCAGTAGGGGAAAAGAAGAAGAAGAAGATGAGGGGAGATGCCGTCTTCCTCTCCAACAGCCCCTCACAAAATCCCTTCCGGTAAATTTTAAAAGACAAAAAAAAACTCTCCAATTCCGCCATTCTTCATCATTTCCATCCTTACTCCTCAAAAACTCTTTCCTCCTCCTTTATCAGGTCATTAGAGAACGAGATCTCGCTTCCTTCTGACCCCATCTACCCATGGATCTGGTACCTCTTTCTGTCTCTTTCTGTCATTCTCTATTTCTTTATTCTCTTTCTGGGGTTTCAATGTTAGGGATTTTCTGTCTAGCTCCATCACGACCGCCGCTGATGATTACTGCCAAAATCCTCAATCTGGCGTGCATCTCCACGAGCTTTTGGAGGAATGCATAAACTGCTTTGAGAATGAAGATCGGTACAGAGACGATGCTAGATTCCTCAACGTTTGGCTCCTCTATGTATGCAGTCTCTCCTCTCTACGCAACATTTGGCTACTTCCCAGCAATTTTTAGATTTCAGGCTGGCATTCCTTACTGGTGGGCCCATTTCTTCAGTGATCAAGATCGTCCATCTTGCTAGCCCTATTGCGAGTATATGGTAGACTGGTGATCTCCTCTGCCCTTGCCATCCCGTCCGTGGGGTTCTTGACCTGAATATGGATGTTGGCCATTCTTTGTTTTTCAAATTGTATTTACTGGTGCTTCTGCAGCATCAAACACTCATGGGGTAGCCCACCTGAATTGTCCGGATTACTGAAACATGGGCTTCACCTGTTGGGAAGACACTGTTGATCTGGGGGAAGAAGTCTGTATATTGCTTTACTCGTTATTTTCAAAGGTGTTTTCTGCCGCTTGCTTTTTTCAGGCCGACGCGATTCAAGATTTTGGAAAGGTTTTTAGAAAATTGGAGGAAAAGAAGATCTGCCAGACTTATTCCCGACTTTATGGGATCTATGCTCTGTTTCTTGAAGTTAAGGGACAGTTGGCAGAAGCCAATGCCATGTATAAGTTGGGCATTTCAAGGTTTGTTCTTGCCCTCGCCAATTTTAATGTTGGAAGTGTCATATGGCATTGACGTCATTATTTATTTATTTTTTCATACACACACGCACACCCCAAATGGGCACTCGAACCCATGACCTCATAGTTGAAACACACTTTGTCTACCTCTAAGCCATGGACTTGAACCCTTGATCTTTGCTGTTTATCTGGTGGCACACACCATGGATTGGACATGGACCAAAACATCATCCATCAGACAATCCTAACCGTCAATGGTGGACTTCCTTCTGTTTCATATGAGCTGGTGGATATAGGAGTTTTAGCCATCAATTTGCAAGCCAACAATCAGATTGCAGCATCACCCATCTAGGACAGGGCCCACCAGATCGCCATCTGGATCACCGAGTAATGGCTTCTTGCATGTTATGCTTATCCACTAAAACCCAACCCGTTCAGGTTGATCATTGCATGATTCCACTTTTGTTTTAAGGTGAGTACCATCTTTGGTCCTTTGTTAACTTTCCTGAAAATTTTTGTGTAATAGGAATGCGGAGCCGCTAGAAAACCTGCAAAGAATGCATGCCTCATTCCTGAACAGAATGCGTGGAATTGTGAATGCATGCTCGCTTCAGAAGGTAGTGTGAGTGAATCCCATACCTGGAACGCAATAGAGTTTCTGCTCTCAATCATGTTAGCCCTCTGACCGGGGATAAGAATTACTAGCTGTTGATTGCCCTAGCTCTTCCCTCAATTGATTGCAATTATTAATATTGGTGAACCTAGTAATGCTGGAGCTATTGGCTTTATATCAGCTGGAACTAATATCTGATGCAATGAGATGTTAATTTGAGTTGCTAGGGCACGTTTGGTTGCTCAAATGGAACAAAGGCTTTCCAGACATTTCCGAGTGGAAAAACACCTTTTGTTTTCTAAGTAAAACTTAGACAATGCACACCACACTAATTGCCATTATTTCAACAAGTCAAAGGTGATACAAATAGTAGACGCCAAACTTGGGTTTTGCCAGACATCCACATGTCAATGTCTTATTATTTCTGAATAATAGTAGTTTGATTTAGAGTTGGTTTTGTACTTCTACTATTCTCCATTGATTAGATATTTCTGGAAGTGGATCTCTAGTTGTTCGTTTCTATTTCCAATTTCATCACTCATGGTTTTCTCTACAAGGGCATCAAGGCCAAAGACTCACTTTGGAAGGAATTCTAAAATAACATTTAGCTCCATTTCATGGGCCAGAGAATTGAGCTTAAAAAAAGGTGCTGTTTGTGATTAAATATTGTCATGCCCCTAAATTTAGAACTCGAGTACAATGATCTTGATTTCGAGTTATAGGGTGTGAACTAATATTTCATGTGTTCATTCATCACATTTACATTCAATTTATCATACATCCAAACCAAACCATAATTAAATCATCCAATCCATAATAATTAAACTTAAAATTTAAATTCAAATTCCACTCTGCTACTACTATTATCATCTTTCACTTAATAGTCTCTCAACCTAACGTATTACAATTTGTCCAGAGAACAATAAATAAATCAAAACTCAATTAGAGACAGTGTTTTAAAAAAAGTAATCATCTAAGTACTCGGCTTCCGCCGCTCCTTTATCTTCCCATAAACTTGTAAGAGTTATTAAATTTGGGTGAGCTAGAAGATCATATCCACCGCAGTTGAATTCTAGTAGATACATGATACGAATTAATTCAATAACTGACAGAATTGGACATGATATTAATAGAATAACGTAATTGATGAAAGTCATACAAGATGTCATGAATGAACCATGATGTCATGATGTCATGAATGCAGTGGTGTTGTAATAGTATATTCAATTAAAACGGATATCCATGAACTCACATGGATTTGACACTAGGAACCTGCCGCAAATCAATTATGCTCACCTAACTGGTCCAACAAGTCGTGTGCATTAACTAGGATCTCGTACGGCTTTAACATTAAAAACTTGTCGCAAATCAACCATGCTCATCTAACCTGTTCGACAAGGCGGCAAATCACCCATGCACGTTGATGAGCAAATCAACCATGCTCACTGATCCAACTGAGCAAATCAATGACAAGATCTTGCATGGCTCTGACATTAGGAACCAGTTGCAAATCAACTATGCTCACCTAACTAGTCCAGCAAGGCGACAAATCAACCATGCATGCTAATGAGAAAATCAACCATACTCATCGAGCTGTCGTCCATCCAGAAAGTAATTCCAAACAAAGTAATAGTATGAATTCCATGATGATGAAAGCAATTCTCAAGCACTTATAATGCAATTAATAGTTCAATTTCAAGCACACCATGATCATGATGTATGCAATGTCCATGAATAGACAATTCAACAATTGATCCATAAATTATTAGTGATTCCAAGGAGTAATTAATAACGCCACATAATTGATACAAAGAAAGGCAAGCGTTCAACATTAGAGTTATCCTACAAGAGGATTATTCCAAGGGAAACAGGCAATGTGAGGGCATACTCAAATCTTCGGAAATAAGTCTTGGCAGCCAAGGGAAGCCCCTGAGTAAAAAAGAATGGAAAATGGTTATTCTAGAAGTGAAAGGGCTAAGTTCGAAGCCAAAGGGTTAGATCCGAGGCAAAAGGTGAATTCAATGTATATCAAAATCCAACTCAGGAGAGAAACAAAAAAAAAAGATCCCTTATTCAGGATCTTAGATCACATAGAAGGGAAAAAAAATTCTGCAAACTGGGATTGGAGGAGCCTTACAATGTTAACATAATTTAAGAATTTCAACAAACTAAAAGAAATTCAAAGAGGATCGCTCACCTATTATCTCGAACTCTTCCTGAATTGACCATGACTCAGTTTTGACTCGTCTGTGACTCAGTGAGTCAAAAACTCGATTGAGTCGGTTCTCTCCTTCTCTCTCCCGTCCTCTCTTTCCTTTATTTCTCTTTATCTCCTTCTCTCTCCCTTTGTTTCCTCTCTCTCTCTCTCTCTCTCTCTCTCTCTCTCGCTCTCTCTCTCTACTGAAATAGACTCAACTCTCAGCTTGACTCGATGAGTCAACGATTCAAAATCGGCCTTCTCTCTCCGTCAAGGTGTCCCGTATCGGTATCGGTTGGCGTAACGGTGACCTCCAAAACCGATACGGATACGGGGGCGTAACGGTGATACGGGGGCGTAACGGCGCAAAATTTTTTTTTTGCCAAAAAAATATGAAAAAATATGGATTAAATCTGGAATATTCTAAGCATTCCAAATATGCATTCATTTATAAATTGGAACATGTTTATGGTGGTGTAACGGTCCACTCTTTAGTGAGAAGTTGTATCGGACTGTCTGATGAATTTATGAACCAGATAACCTGAATTTGACTACAAAATTCATATATTTAATTTTCTAACTATCTACTATCAATGATAGATATATTAGAATGAATGTAATATGAAAATATCTTACATTTAGGTGTTTGCAATTATTTTTGAGGGCCAAAATTCATGCGTAAATAGAAAAAAAAAAATAAAATGGCACCCCAAATATGTAAAATGCACATTAACATGTTCTACTATGATTAACACATCATATGGCATCATTAAAACAGCAAAAGAATCATTAAAAAATGATTTTTCGAATTTTCAAAAAAAGGGCCGAAATAAATGCGTAAATAGAAAAAAATAAAAAATATATATAAAATGGCACCCCAAATATGTAAAATGCACATTAACATGTTCTACTATGATTAACACATCATATGGCATCATTAAAACAGCAAAATAATTGTTAAAAAATGATTTTTCGAATTTTCAAAAAAAGGGCTGAAATAAATGCGTAAATAGAAAAAAATATAAAAAAAATATAAAATGGCACCCCAAATCTGTAAAATACATATTAACATGTTCTACTATGATTAACACATCATATGGCATCATTAAAACAGCAAAAGAATCATTAAAAAATGATTTTTCGAATTTTCAAAAAAAGGGCCAAAATAAATGCGTAAATAGAAAAAAATATAAAAAATATATAAAATGGAACCCCAAATCTGTAAAATGCACATTAACATGTTCTACTATGATTAACACATCATATGACATCATTAAAACAGCAAAAGAATCATTTAAAAATGGTTTTTCGAATTTTCAAAAAAAGGGCCAAAATAAATGCGTAAATAGAAAAAAATATTAAAAAAATATAAAATGGCACCCCAAATCTGTAAAATGCACATTAACATGTTCTACTATGATTAATACATCAAATGGCTTGATTAAAACTGAAAAACATCCTTTAAAAATTTATTTTTCAAATTTTAAAAAATGGGCCTAAATTAATGCGTAAATAGAAAAAAATATTAAAAAAATATTAAATGGCACCCCAAATTTGTAAAATGCACATTAACATGTTCTACTATGATTAACACATCATATGACATGATTAAAACAGCAAAATATATTAAAAAAAGTATAAATACCTATGTTTGACGAATTTCTGAAAAATGGCCCGCCGAGCTTTGATTCAAAAAAATCTATAATATAATGTGTTTTTCTATCAAATACCTAGCTAAGGTTGGTCGAAATTAGTAGTAGAAGGACTTAGAAACAGTTTGAAAGCAAGAGATTTCAAAAAAACAGCAAAAACAGAGCTAAAAAAAAAGTTACCGTTTCGGGCCCGTTACGGGCCCGTAACGGCCCGTTACGCCCGTATCGCCGATACACTCCCGTATCGGCCGATACGGGTACAAAAAATCGAATCGGCCGTTTCGGCCCCGAAACGGGTAACGGTTCGCACCGTTACCGTTACGTATCGGCCGATACGGCCGATACGTAACCGATTTGGCATACCATGCTCTCCGTCAATTTCTCTCTCATTTTTATTTTATTTTATTTCTGATGTGTTCTCTTTCTCATGTTCGAATGGTTTTTATAACCTATTTTCACGTCTCTCGATGGTTTTGCAAGACGTTTTGGAAAAGGATTCGTGACGAGTTTCTTACACATGGAAATATCTAGCGAGTCACCTGATGCTGGTTTTATGGTTTCACTATGCTCCACACAATGCTTTGATCTTGGATGTGATTTGATAATGTTACGTTGATCATATGAGCCTTATAATGATCAGATCAGATCTTGTATCAGTATTCTTTCAAGAAATCATCTTTAATTGTAAATCTTCACTTGTTATGAATTTTGATGTTCCACTACACATGGACAGTCTAGATTGATCAAAAGAAGCTCGGGGATGTCGATTTTTGAAGCTCCAATGAAGTTTGCCTGGTGGGTTTCGAGTTTGAACGGTTTCAACTATGAATGCTCGTTGCCAACAAATCCAGAAAGAAATTGTGTGCGAATCTAGTTTCTCTGGTAGCGTTTGGTGTTGAAGCATAGCAATGGGTCCCACAACAATGAACAGATAGGATTTCGTGAAGATCAGTAACCCTTCTCCAAACGGTCTCTTGCCAATTGTGGAATGTTGAAGATTTGTGGAGAGGTAACTTCTGCTTTGTTAGCGTGCACCGAAGATGGTTGAATGGACGACTACGATCCGTCTTGGATGGTTCTTGTGGCTTGTATTTGGATTAGGTTTCCAATTTGAAGATGGAGAGAGATTATTTGCTATAAACGTTGATCACGCTTGCAGGAACAAGTTTTCAATTTTCGATTATTTCATGCACGCACACGTGCTGACACATGTGGCTTGATTTGCACGTGTGATCAACCAGGGTTTGGTCGACCGTTAATACAAGGCTACAATGTGTAGTGGCCACCAATATATGGTTTGAATTCGTCGAGTATCGATCTCCGATTTGTTATTCTTGATGGTGTGACTAGAAGCGATTTAATTTGAATTTAGCGGTCGAATCATCTTTAAAATCATCAATCGAGTGGTTCACGAAGTCCTTTAAGGTGTTAAGGTGTAGATGTGGGGTTAGTTTCATCGATACATGGTCAGATTGTGGTTTATCGGGTGGAGGGTGCATGATGTAGGATGCACATGCAACTTACTGAATCCCTTGATTTTAGAAAAGGTAGAATCCGTAGGATTTTTCCTTGATGATTTGGGGACTCTGTATATAGGTCCAGTGTTCAGGCATGGCCCGATGCGTAAACTAAATCGGTAGATTCGCTGGGTGTCACCTATAAATGACAGTAAACGAAAGGAGTGCACAACGACCTTGTTGAAGAGGACTCAATCTAATTTTCTTGCCCTCAAACATGAATGTACAAATATTCGAGCGACCAAATATTGTAACGTCCAAGTCAAATAACCAGGGCCTACCCAATATGATGTGGTCGACATCCATGCAAACCACATCACTCCACAATGAATCCTTATACGACCCAAACTAGATGGGGATACAACATCGTTGTGAGACCGGAATGGAGGACTCGTTAACTCATGATACTCTGTAGGGCGGAGGGTGAGACTCGACTTTTAAGCTTAGTCGACTCACGGTGCTGGTAGAGACCACGTTGGTACAACTGCCACTGTCCATGATCACCTTACAATTCTTTTCTCAACACTTGGTATAAGTGTAAAAGATCGTGTTCCTGCGCCAATCATCATTTTCTTTAGCTTGGGCAAAGGCGCATTTGACTACCGCGAGAGTGTGGGTCTCCTGATCATCAAACTCTTCATCACTAGCACCAATATCAGGCTCATTCTACATCGCAATTGTCCTCGTCATCCTCACCTGCCTCACTATCATAAGAGCTTTACCTCTTTCTTTGTTTGGTCATTCCTTCGCGAGATGACCATAACCATTGCAACGGAAACACTGCACGTGCTCACTTCCCTTCAAAATAGTGTTGACTAGACCCTTACCTTTAACATCTCTGTTATAGGTGGGAGCACTGGTCGAGGCTTTGGTTTGGCTCCCCAAGTTAGGTTTGACTCCTTAAGGAGCAACTCTGCCACTGGAATCATGAGACCCAAACTGCTTCATGGTTGGTTGCACTAGGTATCGCTCAAGCTCTTCTACCCTAAGGTAGGCCTCCTCTAGTGTACCAACATCATGGGGGATGAGCTCATGCCTAATCTCAGGGCGCATGCCCGTCTTAAAATGAGATAGGGTCACAACAGGAGACTCATCGACATCACATCACATCATGTACTTGAATCTCTCGATGTAATCCGATACAAACATCGACCTTTGCCTTAAGGACTGCCACTGGTCCAAAAGGCGATCACAGTAGGAGAGCGGGACGTATTTTTCTTTAAGTTCTTTCATCTCAACCCATGATGTAATGGGTTCATCTCCATGCCGCTCCGCCTTCTGTTTTGTATTGGTCCAGAACAATTTGGCTTGACCCGTCAACTTCATCTTAACAAACCTCGTTCAACGGTGATTTGACATACCATGCTACTCAAAGAAGTGGTCCATGTCAGTTAGCCAATCAAACGAATGCTTCGGGTTCAAGCGACCATTAAAACTGGGAGCATTGACTTTGAAAATTTTCATAACCCTTTCCTTAGGGTCGTAATGATCACACAACTCTCTATGTGGCGCGTGGGTTCGCACTTCTAAATGACCTGCTCCCTGAACAAAGTTCCTATTACGACCCCTAATGGGAATGGACCCAGCTTAACTAGGTCTTCATCCGCTGACTCTCTTGCCTGGGATTGGTGGTCTTCCCTGGTGATGGGGGTACTGTGAGATGTAGCCTCTAGCCGCGTGATATGCTGGTTGTTGGTAGGCAATTGTGCGACAGTGGTCGTATTGTGCGTCTCAATGGCCATTAAACGACAGTTAATCTTTTCGAGAGCCTCGACAATCTGATCCGGGTTCATGGTGGGGAATAGACCAAAATCACGACTTGTTCGCATTTGTATACATTAAACAACCCTAATGAGAGACAACCTAGATGAATGTCTACTATATGATGAATGTAGTGCAAAAATCGGATTTGACGACGCTCAATGTGATGTTATATGATGCACATGTATTTGATATATGACGACACTTAGTACCTTAAACCTTATGGACAACCTTAGAATTATTCAAATAAGGCTAAAACTGAAAATTCAACAACTATGTGTGTTAAAGTCAGTAAATCTGAAAGTTTCAGCAAGATAGGACTTTGAAAGTACCCAATCAGAAAATTCAGCAAGCCAAATCAGAAAATTCAGCAAGCTACTTGCGACCTATATGCTCTACTATGGGTATAGGAATTTTATCTAACACCTACCCTACGCTAGACTTAAGCTTTGATACCAAATTTGATGTAGGATGATGGACACTATCACAGGATGTAAGATGGGAGATCAATTACACATTAATTTCAGCAATCAACATGTAAAATCAAGCATATCCACTTAATGAATTCAGAAATTTAGATTTATAACACGAAGATCCTAGGTTATCACATACGCGGTGCTCGAAAATATAAAATAATTCAAGAGTGGCCAGTGTGGGTAGTGCAACAACCATGTGGATAGATAATGGTGCAAGCAAAATTCTGGTTTGTTTTGGATTCATGGATAGAGATTTAGGATTGAGGTTTTTAGGGATTCAAAGGATCTAGGGATTAGGGAGGTTTGAAGGGAAATCAAAGAGGGAAAACCCAAAACGGGGGCCACACGTGGCTGCACGTATGAATGCACGTGTGTGTGCGCGTGCACGTACAGGTCCACACATGGCTAGGTAAAAGGAATGAAAGAGAGGGAGGGTTGGGTAGGGTTTTGATGGGTTGAGAAGGTTGTAACGGATGGGTGAGGAGGAAGACAAGAGAAGAAGAAGAAGAATAGCTTTTTGAGAAGAGAAAAAGGAAGGATGCACCTTAGGGAATCCACCACCAAACAATCCTCTATCCTTCCACAATTTAATTGGAAGTGAGGGTTTCTCATAAACTTTAAAATACAAGGAGGAAAATTCCTTCACACAAGAGAGCTTCTCTTTGTTTTTTTTTTTTGTTTTTTTCCTTCTCATTAACTTCACTAGGGTTGGACGTCCATCCCTCGTGCTTTTATAATGAAACTTCAAACTAATTACAATTATGTCACTCACTTAAGTGAAATGATCCATCATTCAAAATAAGGAAACTAAAGCACCTATTATCAATCTCAACTGTAAAATAAATCCTAAAAATAACAAAAAACATAAAGCGAACAAGATCAGAGTCCAAGAGGCTTAGATCTGGAAAAACTAGTGGCCTGATAGCCTGATTGACAAGATCCAATGGTCGGATCGACACAAAATAAAATCCCTACGACTAAAATGGTCTCTTGAGTAGCCCACATGCATCATCCTAAAGTGGGGTCTTCTTGATGCACCTCCAATGCATGTGGGTCTTCAAAATGGCCCGGTGGGCCCCATCTGGATCTCCTCTTCCATCCACAGAGAAAGTTGCACTAATGTGGGTGGTCGCCTCCGTCTTTGGTACACCCGGGTAGGTCCTCTGATGTCCCCAGTACAGTATCTACAATATCGTTCAATACATATCAATACGAGCTAATTCAACCCAAAAGCTTTGGGATGTGCCGATTCGGCCGTGTATCATGTATCATGTCTGCACAATATGGATTCGGTATGGTCCTATTGGCCGTTACGATGCTAATAGTCAACTTTGTGATTAAGTTGGGAGGAAAAAGCAAAACAACCAAGAAATCGTATCCACTAAGTTATGGGTCTTAGTGGAATATGGCTGGCTTCTAATGAGTTGGAAGGATTGATTCATGTTTGTAATTGTAAAGAGGAAGATCCCTCATTCAGTTTAGGAGGAAATCATTGGCTTGTGAAAGCTTATAAGGATTTATTCTCATTGCTCATCATTCTATTGCCCAAAAGAAACAACTCTAGTTTCATACAACCCTCTGTGAATCATATTCTGGGCTGAGGTCAACCATAGGCCTGGCCAATTGATAGTGCTAGTTGTGATGGTGGGGTGGAGGTAGGTGAAGGTTCATGGTGGCACAAAGGTAGTTGTGGAGGTGGAACGTCCCTTCTTCTTCCGTCCTCTTCTTCTTTCTTTCATTTTTTCTTCAATAAAAAAATGACTGAAAAAGTATGCTAATTTCTTGGGAAATGATTTATGAGTACTGACATCCAAACATAAAAACAAGAGATTAAAGTCATTTATGGTCTCTATGAAAAAAGTCTTCATGAGTTTTTTGGCTGGTATTCAAACATGCCCAAAACATTTCCGATTCTTCAGATATTTACTGTTGGGATTGATATTTACTGTTGGGATTGATATGAAATTGTTCTTCTAAATTTTCTTGTGTAGATTGATACCGATGAAACCGTTAATCATGGACATGGAATCAATTTTGTAAGCCCATGGTCCATGTCAACCACTAACGATCTATTGAAGAAGATAGATACTCAAATCATGAAGTATAAAGTAAGATACTTTCGTAGAGTTCACTCATTTGCTTTTACCTTGAACCTACAAACCAATGGAAGTCTTTTGGGATATCAATTTCAGGGATACTATAAGAGTGCTAAAGTCTATTCTGGAAAGGTCTCCATATCTTCTTTGCGGAATTCTTCTAGGAATAAGGTCATTGAGTTAGGTGATGTTCTTTCTTGCTCATGAATCTGATAGGTCTCATTTTTTTTGGGGGTTTCTTAATGTTCTTTTATAATTTTTTTCTTGCTTTTGACATTCTTATTTCTTCGTATGTATACCATGATTATCATTCTTATTTCTTAGTATGTGTACCATGGTGGTAAACTCACAAAGAAACAGGGACAGTCTAGCATATTACATAAATAACTTTTATAGAAAATTAAGAAATTAGATGTCTGTCTTGTCCCCTTCAAGGAAATGTGTGTATATTCAGCTTGCTAAAAATTCAGAAGCAATCTTCATTCAATGGCATCGTCATGAGAGAAATTTAAAACTTCTTTAGAGGGGTAAAAATAACTGGTTTTGATCTCTTTGTACTGATCTTATTTGTTAAATAATGTTCTTTCACCTCAATGTGCTTCAATTGTTTGTGAAAAATTGGAATTGTTATGTTGATAACATTTTGATTGTTGTGCAATGCATAATTAGAGGTTTTAATGCAACTATGCAAGAAAAAAATATTCTCAAAATGCAAGGTCATCCTCCCAAGTACTTGGGTATTTCTCTCTTAGATTTGAGATGTAAATAGGTTGGCCCCACTACTTGGGCTTTCAGGCCTTGCCTGCCAAGATACGAGTTTGGGCTTGGCTAATGGGCCTACGTGATACTCTTGGGATTGAAAGTTATAACCCAATTCCTAATTGGGCTGTGCCTGGGCCCACTGATAACAACCATTGGGGCCATTTAGATATGGTTAATTGGGCTGGGATCTGTCCTAGTCTCCGACCCTACCTAGAATACCAAACTAAATGATAAAATTATAGTGTCTCCCACTCTTTAGATGAGCTGGACAGTGTAACGTGTGTGAATGATCCAGGGTTCAATCCTTGGGATTGTTACCTTAAAAAAAGATAAAATCATAAGCCTTTATTTTTAATATAAAAATCCTTCTGCTTCGCTTGTGCTTTTTAGGTTCAATACAGTTTGGGCCTAGGCCCAAAATGGCTTGGGTCTTTGTCATGTATATTGGGCCAGATCCTGACTGGGCAAGGAGCCCATTGATTGCCCTATCTTGGATGGACTTGTGAGATCTCATTTTCTTTTGTTGGTAAATAACTTCCAAGAACTTGAGTGATGGAAATGAAACCATCTACCTATTAGAGAGAGGCTTTTATGAAATAGTCTTGTTCGGCATTGATAGATTTTGCCACCACAAATTTTTTAATCCTGAGAATTATTGGAGGGGATCTAGAATTAATGTAGTTTAAAGATCTAACAAATGTTAAAACTACAAACCATGTAAGATTGTCTGGAGATCACAAGACAGAAATATGGAGGCTTGGTTATTTGGAAAAAAAAAAAAAAAAAGAACTTGAAGACATGAATGATGCATGACTTACGAACTTACCTGAAAAGCCATGAAGTTCTACTTGCATGATTGAGTAAAATTTAAATATTTGGATGACTTCCCCATCTAGCCGATTAGTCGTGGAATTGACAACTATGATAGCTCTAGTATAGACCAAGATAATTCATTAATTGTGAAAACTGACTTAGGACAATCCCCCAAGCCCAACTAAACCCATATCCAAATTAGTGTCAAGTTTATAAAGTGAAATAATTTACCCTTATTCAGGATTAACTGACGAGACATTGTCTTACCATATGCACGAGCCACCAAGTGCTTCCTATTATATTTTTGTAAATGCATGCTTGTAGGTGTGGTGGCTGTGCCTACTGTAGGGTGATTTTCAATGTGTATATAAAAATATTTATGTGGGACGTCTCTATCAAGAAGTAATTGTGCAGTGTCTTCGACTGCTGTTGTATTGAAAAAAGTCAATGCAAATTAAAAAGTTGGTGATTAGATGCGTGTAGTAGAAGAATTCAATGGCTACAACTGGATTTTTTTTTTTTTTTGTTTGTGCGTGCGTGTGTGTGTGAGCCCCATTAAAGATGGGTTTATGGAAAGTTCATAATTCCGAGGAAGTTTGCTATTGAAGTGATTTAGTGGCTTTTTTTTTTTTTTCTCTTCATATTCTTAACTCTGATCTGTCGAAAGAAAGAATTGGTGGAAGTTGGAGTTGTAGAACCAACTGTGTGTGTGTGTGTGTGTGTGTGTGTGTGTGTGTGTGAAGGTGAGCCCCATTAAAGATGGGTTTATGGAAAGTTCATAATTCCGAGGAAGTTTGCTATTGAAGTGATTTAGTGGCTTTTTTTTTTTTCTCTTCATATTCTTAACTCTGATCTGTTGAAAGAAAGAATTGGTGGAAGTTGGAGTTGTAGAACCAATGATAAAGCATTGTATTTTCCCTCTTGTTGTGTTCTTTTCGTTTGTGTTTGCGCTTGCGTGCATGTGTGAAGGGTTGTTGAGAAACTTACCAAGAATCATGAGTTGCTGAGATGTGGTTCTTTGATTGGAACATTATAAACAATAAAAAAGAGAAATATAAAAATATCGATACTAAAGGGCAGGGATGGTATTCTCCTGCCTGACTAGTGCTTCCAAGTGCCCCAATGGCTATATTGGTTACACATTCTTGTCACGAGATTAGACTCTTGATGACCTGTGCCCCTTCATATGAGTTACAAACTTACAATTCACTTTCCTGCATCTATTGGTTGAGACAAAACAAGAAAGACAATACCATATGACAAAATATTCTAACAGTTCAATTGCATTCACTCCACCTCAAACTCAACATTTTGTTATCTCAGATCTTCAATTGCAGCTTGTCTTTATATTGAGCTTCAATAGTCCATTGACCTTTCAAATAGTAGGCAGTTACTGAACTAGACAACCATTGACTTAACAAGCTGTCATTCACATGCAAAAAATCCTCTCCGAGCAACATTGCAACATTACAATGGTGTTGAGAGGTGACAGTGGAATGTGAGGGCACATGAGCAACACCACGCACCTATGTGAGTGAACTACATAACAATAAATAATACAAACCTAATAAATGAAGTGAAATTAGTGGAAAATCAATGCTCTAGTGCCAATTGAATCCTTCATGCCTGGTTGGGTCGAGCAATGCATCAAACATTTTCCATGCGTTGGTCCATATCATTGAAACTCCATTAGATATGAATCAAGGAACTCTGTAGAAACCATTCGGAATCAAAGATAGTAGTAATTTTAACCACTTATTAACCTAAGTAGTTCAAACCGCTGCATCTTGTTTTGTAGGCATTTCATCGAACAATTGTTGCACACGACCCACACTTTTGCTTTGGCATTTGATTGAGTGGAAGAGGGATCACCCCCAACTCCATGGTGGAAGCTCCACTACATCAACCACACTGCCGAGGAATGGGGACATTGAAGAAACGAAGCATGGTGGAAAACATTGAAAATTGGGTAAAAGATAGTGGTGGACATATCCACCATGAAGACGGTCTTCTCTAACAACTACAGTGACCATGTTTGCGACGATGACATGCTTCTTGCCAACGGTCGTGGCTTGAATTCTGATTAGGATGAGAATGTTGGGTGCGTCAATTGTTGAATCAAGGATATAGAAGAAGTAATTGATCATAGATTATTTCTGATGGCCACGTGGATCGGTTGGATGGATCTTGAAGGAAAGGGCACTCCTACTCGATTAGAGGTCCCAGGTGCCCAATTGGCTAGGTCAGAGTTACAAATTGCATTTCCACAACTACTTGATGCGGTACAAAACAATAAAGACTACAATAAGATGACACCTATTGACTGTTGAATCTGTATCTTAGGATTTAGTTGCATTTACTATTATGATTTTATGATGCATGCAAATCCACCTAAAAAGATTCTATCTCAAATAGAGAGTCACTTTGATTAAAGGCCTGTTTGTTTTCCAGGCGTTATATTTTATTTTTCCTGCCATAACAACAATCCCCTTATATCTCTTTTGTTTTTGTAAAAAAATAGTTTTAGGAGCTCCAATTATACGACCTCTCATAGGTGCCAAGACATAGCACCTACGACTAATCTGAAACGACCAGTGGAAAGATCTCATTAGGACACAATCCCATATAGAGATCTAAATCATACACACTATCATTGGTCCAAAAAGTGTGGTGCATTTCTCATTGTTGAAGTGCCATCTGAAGCTCACCTTACAGCCTGTTGACACCTTTATGAGTTGTTGGTGCTCGGTAAGGCACAATTAAGGAAATAACAAAAAATAAATATGCACTCCCAGCAACCAAATGGGCACTACAATATAAAAGCTAACTTCTTTTCAACATTGCCATGTTGGATTTCATTTCCTGTGCATAATGTAAATAAATGGATGCTCTCAACATTAAGAGATTCAAGATTAATCTTCTCCCTTCTTTTGCATCAATTTTTATTGCTAGAAATTTCCATTTAGAAGTTTGAAATTTTCTCATGCTATCAATTCTATTTCAATATTTGCTTGCTAGAAATTTCAATTTAGAAGTTTGAAATTTTCTCATGCTAGCAAATTCTATTTTAATATTTGCAAGTGGACATCGACTTCATACAACTATGACTTTCCTTAATATTGTGATTTTTTTCAGGTGGCATAAAGTACCAAATCAAAGGTTGCTCTGGACAAGGTGCATTTGCCCAAGTATTCAAAGCACATGTGGACAATAACCCCGATGATGTTGTTGCACTGAAGGTACCTTTCCCTGATAGCCCCGTTGCTAACTCCAAGTTCAGTCTAGGGAGATGGGTGAAATGAAACGTACCCTAGTGTAGGATTATCAGACCAAACTCCCTATTTTAATTTTGACTCTAATAAACGTGATATGTTGGGAAATCCCTCCTTTAACAAAACTTTTATTATTATTATTATTTTTACACACTCACACCCACGCACTCACACCACAGTGGGATTTCACCACAATTGGTATTCGGACCCATGACCTCGTGTTGAAACTCTAGTGAGTCTACCATTGATCCATGTTGGGAAATCCCTCCTTTAACAAACTTAACATTAAGGAAAATGGCTAGGGTCTATTAGTCTTTTGTCATCTCCCCTACAAGCAAACACTAGTAAAGAAAAAAAAAACCCATTTTTGGATATCCCTTCAGCACTTTTTATCTTTCCCCTACACAAAGTCAACCCTCTTTCTCACTCTGCATGAGATTAAATGTATTATACAATGCTTATGCTAAATGGTTTTATAGTTCTGCATTGTTTTTTGGTTTGTTCTACCCATGTTTTAGTGAAAAAATGTCATCCCTGTGGATGGCTGATGAGCAAAGAGTTCCTCAATATTAGAAAATCCTATTTGTATAATATTTGGCCTTGGTTGAATGTGAAATATTCATGTATTTTGTAAGTTCCTCAATATTGGAAGATCCTATTTGTATAATATTTGGCCTTGGTTGAATGTGAAATATTTGTGTATTTTGTTTTTAACCAGCTTATTATTGGCCACCTATTGAAGGGTTAGTATTCTTCGGATTTGAGTTTTTTTTTCCCCGAATATTCATAGTGGGTCCTGTAATATCATTCAGATCTTTGAACTAAGGGTGCTAATTGCCCCTTGTACAAATCAAAATATGAATGGTACTGCACCACCTTTTGCCCCAGGCAATACATAATATCTCTTGAGATTGTTAGTCTTTTTTTGGCAAATCACGCATGAGAACATTGCACTCGTGTTGTGATCGAAACCATTTGTTGAGATATGTGTTAGAAAGGGCTTTTATGTAATATAGGATAAAATAGATTCCTATTGGTAATTTTCTGAAGTTCTCTTTTATATACAAGAAAAGGTGCTAGAATGCATCTGAATTTTTCTCTCTTGAAACATTAGAGCTGTACACGAGTTGAGCTAGGCCAAGCTCAGCTTAGCTCGACCCCACCATGACCTAAGCTCGAGCTCAACTCGACTCGGTCTTCGAGCTCACCCCTCTAGCTCAACTCGGCTCGTTGGTTCAAGTCAAGTCGAGTTGGGATCGAGTCGGGTCGAGTGAGCTATTCGATTCGAGTTAATATTATTTTACAAATTATTATAAAATAATTAAAATGATAAAAAAATCAAGATTGTTAGAATTGAGACAGGTGCAATGGCAGTGCATAACAAGTTAATACAAGCTAGCAAATAACAATATGAGAATGTTATAAGAAAACCATAAACTCACTCAAAATTCATCGGCATCTTGTTAATATGGTCCATATGAGGAACGCCTTCCCGACTGACGGATAAGAGAGTAATCACCTTCATCTGAATCCAATCCATCAGCATCGCTTTCGTCATTCCATTCACTTGAAGCATTTTTAGTTTCATCAATGACAAGAAATATGTTTGCAGATCCAGATGTGTTCTCTTCTCCTAGGTAATTGTTTACTTCTTCTGAATTAGAAGGTGGTGAAACCAACGTTGTCATGTGCGATCGCACATTTACATATGCGCACACATGTGCACAGATCACATATGCGACAGTGGCATATGCAATCACTGCACATATGCGATCGCATATGCCACATGTGCAATGATATGAGATCGCATATGTGATGTATGCGATTGCATAGTTGCCAATGGTCAGAAACCTGATCGTTTTTTGACAGTTGGATTTTTTTTTTTAAATTATTTAAATCTTGATTTTTTCTCTATAAAAAAGGATTCTAAGAACTCCTACATGCACTCAAAGCTCAAACTCTCTCTATCTCTATTTTTCTCTCTTACACTCTCTCTTACACAATTCCAAACCCCAAGCTCCACTCTTCTATCCATATTTCTTTCAAGATTGAAGTTTCAATTAAGGGACAAGTACATACATCTACAAGGATTCAAGAATCAAGAATCAAGAATCACGATTTAAGAGACAAGACAACCAAGCTCTCCATCCATTGAATTGAACTCTCTTTATAGTTTCTAATTTTTCCAAGTTATAATCATATTTACACAACACACCCACTACTCTCTCTTTCTATCTCATTCTCTCTTAAAGTTTCATAATCATATCCAAGTTCTAAGTTTTCTAACAGCTTTTAACATTTTTTTTTTAGTTTGTTATTTTGTTACAAGTTGCAAGTTAGTGTTGTGTTAGTGACTTAGTATTACAACTTTACAAGTCTACATTCTACATAATTCTAGAATCAAGATCAAGACTTAAGGGTCAAGGACTCAAGGTAAAAGCGAAGACAACTTAGACAAGAAGTGAAGATCGAAAAATTTGGAACCTCTTTTTAAATTTGTAATTGTAATTTTGTTTGTGTTGTGTGTAAATCTCTCTCTCTCCCCTCTCTTTTACTACAAGTGTAACTCAACTCTCTCTCTCTCTTTCTCCTTTTCTTTTCCCTCTTCTTTCCCTTTCGACAAGTGTAACTCACGTCTCTCTCTCTCTCTATCTCCTTTTCTTTTTCCTCTCCCTTTCTAGTTTCTACTACTAGTGTAAGTGTGTGTGTGTAACTCTCTCTCTCTCTCTCTCTATCTCTCCCCCAAGTCCCATCTCTTTAGTCTCTTTACTCTTTGTCTCTTATTTTACTTTACTTTTTTACTTTTTAGTTTACTTTCTAGTTACTTTTTAGTACTAGGCTACTAGCAATCAATACACACACACCACCAACATAATGTCTTCTTCACAATCTTCCTCTTTGAAACCCAAGTCGAATGACCCAGGTTGGAAGTATGGGCACTACCGTAGTATTTTAGATAAGACTCACATAATATGTGAGTTATGTGGGTATGTGGGTGCTGGTGGCATTGCAAGGTACAAGTAATACCTTGCACATTTACTGGGGTCAAATGCAAAAGCATGTGACGAAATTACTCCAGAAATCTGAAGGGAGATTATAGAGTATATGGAAAAACAGTCAAGAAAGAGATGCGATAGTGCCCTACGTCAGGAGGAATATTTGGAACAAGATGCACATGAAGATATAAACGTAGTTAATGTAGATGAAGCTAGTCTCACTCTTCCTACTTTGACAGGCCGATCTAGACCACAAGTACAACCAACGGTCTCGAAAAGAGCCCGAGGGCATGGGCCCATGGATAGATGGTGTAGACCATACCTCGAGGATGTGATCGATCAAAGGGGTCGAGGCAAAGGGTCGACTCAAACAACTTTAGAGAACCGGTATAAAAAAAAAGATAGGAAAACCACTATTCAATATATTGCTAAGTGGTTTTAACAAACCGGCATTGCTTTCAATGCCGTTAAATCAAGAAGCTTCAAAGTAATGGTTGAGGCTATAGGTTAATTTAGACCTGGGCTTAAACCTACTTCATATCATGAAATGAGGGAGACATGCCTGAAAACTGAAGTTGAATATACACGATCTTTCATAAGTGAATATAAAGAATCGTGGAAAACATATGGGTGTTCACTAACAGCCGATGGATTGACTGATAGATCTGGTCGGTCTCTCATTAACTTTTTGGTAAATTATCCAGCTGGGACAATGTTCTTGAAGTCCGTGGATGCATCGGGCCATTCACACACAAGAGAATACTCGTTTAGCTTATTAGATAATGTAGTTGAGGAAATATGTGAGGAATATGTTATATAAGTAATTATAGACAACGTAGCCTCGTATGTAATGGCCGGACGTCTTCTTATGGAGAAGAGGCGTCGTTTATTTTGGACCCCTTGTACGGCCCATTGTGTTGATCTTATGTTAGAAGATATAGGTAGGTTATTTATAAGCATGATCGGAAGGGCTAGAAGAATCACGGTCTTTATGTACAAACACGCCCTTCTTCTTAGTCAAATGAGAAAACACATTGGGGGTAACTTGCTATGTCCAGTAGTCACCCATTTCGCTACAGCCTTTTTAACACTACAAAGATTACATGCAAAAAAATCAGAACTTAGAAGCTTTGTAGTGTTGGCCGATTTTACAAGTGGGCCTTGGTCAAAGAAGGTTGAAGGAAAGCAGGTTCAACAAACAATCCTTTCGCAAAGTTTTTGGACACAAGTGATAAAGGCGCTAAAAGCATCCGAGCCCATAGTCATTGTGTTGCGATTGGTGGACGGGGATGTAAAGCCTGCAATGGGCTACATATATGATGTGATGGAGATGGCAAAAAATAAGATCATGGATCATTTTAACTATAGAGACGGTGATTACAAGCTAATTATAGATATCATAGATAGAAGATGGGGCAACCAAATGTCATCTCCATTGTATTTGGCTGCTTACATCCTTAACCCAGCCTGTTTATTCACTTTTGTTGATCCAGCAGAATCACTCACTATGCATATGGTTGAATTTATTGATGTCTTGGAAGGAATGATTCCAGATAGAGAAGAACAAGACAAGACTCAACTTTGCTGGACTTTTATAGAAAGAGTGAGGGGATATTCTCAAGGGATATCGTAATAAGGCATCGGACAATGAAATTATCTAGTAAGTACTAGTGTACTACTATGAATGTCAGTCTTAGTATCTTACAAATAGTTTTTCTACAAAGTGTCTCTTACTTAAACTGTTTTTCTCAGCTGACTGCTGGGCTGCTTATAGAGTAGACCCGAATAGGAAAGATCCAGCTCTAAAGAAGCTGGCTATGAGGAGTTTTGGACTCCCGTGTTCTGCCAGTGGTTGCGAGCGCAATTGAAGCACGTTCGAGGTGGTAAGTTTAGTAATTGTAAACTTCAATTTTTTAGTGTAAGGCCTAAGCTAAATTAATTACCTAAATAGCTAATGCCAAATGCGCTTTCTTTCATGTAGATTCATACCAAGAAAAGGAATTAGTTTGAGCAAAAAAAGCTCGATGACTTGGTTTTCGTTCAATACAATAAAAAATTGCTAGAACGATTCCAAACTCAGAAAGAAAAGCCTAATTTTTTTGACTCTATCTGCTTAGATGAGTTGGATGCAGATAACGAGTGGCTCGTAGAGACGAAGGACTCGGTATTTGCTGGAGAGGATCTGACATGGGCGCAAATTGAAGATGCCGCATACGAATAGACACCTGGTGAAGGTACCACTTGAAGGCAAAGGATGAGAGGGAGCCGGGGGGGTGAGTAGTAGCCGTCAACCCGTTGAAGAGATTGAGGAGATGGAAGAAGGAGATGGTGATAATGATCAAGCTGAAGATCCATCATTTGATGTTGATGAAGTATTAGTACATACAGATGATGAAGAAACGGAAGAAGAAGAAATGCATATGGAAGAAGGAGATGACTCGGATGATGATGGTGGTGGTGATATGCCACAATGACAAATAGATCAATGCATATAGTATATTATTAGATGAATAATAAATAAATAACTTCTTTATTTTGTTTACTAAGTGTGTTGATATTGATTGTTGATGTAGTGCTGAATGTTGATATTTCATATTTGTTAAATGTTAACTATATTGTAGAATGTAGAATTGTTGATGAATGATGACTTAATATTTAATTCATTATGTAATTGGTTTTATTTTATTTAAATTAAATATATTGCAAGGGCCAATGTCATATAATAATTTATTCATTTTTTTCTTAATTTATCCCTATTTTTCTGATTTTTTTTCAATTTTTTTTTGAAAATTTTATATATAAAAAAAGTGTGGTTGCATATGCAATTGTGCGATCGCATATGAGCACAGGCATATGCAATCGCACATGATCGCATATGCGATTTAACAACACTGGGTGAAACTTCACCATCATGTTCTTGTATAGATTTGGCTAACTTTTTCAATCATTCTTTATGAGCTGATTTATAAGGAGTTCCCAACATCTTATAGAATGATGAGAGCCTGGAGAGAAACTTTGATGTTTTGTGGCTCTTCTTTGTTTCCATGCTCGGCCTTGCCTCAACGTGTTGTCTTGGAGGACATCGATATCTACATGCCTCCGCCTCTTCCCTACTTATCTTCAAGGCAAGTTTCCGTTATTCTTCTTTTAGAGCTTTTAAATTGGCATTTTCCTCTTCTTCTTTCGTACTAATTTGTTACTCTCTCTATTTCTGAATCTTCATCTATTATAATAGGCTTGTTATGATATTTTTTGTGCCTAGTTGAATTTGGTGGAGGGGGTGGGAGTTTTCTTATTCGAGTCTAAGAGAGCTTGGAATAGAATTCGTACTTCCTGTAAGGCATTAGGACATGGTTTTGCGTCTCCTCCCCGGCTAGATAAGTGTATTGTTAGCCGATTTGTTTTGTTGACGAATTTGTCTCTACACAAACGGCATTTAATCTTCATTCTTCCAGATGTTGGGGAGTAGACTTGGGTACCGTAATCTCAAATGTCGGCGGATGGGTCATTAGACGACATTTTTGTACAAGGACTTTTGTTAATAAAGAATAACATTCTTAGGAGAAGTCATGAAGCCAATATAATTTTCAAGAAATAAATTAGATTACGTTCAAAATTTCAATGTCAATGTCAAGTACTCTACTCCAAAAATAACATAAATTAAAGTCTTACAGAACAAGTAATAAGATCAAGATGTCCAAAATATTTAAAACAATGTTTAAACTTTAAACACATGAAGGTGCAGTGCCAATCTCATCTAGATTCTCAGTCTCGTCCTCTTCATCATTCTCTTCATAAAATGAACTGCCACCCCAAACTGGACGTAACCAATCTTGCGTACAAACGAGTGCTTTAATTGTTATAGGTGCAAGAGAGCTTCTATACTTGTTCACCACTCTACTACCGGTGCTAAATGCAGACTCCGATGCCACTGTTGTTATCAGAATTGATAAAATATCTCGAGCCATCAACGATAGTGTAGGGTATTTTCCTTCACGAACTCTAGTCTTTCAACCAATCTAAAACGTCAAAGTCTTGGCTGGAGACCTTCATGGCTGGCTCCTTGAGATACACATCTAATTTTGAATAATTTGTTTGCTGACTCGCTTCATTTTGTTCTAAGGCTGAAAAGTACTCATCCAGAAAATTATCATTACCTATAGACGAACTTGAGCCATGTTCATGCATAAGTTGTGTGTCCTGACTTTTGGTAGAATTACCCACATAAGAAGAGTACAATTCGTTAACGAGGATCCAGTACAACAGCTAAAGCTATCAATAGGTGACATTTGCTCCAATGCTTTTCAAATTCCACTTGCATGCTTAACGCCATATTCTGAATATAATCTGGACCTGTTGTTACACTTCTTTGAAGAGCATCCTTAATGTTCCAAAGCTTTGGAAGAACAAATTTGCCGTTGGATATTTATTTCCGGAAAATAATTTCGTGCAATCATAGTAAACTCAAAGAAAACTACGGACATCTTTAGCTCTTCTTCAATCATCTTCACTAGGTAACAAAGCATATGCTTTATCACGAACTGCAAATTCTAGGAATGCAATTTTCAACTCAACTGCCGCATCCAACATTTCATATGTTGAATTCCAACGGGCGCACACATCTAACTTCAATGTTTTTTGAGTTCCAACATTTAAACGTTGGAGTATGTCATTCTAGATACTAAGTCTTGATGGTGACACGCATATATACTTCACGCTCTCTCTCATGTTCTCAATCGTGCCGTCAATTATTTTTAGCTCTTGCACAATTAGATTTAAAATGTGAGCACAACATCTCACTTGGAAAAATTTCCCCCCAAAATAAAGATTCCCTGCTGTCTTGAATTGGCTCCGAAAAAAGAAATCACGGCGTCATTTGTAGATGCATTATTTAGCGTGATTGAAGATGTCTTACTTTCGATGCCCCACTTCTGAAGACAATTGTATACGCGGTCTGAAATAACCAAACCGGTATGAGGGGGAGGAAGGTGATAAACGTTTAAAATTGTCTTACGTAGATTCCAATCTGCATCCACATATTGTGCCGTTAGCGACATGTACCCCTTCCTTTGGTTCAATGCCGTCCACAAGTCTGAAGTAAGACTAATACGTGAGACTGATGACAGAATGACTTTCATATTTGTCTTCTCATTCATATACATTTTCATGCATTCTCTTTTCACCGTGACCTGCGAACACTTAATCGGTTTTGGATTCAAGTATCTGCTGTATTCGCTAAAAAATCTGCTCTCTATAAATCTAAATGGTTTCTCCTCAACAATAACTATTATTGCAAACCACTCTTTTAGTTTGTATTTTTCAAATTTATGAGTGATGAGAGTAGCTTGCATGTCGGAGTCGCTTCCTCCAGATGAGGCAAATGAGAGCAATTGTTGGCCTAAACGTGTGATTTTTGGACTCTTAGCACAATTAATAGTATGTCTGCGATAATGTGAAGTTGATCCCTCAGAATGCTTTGCGAACGTTGACTTGCAATGCTTACATCTAACCTTCATAACACGGTTCGAACCTTCTTTCACCTCAACCTCTTTAAAATCGTCCCAAACTGCTGATTTTTTTTTTTCCTTTATTCGATGTATTTGAATTTAAGTTTCTCTCATCTCGTTCAACATCAACAACTGGAGGGGATGTGGCAGATGCACCAAAGCCAGAGGTAGTAGGCACATCCTCACTAGCCATCTTTAAATATGAAAATAAGAAAACAAGCATAAGATATGTGAAGTTTGAAGCTATGATTGTAATATGTGATTTGTAAGTAGGCATTTTCTAACGTCTCCTAGCTTTTAATTTCACTTTTTATCCCATTCAGTAATATATCATGTACTCTAATCACACAATTTACATGCAAGTCGAAAATTCGACAGCATCTCCCCATAATTCTCCAAATATATGTAAAAATTCTCTACCGTTTGAGTGTCATCACCATTATCTGTTATTCACAGATGGGAGGCAGTCAACCAGTTGAGAACCATATATTCAGAGAATAAATTGGGTTGATGCACCGAATCTCAAACTCTGTGTAAATTATGTAAGCAACAATAAGGTACATGATATATTACCAAACTGTCCAACTTGGGCAATTTAAGAATTCATATATATATATATATATATATATATATATATCAAACCAATAATTGATTTGAATACAATTTATTATATATGAATTCTTAAATGGGTAGGTAGTTTGTTAAATTCATCTCTCAAGTGTCAAGTGAAGTCACTCTAAAACTAATTGATTTGTGTTTAATTGAAGTATACAATTATAAATCATATATTTAATATATGATTTATAGTTGAATACTTGAATTTAGCATAAATCAAATTAAAATAATCAAATACAGGTATACACAAGTTTAGAATTTCTCAAGTAATCTCAAATTCAACCATTCAAGCAATCAAGAATCATATCCAAGTAAATTACTTTAATAAAACACAAATAAAAAACTTGAAGTCAAGAGTCAAATACAAGTCCACACAAGTATAGTATCCAGCTATTGAAATTCAACTGTTGAAGTAATGAAAAATCAAAGCAACCCAACTCTGACCCAACCCCGACGCAACCCAACTGATGGGGACATCACGCGCACTCACGCCACCCCCCCTACGCACGTACGTACGTAGGAGGACCCCACCATCGATCTGGCTCGATGACGACATCAAGGGAGAGCCTCCTAGCTAGAAGTCAAGTTTTGGTTCAGAAAAGTGGCCCGATAGTCAAGAAAAGCCCACCATGGGATCTCATGATCGTGGCCCACTCGTCGGATTGGTTTTATATTTTAGATTTTGCTTATTGTTATTATTTAGAACATCGTGAACGCTTTAGATTTCCCTGTTTGGTTTTTATTTTAGTTTACTTCATCGCCAAGTAATAGGTGTCGCCATGGTGCGAGTTTTTGGGTATAGGGTTCTCCCTATAAATAGGCACCCCTTGTAGTTCTTTTCATTCATTGAAGTTAATAAAAAATTCCTGCTTTATTTTTTCTGCTCTCTTCGTGAGTTGTGGAAGAATTCAAAAGTGGGTGCGAAGCCCTCCCTTTTCGAAGGGCTAACTACCGTGGTGCGAAGCCACATCGATCCCAATTCACCCCCATCTTCCATCATCTTTTTTTCCATCTTCCCCCACCATCCGTACTTCGAATTTGTCCTTTTGTTACATTAGATTTCTTCATTACAGCAGGTTTCCAGATTTCGGCCCGCAGGCGAGCTGAAACTTCGGCGGAGCATCACGCACAAACCGTACATCGGATCGAGCTGAGATTTGGGGGTTTTGGAGTCCATCCCTGGCCGACCAGGGCCAAGGTGGCCTTTTTCTGAATAGTGGGCCCACACGCACGTCCGTCTGGGCCATTGTTGCTGTCCACATGCGGGATCATCTTTTGGCTCAGGTTTTTATCATCTTTTATCCTTTCATAGCCGTTTTTCATGAATCCTAACCCTATATTACATGATCTCTAATTGATTTGCCCCTTTTTATCACCTTAGGGTTCCTTGAATTGAAATTAGGGAATCCCTTGGATTAGGGACTGATTTTTATGCATGAGTAGTTGATTTTATTTCCCTTTGACATCGTTTGGTTTATAATTTTTATTGGTCCAGTCCTAGCCTGTGTCAGCTTGGACCCGCATAGATTCCCCTTTTTAATTGAATGTTTGAATTTTCATGTGGGACGTGGAATTTGTGTGATTGTTTCTGAATTGGTAGGATCTAAGCCTGAAATCTTGCATATCATATTTAATTTTCCATGTCCTGCATCACCAACCCTAACTTGGAGTTGAACCGAGCTTGGCCTAGCTCGACTCGTGTACAACTCTACCCTGACCCAACCCACTGCCCACACCCTGACCCAACCCGACCTTGACCCAACTCGAACTCAACTCGTGTACAACTCTACCCTGACCCAACCCGACGCAACCCAACCCATTCCCCACGCCCTGACCCAACCCGACGTTGACCCAACTCGAACTCGACTCATGTACAACTCTACCTTGACCCAACCCGACGCAACCCAACCCTGACCCAACCTGACATTGACCCAACCTTGACCCAACCCGACGCAACCCAACCCACACCCTAAACCATTTCGACGCTGACCTAACCCGACGTAACCCTGACCCAACTCGATTGCATCATTAAAAGAAAAAAAGAAAAGTGTTTACCTGGCTTGAAGGATTAAAGGAGAGGAGAGACTTGAGAGTAGGGTGTCCCATATCGGTTACGATACGGGCGTATTGTCCGTTACGTATCGGTAACAGCCGTGTCCGTTATGCGATATGAGGCCGTAACGGTCACCCCACCGATTTCGTAGCCGTAACGGCCGTTACGAGGCGTAACGGCCGTTACTACCCAGTAACGGTCAGGGCGTAACGGTCAGAAAACGGTCACTTTTTTTTTTGGCTTTTTAAGGTACGTTTTTTCACTTTTTTCTTCTAAACTCTCCTAAATCATTCTATTGCTATTTTCGACCAATCTTAGCTTGTTATTTCAGATAAAAACAACTTATATTAACGATTTTCTTGTTTTGAAGCTCCGTGGGCCATTTTCTAGAAATTCCTCAAAAATAGGTATTTATATTTTTTATTGAATGTTTTACTGTTTTAATGGTAGAATATGATGTGTTAATCATAAAAGAAGATATTAATGTCCATTTTACAGATTGTTGATGTCATTTTATATTTTTATATAATTTTTTTCTATTTACGCACTATTTTTGGCCTTCTTTTTTTTAAATTCGAAAAATCAATTTTTATTGAATGGTTTGCTGTTTTAATGGTAGAATATGATGGGTTAATTATAGTAGAACATGTTAATATGCATTGATGTCATTTATATTTTTTATAATTTTTTTCTATTTACGCACTATTTTTGGCCTTTTTTTTTAAAAATTCGAAAAATCAATTTTTTTTTTAATGTTTTGCTGTTTTAATGGTAGAATATGATGTGTTAATCATAGTAGAACATGTTAATGTGCATTTTACAGATTGTTGATGTCATTTTATATTTTTTTTATAATTTTTTTCTATTTACGCAGTATTTTCGGCCTTCTTTTTAAAAAAAAAAATCGAAAAATCAATTTTTATTGAATATTTTGTTGTTTTAATGATAGAATATGGTGTGTTAATCATAGTAGAACATGTTAATGTGCATTTTACAGATTGTTGATGTCATTTTATATTTTTTTATAATTTTTTTCTATTTACGCACTATTTTCGACCCTTTTTTTTAAAAAAAATTGAAAAATCAATTTTTATTGAATGTTTTACTGTTTTAATGATGGAATATGATGTGTTAATCATAGTAGAACATGTTAATATGCATTTTACAGATTGTTAATGTCATTTTATATTTTTTTTATTTATAATTTTTTCTATTTACGCACTATTTTCGGCCATTGTTTTTAAAATTCGAAAAATCAATTTTTATTGAATGTTTTGTTGTTTTAATGGTAGAATATGATGTGTTAATCATAGTAGAACATGTTAATGTGCATTTTACAGATTGTTGATGTCATTTTATATTTTTTTATAATTTTTTTCTATTTACGCACTATTTTCGGCCTTTTTTTTTTTTCAATTCAAAAAATCAATTTTTATTGAATGTTTTGCTGTTTTAATGATAGAATTTGATGTATTAATCATAGTAGAACATGTTAATGTGCATTTTACAGATTGTTGTCATTTTATATTTTTTTATAATTTTTTTTCTATTTTCGAATTAGTGACTTATGTTTTTATTTTCTTATATTGGACAGGTTTTGGAGCTTCTTAGGGTTTAGAACATAAAATCATCTGTATTGATTAGATTCTGAAACTGTATATAAATTTAGAATAACGAGTGCCGAGTAGACTGGACTCACAATCTCACATACACATAGGTCATACTCTTATCTAATCTATATCTAATTATCTAGTATCTACCTAAATGTAAAGAAATGTCTGGGTCTAGCCAACAAGTAAGGATATTGGATGGCAACATTGTCAGAGGGTTGGTAGTACTAGGCACTAAATGAAGTGTAACTATTGTAATAGACTAGTGACTGGTGGAATTACCCGTCTCAAACAACATTTGACACATCGAAAGGGTTAAGTTGCGGGATGTACTAGATTACCGAAAGAGATAATGATTTTAATGCAAGCTAGTCTGGATGAGTCGAAGGGTAAACGTGCTACTATACAAAAGAAGAAAGATGAGATTTTGAATGCAGCTCGACAGGAGGTGTTTGGTCCTGAATATATGGGCGTTTGTGATGAAGTTATTATTGATTCTGACGAAGATTCAGATCGGGAATTAACTATAGCTAGGAGAGAGAGCTTGCGTCTAGCTAGTGAAGAGGAAGAACGTCACCGCATGTTTGGCGCGCATGGGTCAATACGTTATACCGGGGGGGGAGGGTTTGGTGGGTTACGACGTGTGTTTGGGAGCCGATGACAAACATCTTCACGTGATACCCTTATACGTTTGGATGAAGAAGTAAATGAGCCTAGGAGATCCTTTATTGATCCAATCCTGTTTAGGAAAGAATCAACTAAACAAAAGAAGATAAAACAAATGTGGAGTAGAATTTCGAACTTCCGTTGAGAAGCTAGATAGAGCAGCAACAAAGTTATTTATACATGCTAACATACCTCCTAACGTGGCTAATTCTCCATATTGGCAGGTGGTAATTGATGCAGCAGCAGAAGCAGGTGAAGAAGTAAAAGCTCCCACGGCTAAGGAGATTAGGGGGAAATGGACAGATGCAGAGTATGCAGATGTGAAAGCATACGTGGCTGCCTTTAAACCTGTATGACAAGCCAGAGGATGCACGATCATGTGTGATGGTTGGACTAGCCTAACTAGATGCAACATGATCAACTTCATGGTGTACTGCCACTTAGGAACTATATACCACAAGTCAATTGATGCCTCAGAGGTAACAAAAGATTCTAATTATATTACCGGACTAATGGATAAAGTTGTGGAAGAGATTAGAGAGGAGAATGTAGTGCAGATTATGACAGATAATGAAGCATCATATAAGCTTGCAGGACATAAGTTGATGAATAAGAGACGACATCATTTTTGGTCACCATGTGCTGCCCATTGTATTGATCTTATATTTGAAGATATTGGAAAGAGAGAATGTTAAGGAAATGGTCGAAAGGGCAAGAGAAGTGATGACGTTTATTTATAACCATAATTAAGTAGTCGCAACAATAAGAAAATTCACGAAATGATGAGAGTTGTTGAGGCCTGCGGCGACTAGATTCACAACAAACTTTATCGCATTAGAGAGTTTATTCCAGCATAGGGGAGAGTTGAGTGAGATGTTCGCTTCCCGAGAATGGCTCAACACAAAACATGGGCAGAAGACATCAGAGACACCG
The DNA here is from genome assembly GCF_029962835.1 of Magnolia sinica. Lineage (NCBI taxonomy): Eukaryota > Viridiplantae > Streptophyta > Magnoliopsida > Magnoliales > Magnoliaceae > Magnolia > Magnolia sinica. The sequence goes on from NC_080584.1 coordinate 33,885,773, forward strand.
GTTGAAGTTGCGAACACCATACGGGACAACAAATATTGGAAGAGGGTCAAGTCGATCTTAAAGGTGATGGGCCACTAATGAGGGTATTTCGTCTTGTTGAAACCGACGAAGCACCTACCATGGGCTTCCTATACGATGCCATGGATAAGGCAAAGTTGGCAATTCAACGTGATTGTAGAAGCTGAGAGTCTTCTTGGAAGATGATCGACAGGAGATGGACAAAACAACTCCATTATGATCTTCATGCAGTGGGTTACTACCTAAATCCTAGGTACAAATATGCCCAATCATTTGTTGCGGATGATGAAGTTCATGTCGGGCTAAAGAATGTGATAAAGAGATTAGAGCCTGACTTAGATATGCAAATAAAGGCGTTGAATGAATTAAATACATTTGGAAATCGCCTAGGTAGCTTTGGATATGCTCCTGCACAGCATGCGGTATCTAAGTTGCAACCGGCCGAATGGTGGATTAATTTTGGAGAGAGTACGAAGGCTCTCCAAAAAATTGCAGTAAAAGTTTTGAGCCAGACAACATCTTCCTCTAGCTGCGAAAGGAATTGGAGTTGTTTTGCACTTATTTATTCAAAGAATAGGAATAGATTGCATACTAAGACATTAGATAGACTTGTCTTCATGCACTACAATATAAAACTAAGAATGCGATGACATCATAGGAGCATTACAGCCGCCGATGATGTAGACTACTGTCCAATAAACGCGGATGATATTTATGATGAGGATGACCCGCTTCTACCGTGGTTGGAAACAAGGGAAAAACAAATTGAAGAGGATAGTGAAGAATTAGAAATTGATGACCCAGAAATATGCACAGCGCAACAAGAGAGTTGTGCACATGTGTTGGACCCAGCAAGAGGGGTAGTGTTTATGCCAAGTACTGTTCAAGATTAATAAAAGAGTACGAGCAGTGGTAGCATGACCGTGTCGGATGATGGTGATGATGACCCCCCTGCCCTTGGTGCTGGCACTTCTGGTGTTGCTCAGCACCCTATACAGCCGTCTACAGATTGCGATGCCGATGAACATCGACGAGGTAGTACACGAGGTCGGACTTATGAGTGTACCGAGTCACGATACAGTCAGCAGGAGGAGGGTACGTCTAGTGGTGCACCGGGTTCGGGAGGTCCGGAACATCAGCATGCTCATGGTCCTAGTTATTATGATGGATATTCTTATAGTCAATTGGATTATAATTATGGTGGTTATACTGAGCCTGTTCTATCACATTCATGTTGGAGTAGTCCTCCCGATCAATATCCACATGATTAGAGATATCCAGATCCAAATCCAAGTTAGTCATCACAATAGACGCACTCTCAATCTCAAGATTCTCAACAGGTTGAGTACGGGCACAAGTATGGCTATTCGACGGGCATTGGTGGATATCTTTACTCGGGGTCGAAGTCGTTGCCTAGTCAGGATCAGTTATCCTCTGGTTTTGTTGATCTAGTATTTCCTTCTGGCACTAGATATTATGGATATGTAGCACCTCCACCTATTAGACAGCATCAGCTTGATGATGACGATGACGATGATGTGGAGGTCGAGCAACCACAAAAAAGAGAATTTTCATTTTGGTGGTGATTTGTGATTGCAAGTATATATTTGTATTAAGGTAAGTATTTGCAGCAGACAGCTCACAGCAATATTATTGCAAGAAGCCAAGCACACACTTGAGTCCTTGACACTGCTGAACTTGTATTTAAAATAGCTCCCCTGACAATCAATCAAGTAATCCTTAATCAAGTTGCAGGGGAGTATATCAGACACTACTAATTTTTTTATATAATATTCTTGACTTGAGGATGACAAGTCACAGACAGGAATCACAGTCACAACCATATGTATGTTCCAGAAAATCCTCAAAAATAATTGCAAACACCTACACATGTAAGATATTTTCATATTACATTCATTCTAATATATCTATCATTGATAATAAATAGTTAGAAAATTAAATATATGAATTTTGTAGTCAAATTCAGGTTATCTGGTTCATAAATTCATCAGACAATCCAATACAACTTCTCACCAAAGAGTGGACCGTTACACCACCATAAACATGTTCTAATTTATAAATGAATGCATTTTTGGAATGCTTAGAATATTCTGGATTTAATCCATATTTTTTCATATTTTTTTGGCAAAAAAAAAATTCATTGTTACGCTGCCGTATCACCGTTACGCCCCCGTATCCGTATCGGTATCGAAGGGCACCGTTACGCCAACCGATACCGATACGGGATACCTTGCTTGAGAGTAGAGAGTAGAGAGACCGTCGTCTGCCACTCGGTCGCACCGTCGGACTCGGTGGTGGGCGGGCTCTGCCGGACTACCATCTGGCAGCTGCTCACTCATAGTCAGTCGCACTCGTCTCGGGTAGGGTAAAATGAAAAGAGGGAAAGGGAGGGGAAGGGTTTAGGGTTTTTACTTTTTTACTTTTACTTAAAAAAAAACTTATATATATATATACATATATATATATATTATAAATAATATATATAATTTATTTTGAGCGAGCCGAGTTCGAGTCGAGTCGAGTCGAGTCGATTCGAGCCTGACCAAGCTCGAACTCGGCTCGATTTTATTTGAGCTAAGGTTATTGGCGCTCGGCCTGACCCGAACCATATTGCGAGTCGAGTCGGAACGAGCTTAACCGAGTCTATTCGGAACGAGCTTAACCGAGTCGATTCGAGCAAGTTTCTCGAGCTAGCTCGACTCGTGTTCGGCTCTATGAAGCATTCTTTTCCCCTCCTTTTCTTTGTACCTTTCTATCTAAGATCCATCCTTATTTTCTACTTGGTACTAGAGATAAGATTCCCGCATTGATTGAAGGTTTCTTAGGAGGGGATCTGATGAGGACATCCACTCGTTTAAAGTTTATCGTCGACGGAAGCGAGCCTCACAAGTCTCACTATGGATAGGATGAGATTGAAGATCAAGAGAAGCTTGTTGCATAAATTTTTTTAGTTAGTCTTATGTTAATTTCCTATTGCAGAAATTTTTATTTTTAGAATTTCCTATTTTTAGAAATTTCTATTTTTAGAAATTGCTATTTTTAGATATTTCTATTTTTAGAAAATTGTATTTTAGTTAGTTTCTTGATTGTCAGAAAATTCTATTATTAAGAAATTTATATTTTTGTTAGTTTCATACTTAGGTTGTTTCTAAACTAGGACTTTTGTTAGTTTCCTGTTTAGGTTGTTTCTAATCTAAGTAATTAGGGGTATTTTGGTATTTTTCTTTTATTTGCAAGTTTTATTTAAAGGGAGTTAAGCCCTAAACATTGATGTTGATTTTTTTGGAGAAAAGAATAAAGCTACAGAGCTCCACAGTCAGGTGTGAGACATTCCTCTTCCTCATTCTATTCCTCCTTCAACTTTCTTTCTCTGGTTAATCATTCTAATCTTTTTCTTATTTATTCTTTCTTCCATTTAGTTTATTTGCAAAAATCTGGAATTCTATTTGTGAATTTCCTACTTCTTGGATCTATTCAAACGTCCTCAACTGATAATTCTATTTGATCTAACAATTTGTTAAATGATTAGATCATCACGTTGAATTGACCCTTGTGAGACATGAAAGTCCCATCTTATGTAGGATCCACTTTTCATATTTAAATCTTTAGTACTACATGATTGTAATGGATGGCCATGATCATTGATGAGTTTTCTTTTAGATAAATTTTATTTATGATGAATAACCACACTGAAAATTGATTGTTTATTTTGTGTTATCTTAAATTCTAATTCCGCACATCTAAGGTAGATCATGTTGACCTACATCATATTTTTGGTATCAGAGCTTTGGATCTTCCATAGGGTCATTTAGTTTGATTTTCCATCATTCCATCATCTCATAGATCTAGCATACATGATTTGTGTCCATTTTTAGGGTTTTTCTAGATTTAGAAGGTTTCCTAATTTAGAGACTTTTCTTTTTCAGAAAGTTTCCATATTTGGAAAATTTCAAATTTAGGATTTTAATTCCAGATTTAGTAGTCTCCTGGTTTGGCAAATTCCAATTTCGAAATTTACTATTGTTTAGAAAGTTTCCAAATTTAGAAAATTTTTGAATTTAGAAATTCCTAATTTTGGAAAGTCTAGATTTAGTAAGTGTCAAGTTTAGAAAAGTCCATTCTTATTGTAGTGGCTAAGTCTAGCATTGTAGCAGAGTACAGGGTTGTGGCTCATGGTGTTGTAGAGTTAGTGGCTGAAAATTATATTATGTGATTTTTGAATCAAGGTGAATGCTCCTATGAAGCTATTTTGGGGTAACAAGGTAGCCATTAACATGACACAAAATCCAATTCAACATGACTGTACCCAACATATTGAAGTTGATAGATACTTCATTTGTGAGCAGGTTCTCTGTCAAGATCTTTGTTTACTATTTGTAATAATTGAGATTCAGCTTGTCGATGTTTTTCACTAAGGGAGATTAAGTCAAATTTGGAACCTGTTCTTAGCAAGCTGGGCATGTACCTAGCTTGAGGGGGAGTCTTGAGATATGTGTTAGAAATGGCTTTTATGTAATATGGGATAGGATAAGGGCCTATTGGTAATTTTCTAAAGTTCTTTTTTATATATATTGAGAAATATGCAAGAATGCACCTACATTTTTCTCTCTTGAAATAGTGTCTTTTCCTCTCATTTCTTCTTCTTTTTCTCTTATTCTACTTTTCTTTCTGCCTTTCCATCTGAGATCCATCCCTATTTTCTACTTCATTCATTTACGTGCCCATAAGGTCCATACCCTTTTTATTTTTATTTATTTTTTTATTTTTTTTACACACGCACACACCCCACACACTCACGCTAGTGGAATTTCACCACCTATGGGTACTCAAACCCTTGACCAGGAGTTGGAACTCCTGAGAGTCTACCACCCGAGCAAGAGTAAGGACCCATGCCCTCATTAGGTGTGGGACACATGCATGTTGAATGCGATTGTTAGTTATATTATTGTTTATCTTATTCTTCTCATGTTTGTGAACCCACCAAATGAGTGGAACAATTTGATATTTGGGTTAGGGCATGCTCATGGTGGGCCCTACATAATGAATGGACCTATAGTGCATCAAGAATGCAAATGATGGTTCTCACATATGCCAATCATACTCATGGTATGCTAGGGATTCTAATAAGGGAGTATTTTGCTGGTGCACTAAGTGAGTGCACATGTGCCAACATGCGATGTCCAAGCCTCTCACTAGGTGGCCCCTAGTTGGTAGGTTTCCCGGGCCAAAAAATGGTTGGTCCGCACATCTACGGAGCAAGATATGCAAAAAAGAAACTGACAATTAAAAGAAATCAGCTAACAATCTACATTCAATGTTCTGTGGCCTAGAAGATTAGCATACAGGAATAATTTTAACTTTCAAAATTGTAAATGGGCCCACGTGATTGCTCATGGATCTCCATTTTGGCACGTGTTGCCCTTCACTAACAAGGTACTTCATGGTGCACTTGCATTTCTTAAAGAGGAAAGGGGCAATGGTTCTTAGGTCTGTTGCCATTTGAAATGGGCAAAATTGAAGAAAGAAAACATAAAAATTAAGGTTGTGTTTAAATTTCATTACAATTTTGTATAATTGGAAAATAACAAAATTTTGATTTAACAAAAAATTGTCCAGTTTTTTACGTTTTATTGAATGTTTGGCCATCTTAGCTTAAATCACAAATTTATTAAATTATTAGCATTATGAATCTTTGGGATGCTTTATAACAACTAAAAGTTAGCAATTCTTTAGAGGCAAAGAGAATCAAATGTGGGGCCGTCATGATGACAAATTAAATAAATTCTATGTATCTACTATCTTCCATCATGTGGCCTATGGGGCCAACCTTTGATTGCTTGTTCCTCTTAAAAGTCAGTTAGATTGGATGATCCTACGACATCGTTCAATACCTAGGATGAGGGATGGTCCATATTGGTTATGGAGAGGGTTCGATCATTAATTTGGACCATCCGTTGTGCATGGCGCACCTTAGATTGAATGTCCCTCCCAAAAGATTGCTTGGATTGGACCATCATCATCATCATCTAGGCCTTATCCCAACAAATTGGGTTGGGTGCGTGAATCCTTTTCCTTAGGATACATGTTGGAGGTTATCGCATAAGGTTGAGGCCAATTGCCAACTTGACGCAATCCTCCTCCTTTATTTGGGCTGGGGACTAGACCAACAACGAGATCGTAAAACTCCCACAAGCACAATTTAATAGACTAGTACATGGGTTGATTACAATCAAGCAGTATCTAATAGTCTATTACATTGGTTGCTTACAATCATCAAGTCGATTAACTGATAATGAGTTATTGCTTGGATTGCATGGCCCTAACTATTCAATTAATGGGTTAATGGATGGCTCATATTGATTATAATAGAGGTCCAATCATTGATCTGGACCATCCATCGCGTGAGGCCCCACCCACCATTGATTGCTTGACCCTCTTAAAAGTCACTTTGATCAAATGATCGTAGCCATTTAACCAATGGCTATGAAAATGGATAGCCATATTGATTGTAAGAGAGTGTTCATTCATTGATTTGGGCCATCCCTTATGTGGGGCCCACCTTTGATTGCTTTTCCTCTTAAAATTTGGTTTGTTCAGATGATCCCAGCCATCTGTTCAATGGGTAGGACAAAGGAAGTTTCATATTGATTATAATGTAGAAGGTCCAATCACTGATTTGGACCATCCTTCTTGTGGGGCTGACTTTTAATTGACCATCCCTCCTAAAAGATCACTTTGATTGGGTGAGCCTATGGCTAGTAAAATGGAAAGATAATATTGATTACCATAGAGGTCCAATCATTCACATGGACCATCCATTTTGTGTGGCCACCCTTGATTGCCCATCTCTCTTTAAAGACACTTTGATAAGATAATCGTAACCGCTTGATCGATATCTAGGAAGATGGACAGTCCATGTTGACTATAATAGGGAAGGTGCGATCATTGATTTGGACAGTCCATCGTATGAGCTACCTTAGATTACCAGTCCTCGTCACTTTTCTCTAACAAAGGGGGCTTAAACGAATTTCCAAAGAAGAGGGTATGATGGAATAAAAATGGAAGGGATGTTTGTTTGTGAAAGTCTTACTGCCGGGGTCTTAATTCATTTTTGATTTACTTAATCTTGGCAAAAGCACATTTGGATGTGATTCACATGAGATTTTTGTTTGTTGAAATTTTTGGCAGATACAAATGCCTGCTTTCCCTTGGGAGTTCTACATGTATCGACAACTTGATAAGCGCATTCCAGATGAGGAAGTATGCATTCATGAGAAATTGTTATTATGTAATGGGTTCAAAATTGATATTTAAATGTTGCCTATTTGACTTCTCATTTTGCTAGAGATCAAGCTTTGGGCTTGCTTATAAAGCACATATCTATTCAGATTGCAGCATCCTAGTTTGTGAGTATTTAGATCATGGAACACTTCAGGCAGGTGCATCATATCTTCGTGTATTGATTGCATAATTTACTTCTAGTTGTCAAATTTAATCTTCACACAAGTACCTTATACAGGATGCTATAAATTCCTACTTGGTGATTGGCCAAACCATGGAAGAAGTGCTATGCATATATTATTCTATAGAGATGTTGCGCATTCTAGAAACATTGCATAATGTTGGAATCATTCATGGTGATTTCAAGCCCGACAATTTGCTTGTTCGCAATTCTAGGTAATCTCTATTTTGTTAATGTTGCTAGTCATCTTTTAGATTTATTTTTTTTAAAATTTATTGATTTTTTTAATTTTTTAAAGAGGATTCATTCAGAACAACTTATGAAAATCATGCTTTATACTGCTTGCCTACCTACCTGTACTAAAATTACTGGAATACTTCTAAGAATTCCATTTTTTCTCTCTTGTTGCTGCTTCTAGTTCTAGTACGAAGGTATTCACAGACCCTTTTGGTGGTCTTTTATTTGCGACACATCTATTTGGAACCCTTGTACTGACATCTTCCCCCTCCACTACCTCTTCTCCATCTTTGAAATTTGATATTATCATCTATTTTCTTTTTTCTATATTCACTATACAAGGTCATTTTGTATGCAACAAAGCAGTTTTGAATTAAACTTGATTATCTTGATCAGTTTTGTTTCAAGATGGAAAAAGCCATGAAATCTATTCGGGAAAGGGCAGCGCCCCTCGGGTATAAACACGAACTTTTATATGTTTTATGTTTATTGTCTTGTGAGTAGTGTAGTTAAAGGCACAGGTGCATCCTAAGCAAATCTGCTCTTGTAGCGCGCCCGAAATGCCTAGGTATGCCTAGGTGCACGCCTAGAGATTCTAGGCACAATTTTTAATTTTATATGAATAAATACTATTTAACTATTTATAGATAGAAGTTGATTTTATTTTATTTTATTTATTTATTTTTTTAAATGATCAAAGTCCTAATTTTATATGAATAAATACTATTTAACTATTTATAGAATTTGTGGGAAATATCATTTCCTACTTCCTATCTTTGTTGGAAAAGAAACTAATTTATTTTTCCATTGTCACACCTAAGAAAGTTTCTCAAGGGTTACGCCCAAATGTGTTGCCATCCATCTTCAATCGCTTCACTTGTGCCACATCTGCCAATGCGCCGATTGAGGCATCATCCATCTTCAAATACACCCAACGCGTGCCACTGTGCCAAATGTGCCAATGTGCCATATTTGGCACCATCCATCTTCTCATGTGCCCAATATGTGTAAAGCATCCCACATGTGCTAAATTGTCATGTGATACTGGCCATCTTCTCTTATCGCCACATGTGCTAATGTGCCACATGTACCCTATTCATCTTCTCTTGCACCATCCATCTTCAATCGCTTCACTTGTGCCACATCTGCCAATGTGCTGACTGAGGCATCATCCATCTTCAAATACACCCCAACCGTGCCACCTTGGCACTGTGCCACATTTGGCACCATCCATCTTCTCATTTGCCCTACATGTGTAAAGCATCCCACATGTGCTAAATTGCCATGTGATACCATCCATCTTCTCTTGTCGCCACATGTGCTAATGTGCCACATGTACCACTATTCATCTTCTCTTGCATACCACATATGCAAAGCACTCCACATGTGCCAATGTGCCACATGTGCCATTGACCATTGCCCATCTTCAATTGCTCTAGGTGTGCCACCTGCTAATGGTGCCAATTTGCAGACGTGTTGTGGTGTAGCTAGCGAATGAGACTCATCAACCGCACGCAGTTGTATCAAACCCTTGGACTAAGTCATGCCCAAATACACCCAATTCAAGAATAGAGATTCTTCCACTTGAAAAGAAAGGGAAAAATGATGCAATTACCAGCATATCATATGCCCCCACATGTGAAAACATGCAATTGCACAAACTTTAGCCCAAGGCTTGTAGAGAAGATAAAAACGTCCCAAAAGCTGCTGCAAATTTTGTGCTTATTGAGTTTTTATATGAAGAGAAACAAAAGAAAAGCCTTAACACTAATTTGGGCCTTTCATCAAGAATAAACTATGGGCTGGATGTTATAATCTCAGTCGTACAATCTTATTATTATTATAAAGAAAAGACTAAAATAACTCTACTTAAGTGAGATATAATCACATTAAAAAAAAAAAAAACACTAAAATCATCCAAAAATAAACCAAAATTCGTAACTTAAGGGAAATGCCACCCAAAGACTCTTTTGCGGACAAAAAAATGTACCATGAGTGCTATAATGCGTGGTCCATTGATGGGTTTATGGATTTGGCCCATTATGGAAGATATTCGGGCCCCTTTTGACGCTTTACTCCATCCCAAAACTCCTTGGCAAGTACATTAACCCGATCCATAACATTGGATAATCCATGTCCTCATCATCCTTCTTGGGTTAGGAAGGACTTGACCTCAAGTTTGATCTATTGACTGTTGCCTTGTATGGATTGAACACATTAGAAGTGTTCATTCCAGGTGGTAGCTCAATGCGATAATTGTTGTCATTAATCCGCTTCAAGATCTTGCATTGGCCAACCTTTTTCTGCTTCAACTTGTTGTAAGTGCCTGCTCCAAACCTTTCATTCCACATGTAGACCCACACTAGATCTCCCTTGTCGAAAATCACCTATCGTCGTCTATCTGCCGTAAACCTTGCATGGGATAGAAGAGTAACGTCCCTCATGGTTGCGGGTTTTGTTTGGATTCTCTTTCATGGGTTTCAATACTATTTTCTAATTATCTTTAAAGGTGTATGTATTTTTTCCAACCATTGTGAATGGTTCACCCATCGAACTACCATGGTCGACCCAATAATATGTGGCACATGTCCATCCCTTGAACTATGTCGCACCACATATTGTCATGAATCTCATGATAGGTTTTACCAACCGTGAATGAAACTAAGCGACGACAAGAAACCTTTACCTTGCTACCTCGCTTAAACCAAACAAGTTTATAAGGAACTGGATTCTTCTCGGTCTTCAATCGGAGTTTCTCTAATACCTCTTTCGAGATGTCATTTTCACGGTTGTCCTCATATGCCTCTAGAATTTTGTATTTGTCCTCTAAAATCTCCCCTTTAGTTTGATTGTTATACAACATCATCACAATGGTGATGATAATGCTGCATATCAATCACACTGCAGGGAGATTTGTATAGGACAATCATCAGACCAACCATGTTTTATGGATAGAATGTTGGGTAGTCAAGGAACAACACATTTTTTTTTCCTTTATAAAGAAAAGGAATAATACATTTATAGGATGAGTGCGATTGAATTGAGAATGTTGAGATGGATGAGTGGAAAAACTGGGAAGGATACAATTAGAAATTAATGCATTTGAGGGAACTTATATGTAGTACTAATAGTTACTAAGATGAGGGAAAGTAGACTGGTTTGGCCATTGTACCAGAGACAAGGTATTTAAAAACGGTTATGTAACGACCATTATGTAATGGTAATGGTGGGAGCTATTACACATTACAGGGCCGTAATGGTTGTTACAGAAAAAAATGGCCCGTAATGGCCGTTATGGGATTGATACCCCCCTTTTTTTAATAAATAAAATAAAAACCGGTCGTAATGTCCATTATGCGGGTCGTAATACCGGCGGTAGCTGTTATGGCCACCATTACCATTATTGGATACCTTGATCGGATACTTAGATTTGGACTAGTTAGCAGTGAGTTAATTCAAGTCGAAGGCTTATAAATGGGAGAGGAGGTCCAAAAAGACGATGGTGGATGTAGTAAGAAAAGATTTGATGGCTTATGATTTCACTAAGGATATGGTCCTTAATAGTGTGGAATGGTGGACCATAGATTTGTGTAGCTGACACCAATTAGTTGGGATACGGCTTAGATGATGATGATGATGTGAGGTGCAATATAAATCAATTTTTTAGTGAGTGTTGGTTTTTTTTTTTTTTCAAAATATATGATATCGTATTGATAGGCGCAAATTTTTTTCATGAGAGTTTCGGGCAGACCAATCAACCCAAAAAGGAGGCGAGGTCCACCTATCGTAAGGAAGACAAAAGGAGAATAAACAAAAGCTAGAGTTCCCTCAGATTTCCCAATCCCATCCTGTCTAGGAATAAGAGACCTTTGGTGATCTGGGGCAGGTCCATCGCAGATAGAAAGAGTGTCCTGGACTGGGCAACACTTCCTGCATTTACTTCTTTAGGGATGTGGGAGATTGAGATTTCCAAGTCAGTCGAGATTCTCTTGACTCTGGCCCACTAGTAGCTCATGACCCATGAGGGAGACGAGTTCCTCATAAGGATATCCACAATTGCTTTAGAATCACTTTCCACCTCAACTTTGGGGTAGCCCAAATTCACACAGTAGGAGAGGCCCTCCCAGATTGCCTTGATTTCTAATCTTGAGTTAGAGCCAAAGCTGAAACCAATGTTCATAATATCGATACTATCAGCCGATATTATCGTTGTCACTTGCTAGCGATATGAAACTCAACAAAACTCAGCTCAAAAATGAAAAAAAAAAAAGGAAATTCTCGATATCGCACTATATAATCCCAAGATATCGCAAAATATTGTGCAATATCACCAATATTGACGATATATCACAAGATATTGTGAAATATCATGCGATGTCGACGATAAAGCCGATAAAGTAGCCATCATTTTCAGCAACATGAGGCAAAATCCTCGCTGCTACCCCACAAATTCGAAAAAAAAAAAAATTCTCTTTCCTCAAAGATCTATTAGGTAATCGTCTTCGACTGAATTTGGTAGGCCAAACGTCGAGTGCGTTGGATCGGGCAAAAAAAAACTTAAAACCCTTCTTTTTTTTCTTTCGAAGAGAAATTCTTTGGAAAAAATTAGATTTCTATCGAGGTTATGGGGATTTTGGGAGGGATTTGGAAAAGGGATGGAATTTGGGCGAGATTTTTGGGCTTTCGAAAGGATTCGAAATCGCGATACCTTACGAAGCCTACAGAGAAGAAAACTGGGCGATGGTATTGTTGATTCTCTCCTTTAACTAAGGAGTAGATTCGGTGTGACTCCGATGTATTTGATACGGTACAACCCTTACAGTGGGGCCCACCTTGATGTATATATTTTATATCCATTTCGTCCATACGTTTTTAGGTATCAATTTAGGTCATGAGACAAATAATGAGGTAGATCTAAAGGTCAAGTGGACCCATCACAGAAAACAGTGTGGATTGAACACTTACCATTAAAAACTTCTTGAGGGCCACAGAAGTTTTCGATCATGTTGATATTTGTTTTTTCCCTTAGTCCATCTCTTCCTAGACTTATGAATAGATTAGATCACAAATAAACATTATGATGGGCCCTAGGAAGGTTTCAAGTTTCAATGGTGGGCGGACTGTCCTGGTTGTTTTCTATGGTGGGGTCCACTTTGAGCTTTGGATTGGCCTCATTCTTTGGTTGATGCACAAAAATGATCTATCCAAATGGATGGATGGTGTGGATACAACACATGGTGGGCTCACGGTGAAGGTCACACTCACATCGCTCGTCCATGTGCAGCGGACTGAGAACGGATTAGTTGTTACCCCAAGAATAGCTAAGTGGGTGTTACTCTAACCGTGTGGGGCCCATCTTGATGTTTATATATATATATATATATCCATGCCATCCATATGTTTTTTCATCCCATTTTAAGACATGATACCAAACCCCAAGAAGATCTAAATCTCAAATGGACCATACCACTTGAAGCAGTGATGAATGAGATGAATGACCATTATTAAGGAGTGGGGGCCACAGTTTTGGATCAAGCTGATCTTTATATTTTTCCTTCATCCAGATCTTCTTGGCAGTAACAACAGGTTCAATTGCAAATAAACCTTATGATGGGCTCTTTGGAATTTTTAATGGTGGGGCACTCAACTATCATGGTTTTTAGTGGTATGGTCCACCCAAGATTTGGATCTGCATAATTTTTGAAACCCCATCCTCAAATGATTTGTAGAAACGGACGGACAGTGTGGATGTACAAAAATATCACCCATGTGGGCTACACGTTAGGGGTAACACCCACTAAGCTATTCCTCCCGAGCAGATTGTGGGACTACCCTAACTCGGGCGGATGCGGACTCGGAGTTCCCGTGCTGGGAAGCTATGTGGGGCCCATTGTGAATTTTGTGATGAATCCATGCCATCCTTCCATTTTGCATGATCATTTTAGGACATGTGACCAAAAATGAGATAGATATAAGAGTCAAGTGGGCCATAAGAGAGGTAAAATTGGGGAAAGAAATTCCTATCGTTGAAACCTTTCTGGGCTCCAGCTTGATGTGTATATGACATCCAAACCGTTTATAAGGTCATTCCGGCTAGGATGAATTGAAAACACTAAAATCTTAGCCTGATACAAAACTTTTGTGGCCATACGAATGTCTACGGTAGTTGCTCAATCCCCGTTGTTTCATCTCATGTGGCCCACCTGGCTCTTAAATCAAGCTCAATTTTGGTTGCATGTCCTAAAATGATCAAGCCAAACGTATGGACGGGGTGGATTCATCAAAAACATCATGGTGGGCCCCATCTAGGTTCTTAGCACATAAACTTTCTGGGAAAGGTTTTCAGCAGCAAATCTGCGTCCACTTTGTGGGCGCTGTTTTGGTGGATACCTAATTGTGGACTCATTGTAATGTATGTGCCTTAAATCCACACCGTCTATCCATTTTGAAAGCTCATTTTTAGGCATGATCCCAAAAATGAAGTAGGTCTAAGTCTTAGGTGGACCATAACACAGTTAACAGTAGTAATTGAATCCCAACCATTAAAACTTCTTGGGGTCCACTGGAATTTTTATTTGCCATCCAACTTGTTGGTAAGGTCATAAAGACCTTAATGAAGAGACCACACAAATATCAGCTTGATCTAAAGCTTTTGTGGCCCATGAAAAGTTTATAATGATTGATTACTGCTATTTCTTGTATTATGGTCCACCTGAACAAATTATTAAAATATTATTTTTTAAATTTCTTCAATATCCTTTGCTTTTGAATGCATTGGTTGTGTTTTCATAAATGTCCCGATACATTTATAAATGTTATGCTTCATATTTGAATATAATTGCCTTTTTTTTTTTTTCAATCAGACAACGCATGGTTTAGGACCTTATACAAAGGAAACCTATTATGTGCACTTCTTTTTTGAGATTTTATGATTTAAAAGTGTTTATTAAGGTCTTTTTTTAATAATCCCTGAAGTTTCATTGAAAAATTCAACCATTTTTTCCCAATGTTTCCCCATGTTTCCCAAAAAGTGTGATAAATTACGCGATACAAACGATATATCCCATGCGATGACCGATACGTATCTCTATCCCAAGGTTGTGATACATCGCGCGATACCGAGATTTCAAACACTGGTTGAAACCGGACGAGAAAGCAAAGAGAAACTTTCCATCACTATTTTTGCCAATGCCACCCCCCCAGAAAGGCCCGGGTTCCCCAATGAGGAGCCATCAACGTTTATCTTAACCCATCCAGATTTAGGCCTAACCCACTTGATCAGTTGGAATTGTTTTTCAATGCCTGGAATGTCCCTGATTCGTAACTCAGATAGGGCTAGAGCTGAAGATCGTTTAACTGTTTTTGGGAGAGGGAGGGTTGGGGCGATGCGGCCGATCCAGAGTTGGATTCTAGCCATGGCTTTCGTTGGGCAGGTTGGGATATTATCGAATTTCGCCGCATTTCTGGACATCCAGATCTCCCAAAAAATCAGGGAGGGGATGAGGCCTTTGAGGGTGTGAAGTTGGTTAGTTGATGCAGCCGCTGCCCACCATTTTGATGCTCTGGTGACTGTTGAATCTTGATTAGAAGAGTAGACCTTGAAGATCGGCTGAAAAAAGTTCCATAATGGGCCCCTTTTGATTGTGACTTGTCATCAACCGGAATGGCTTTGTGAATGAGCCTCCATGAAAGAAGAGAGATTTTTGGGGGCAGCTTCGAGTGCCACACCCAAATGGCCCACAATTTTCTCACTCCTGGGGGTCTAGCAGATTTCCAAGCTTGACTAACCTGAAGTTCTCCTGAGGGAGAAGCGACCCACACCTGCTTGTCTTCCACATTCGAGGTACCGAATCCCTCATCCACCATGTGATCGAGAACCAGGGACGGGAGAAGGAGCTTGGCTGCTTCCACATCCCTCCATCCATCAGGGCCAATGAAGGTGTTGACTTCGGAGTGCAGCGATTGAGGGGGGGCGGACTGAAGCTTCCAGTCCTCCAGGGGCCCAAAACCGGTCCAATCGTCTAGCCAGAATTTGCACCGTCCAATCCCCAACAACCAGCGGGAGCCGGACAAAATAAATGCAAAGGTTTTCCGAATGTTTTTCCAAAGAGGCGAGGCCCTAGGGACAAGCCTCTCACTATCTTCCATGTGGAGATCGGCTGAGTATTTCTCTTTCATAAATGTAGCCCAGCAACTGTCTTTTCCCCTGCATAAAATAACCCAGGCCATTTTCATCCTGAATGCCTGCATGATGGAGGACAAGTTTTTCACTCCTAGCCCTCCTTCCTCCAATGGGGATGAGATGAGTTTCCAATAAACCCAATGACAGTGCTTTCGGTCTTCTTCCCAACCCCAAAAGAAATCAGCACACGCCCTCTCTAATTCACCTAGGAGAGTGCAGGGGATGTCTGTTGCTGCCATGTAATGGACAGGTATGCTGCTTAGGGCATGTTTGATCAGCGTGGTGCGACCCGCTTGAGATAGAATTTTCCCTTTCCAACCCGCCAAATGATTCTGAAACTTCTCTAGTAACGCGTGGAAGTGCGTTCTCCTCGCCCTTCCCTTAAAGATAGGGACACCTAAATATGTGAAGGGGGCTTCGCTGCGATTGTATCCGAGAATTCTCTGAGTGATCCTGGCTTGAGTTTCAGATTGGGAGACGGATAGAATAAAGAAGCTTTTGGAGGGATTAATCTTCTGACCAAAGGCCTCTTGGTATTGATTGAGAAAAGCTTTAATCCGATTCAACGACTGGCTGCCACCGTTAGCGAGAAGAAGAGTATCGTAAGCGAAGAGTAGGTGGGAGATAGATGGACAATTTGAGCGGGTCTTAAAGGGCTGAACTGAGCTGCTATCAATCAAATGTTTGAAGCCTCTACCAAGGACCTTGGCTGCCAGAATCAAGAGGCTCGGCGAGATAGGATCCCCTTGACGAAGTCCTCCAGAGGAGGGAAAGAAGCCGCATTATTCCCCATTAATGAGAATGGAAAACTAGGAGTTGTTCCAGCATTTTTCCACCATATTGATCCAGGGATCCAGAAAACCAAAGCGACTGAGAACAACCTTTAGAAATCCCCAATCCAATCTGTCATAGGCCTTTTCCATGTCTAATTTGATTAAGATGTTTCAACTCTAACCTTTCTGTCAATGTCCTTGAATATTTCCTGGGCTAGTGAGCAACTTTCCGCTATACTTCTCCCCTGGACGAAGGTCCCCTGTTCAGTTCCTATGATTCTTGGCAGGATTAAGCTCAGCCTGTTTGCTATAACCTTGGAGAATATCTTGTATATACAGTTACACAAGCTTATCGGTCGGAAGTCAGCAAACTTAACTGGCATCGGGATTTCAGGATAAGACATAATAGAGTAGCCATGAACGCTCTGGGGAGGGATCCCCCTTTGAAGAGGAAGCGGACTGCGCAAAGGATGTCTTGGCCGATGATATCCCAACACCCTTGGAAAAAAGCCGCTGTGAATCCATCAGGGCCGGGAGCGCCATCAGGGGGGGTGCCCCTAACTGCCTGGAGAACCTCTTCCATCGATGGTTCACACATCAAGGCAGTGTTGTCCTCATGAGAAACCACAGATGGGATTATGTGCAACAGTTCATCAGGGGCAGCTGAAGTAGTTCCTTCTAAAAGGGCAGAGAAATAGGCGATAGCTGCTGCTTTAATGGCGTCGTGCTTGGTTACCAAAGTGCCGTCGTCTAGTTTAATCTCCCTTATACTTGATCTCCTGGCCCGATCAGTTGCAGTGTTGTGGAAGAATTTAGAGTTTCTGTCACCCTCATTTAGCCAATGATTTCTAGCCTTCTGTTTTCAAAATATCTTCTCGTACAATTCACATTTGGCAAGTTCAAATTGGCCTGATTAAGCTCCTGTCGGCTATTCAGGTTGTTTGCTTCCTGCACCGCTGACTCAGCTTTGGCTAGATCTTCCTCTGCTTTACGAAGGTTGTGGAAGACATTGCCAAAAACATCTCTGTTCCAGGAAGTAAGAGCTCTTTTGACATGCTTGAGTTTCTTTGGATAATCTGCATCGGGTCGCCTTCCGTATCGAGATTCCAAGCGTCCCTTACCTGATGTTGGAATGTATCATGGAGCATCCACATCCTTTGGAATCAAAATGGTTTGGGAAAAGACCTCAGTGGGGGAGGAAAAGACAGGAGAAGGGGCGAGTGATCGGAGTTGATCCTGGGCAAATGTGGGACCTAGAGCGAAGGAAAATCTCTAAGGCAATGGCTGTTACAACATACTCTGTCTAACCTGGCCCAAACCCGGGCTTGCCCACTCCGGTTATTGGAGCAAGTGAATTTATTTCCCGTGAAACCAGCGTCAAAGATCCCTGCCCTGTTGAGACCTTCAGAGAATTCAGCCGAGCTACGAGGATTGAAAGATCCAGCTCCTCCTCTCTGAGGCTAAAAGAACTGCATTGAAATCACCTGCCACTATCCATGGCGAGGAAAGACCTGTTGCCAATACATGAAGTTGGTCCCAAAGAGCCCTGTATAGCGACTTAGAACACTTTGCATAGATAATAGAAATAGTGGCTGAGATAGAGTTGCCCTGAACTCCCACAGCTACTGATAACATTTGATCTGAGACAGCAGTCACATTAAAGGTTAGAAAGGATGCGATGAAGGTCCAGATTTTACCTCCATGAGCCGCATTTGAGACCGAAGAATGGAAGCCAAGTTTGAGCCCAATCTTAATTATTTTTTCATCTCTGAGCATTGGTTCGAGGATAGCAATGATAGATGGTTTGTGACGCTTGGACAGTCTTTTCAGGGACCTGATGGTAGGTGAGTTACCCACCCCTCGGGCATTCCAGATTAGCACATTATCCATAGCTACTTTGCTTGGCCAACAGACCTCGTCATTTGAGTTTTCTTAGTCTCTCGTTCCAGCTAAGATTAGATTTTCTGCTGTTGGAGGTCACAGGAAGCAGCACACGGACTTGAGTTGATCTAGCCGAAGTATTCTTGATCCTTCTGCTGTATGTTCTGGGTTTGGGGCTATCCACCTTGGGTGTTTGCTCTACCATACTGGTGCCATTCCCGATATGGGAGGTGGTAGTGGAACGCACAGTGTGGGCTGCGCTGTGAAGGGATACTGGGACCATATTCCTGCGTTCTGTCTCAGCCTCGATGTTAGCATGCAGTGGAGGATTTACAGCTGCTCTTGTTGGTTCTACATCTTGATCCTGCTGAAAATGGGTTAGGGAATCGGTTAAATGGGCAGAAAGATCAGGCTGATCCTCACAGTCACATGGCAGAGGAGGCTGAGCACGGTCTGGAGGGCCTTTATGAAAAAAAGGCGATAGATCGACTGATAAGATGATTTCAGGATTAGTCTGTCCCCTTGTTTCTGCTCCTTGAGGGAAAGAATTCCAGTCTGCAATCAAGGGGTCTTCCTCAACTTCTTCAAATATAGTTCCTGACTTGAGAGGGCTGTGGCCCTCTGAGAGAGCTCTGCACACAAATCTGGAACGTTTTGGAGGTTTAGGTGGAGTGAGGTAGATGGGATCAAATCTCTGATTTGCCTCTGAAACTTCCTTTTGCCCATTAGCCGAATCTGAAAATTCCAGGTGTTTGGGGGTCAAGGAGGACTGAGATGCAGCCGAGGTAGCAGGTTGAGGTTTAGAACGCATTGTTTTAATTTGGTCGAGGCATTGAGGAAATAGGGATGGATGGGTGTTTTGAGAGGGATGGACAAAATCAGGTACTTCCTGGCTGGGGCAGATGGTGGATGGCTTGACAATGGTATCCAGGGGCAAGTATGGATTAGCATTGGTAAGAAGCATGAAGAGCTCATGATCAGGGGGAGGCCTAGGGATATGGCACACGCGTTCAATCGTAACTGCGTACTGGTCTAGAGGAATCGATGTGGTTTGGGCATTTTGACAAATGGTTGGAGGGGCAGGGGCGTAGGTATCTCAGAAGGCATAATACAAACATCATGGCTATGAGAATTTGGATGCAGATTGGATTCTATGGGTGTGGATGGGTTAAGTGGAGGTAGATTCTTGGGAGAGGGGAGGTTTGGGGGATTCTGAGGGTGGTAAAATGCACGCTCAACCCATTCCCTAGTGGATAGCTCAGGGGTCTGGAAGTCGGTTCAAGGGGGTCTCATCTGCAAACTCTGGATACAGGGTCTGCTCGAGAATACCCCAAATTGGATATTCTTTACCTGCTACCACTAAGCTTCTGATCTTTTGGGAGTCTCTTCCAGGCTGAAGAATGACCTTTACTCTTGCCTTTGTTTGGACTAGACCCAAAATGGAGCATCTGTCCACCTCCACCACTTGCCCATAAGTGTTTCCCAGGCCGACGAAAACTGACTCTAGCCATGCTTGGGCTGGGATGCCGTATAACGAGATCTAAATACCTTCCCCTGAAGGAGATGTTTTGTCATTCCAAGCATCTACTTTGGATATCCCCATCTTGGATTGAAGGGTGGAATCGGAGTAGAACAACAGGAGCTCCATTCTTGATTTGAACACAATCAGAAATTTGTCAGCTGATAAGTGGGCGACGTCGATAGCCGATGCTGAATACCTAGAGCCGGAGAGTGACTGCGTGAGGCGGATCAGGGGCACTTGGTTGTTCTCTGCGTGGGCTATGAGGGCTAATGCAAGGCTTTTCTGTTTCATTTGAACTTCCCTGGGGTTGGCCATGAAGGAAAGGGTGGTCGGGGATGAATGAGGGGCGGTCATACCTCTTCTACATCCGTTTGGGTTCATAGGGAAAGCTGGAGGAGTTTCTTTAGCAATGTCGAGAAAGGATGTTCCCGTAGGACGATGGACGGGGGGTTTTTGGAGAGGGAGAGATTGGGCGTTTTAAGCCACATTCTGGGAAGGGTGTGGGGGAGCTTTTGATGTAGTTGAAAAGGAGGGTTGTATCGGGTGTTGGGTCTTTCTAGGGTTTGCGATGGCGACCTCCAATACCCTGCCATCCACTCTTTTCCCGTTGAGAACACCCATGGCCACGTAAGCTTCCTCCGAGTACATGAACCACACGAATGTGTAGCCCCTATGGCAGAGGGAATCCTTTCCCCTGGGTGTGTAAATGTCGCTGGTCTTTCCATACTTGCCGAAAATCCGGTTGAGATCTTCCTGATTTGTGTCGTAGGAGATATTTCCGATGAAGAGGCTGAATCCTTTCGGCATCCTATTTGGAATCCCAAATGGAAACCCTAGGATTTTGGCATCACTTCCCGTCTGTGTGACGAAAATATACATCACAGTTGGCCCCATAAAGTTTTTAATGGTGGCCATTCAATCACCACAGTTTTACTGTAGTGTGGTCCACCTGAGATTTGGATCTGCCTCATTTTGGGGCTCATGCCCTAAATGAGTTGGAAAAAATGGATGGAAGGCATGGAGTGCTGGTTGATGTGGGCTCTAGAACATAATTGTTCACTTGGCAGAAGATGCACTGGATGCAACTGAGTCATGTATCAAGTCATGGTTGACGAAAACTCAACCAAACCAAAACATGACATCAGGGAGATAAGATGTCCAGTTTTTGATGTGCAAAAGTCCCATGGCATAGCAATGCACATCTACATCAGAAAAACCATAAAAAAAATCCAATAGAACACAAGGTTTCTGATTTTAGAAATTGAAGATTTGTCCTGAGTCGACATCAGGTTAAACAATAAAAAATCCACCATAATAAAATCCTAGATCCATTACTATGATACAAAAACGAAGATCAAGAAAAAGAAAGCTCAAAAACTTTTATCCACCTGATTGTAGCTCCAGGTACATAAGATGCTGTCTATACTAACTGAGATGTAGAATTGGAGATCCTGATCTTCTTTATAAAGATAAGAGCCATAGGCCACTTTCTATAAATACGCAACGTGGGATTAACCTGCAACATCATAACATAATAATAAGTGATAAAATTCATAAAAATAAAACCTAGGAAAATGGTTTGTATGCTCGATGTTCACTAATAAGCCACATATCCACCCTTGGCATAAATACATAGTCATTCCTCTTGTAACATTATTACCATTCTTCTTTTTTTATTAGTAGAAGTTGAAAAGCCAAATTGTGGAAACCACAGTTTCTCTACAAGTCCCCATTTGTTGAATGATTATTGTTGGATGATTTAAAATTGAAGCTTACCTAGGCAGTGAAACCTTGGCTCTATCCATCCACTTTTGTTGTCTTGCAAATTTGCTTTATTTGGCTTTGAATGATCATGGAAATCTTTCCAATCTTCTTCTTCTTCCTTTTTGTTTGTTTGTTTGTTTGAACAGGGATAGCCTTAGTGAGGATGGTTTTCATGGTCGAACTGGAGCTTGGCGTGACCAGGTTATTCTTTTACTCCAATATCAAAATCTGGTTGAAGCTATGTATGCATTTCTGACGACAATAGTAACTTCATCATGCAGGGACTTTGCCTTGTAGACTGGGGAAGGGGGATAGACCTAAACCTTTTCCCTGATGGGACAGAGTTTAAGGGGGACAGTAGGACTTCTGGCTTTCGTTGTGTTGAGATGCAAGAAAACAGGCCATGGACGTTTCAGGTCAGTCTTGACATACTTTATTAATCTCCTTTTTAGTGAAACAAACTGCTCATTTCAGAGGCTCGTTGCTTTCATGGTAACCAGGTTGACACTTATGGCCTCTGTGTTATTGTTCATATGATGCTTTATGGAACGTACATGTCTGTTGAAAAGAAGGCTTTACAAGACGGGAGTTATCTTTATCAGCCTAAATCATCTTTAAAACGGTACCAATCACTCATCTATGCCAATCCATTCAGTTTTTATGCATAAGATTGTTGTGGAGAAACCAATTGAAGTTGTTCATTGGTAGTCACCTAGAAAATGGACATGCTTCTTCATTTGCTCGTGCCAAATTTCAATACTTTCTTACCATCTAAAACAAGACGGTTGTCAGAAACGCTTGCGAGCCTCTTCATCTGCAGGGGCACCGGGCTTGTTCATACGCAACATATTTTATATGCACATGGAAAATTTCTAAGAGAAATGGAACCATTGATCTGGCAGGCTGCCACATGGAACTAGGATTCTATAATCATTATAATCAGGACTCCACTATCCATCGTATTAGCCGCCTGCAAATGGCTGTTTGAGTGAAAAAAGATTGACGGCTACATGCATTGTGTGAAATTGAACCGGTTGGACAGCTAGTATTGTAAATCCCCCTCATGTTTAGGCTACAACCAAGTTGCCTTCATGATTTCTATCAAATAAATGGTTTCAACCATTCTGGACATTCACCATTTGCAAAATGGAGATGCTGGAGATGAGGAAGCCTCATATCTCAGGTTTTGATTATCGTTAATGGAGGGTCTCTTTGGCAGGCCCAAAAACAATATTATATGGGGCATATTGGAAAGGTATCGACAATTTTCATTTTAGCCAAAAACCGCAGAAAATATCAGAAAAAGAAAAAGAAAAAAAAAAGCATGTTGTATTTTGGTCTAACCTACTAGAAGCTGAGTTTTTGAGTCTTTGACCTCAATCTTTGGCTTAAAGCATTGGGATTTTTACCATAAAATTCCTTCGGAATTTAAATTTTACGAAATAATTTGGGATTTTTACCATAAAATTCCTTCGGAATTTGAGTTTTACGAAATAATGTTTTAAAGAATAAACAAACAAGGTGGAGTGCCTTTCGAGGGTTGAAATTACAAAATTGTTCTCATTTGTTCTCTTTTAAAATGTGATAAAGTTAAGAATTGTGGGGCCCAAGTTGCATGTGTATGGCGTCCATCCCGTCCAATGGATAAATCCTATAACAAAGATCAAGCAAATGAAATTTTGACAGATCCATGATGTGGACATCAGTGGGACACCCAATGTTTTAAATATCGACGATATCGGTCGATATATCCCACGATGTATCTTGTATCCCACATGTGCGATACGAAACACAGGTAGTGCAGATATATCCTACATGTTTGATTCGGTGACCAATTTCAAATTGCGATCCCTTTTCTTGGCTGAAATTATGTTAAATTAGTGTCAATTGGTTACAAATCTATTGGTTCTTTGTGTTTTGCATGAAAAATTATGGAGTTGGAGCTTTGGTTTCAATATCCCATTGGTTCTTCATGTTTTCTTTTTTTTTTTTTCAAAAATTTCCTTTCACCAGCTGTCAATTGAGACTAATTTCGATGTATTCAGGAGTATTTGATGAAATGATCATCACATACACTTAAATTTCGAAATTTGCGTGTAGGTGGTTTGATTTTGGGGAAAATTGGAGAAAATTTGATATTTAGGAGCTTGCAATGTTGCACTCCAAACATGAAATCATGCATGTATGAGGCTAATCTATTGATTTGTCAAGTCCTTGTCCATTTTCAAAAAATAAAAATCATTTTTAATTAAAAATTAATAAAAAATTAAAATATTAATTTTTTTTCTTCGAAACTTTCCTTCAACCAGCTATCAATTGAGACTAATTTCAAAGTATTTAGGAGTGTTCGATGAAATGATCATCACGTATGCGGCTATGCACTCAATTTAAAAGTGTGTATTAAGGTCTTTTTTTAACAATCCCTAAAGTTTCATTAAAAAATTCAACCATTGTCTCAATGTTTCCCCATTTTTCCCAAAAAGTGTGATAAATTTCCCGATACAAACGATGTATCCCGCGTGATAACCGATACGTATCTGTATCCCAAGGATGCAATATGTAATGCAATATCGATATTTTGAACACTAGGTACACCCTCTAGAGTGTATCAGAGGTGGTGTCGCTGACAGAGTTCCGGAGCAGAGGGGTTGATGTGGATGGATGCCTGGTCCATCAAACCCATTTTCTGATGCGCTACAAGTGCAGGAGCGGCATGATCGCACCGTGACTACAGTGCCATGGGGCAGATTTCACGCGAGTTTTATGCGTTTTTTTGTTTTTTTCCTTGTATTCAGGGGCTTTAGTGCACTTTAAATTTTATTTTATTTTTTTCATCTTTTTGTTATTTTCCTTGTTTTTAGGGGCTTAATTGCACTTTTACTTTTTGCATGACTTATATATACACCGTGAGAAATCCTATTTTAATATTTAGAATGAATAAGAATTCGTATGTTTTTTTTTTTCCCCCCTTATTTTATCAAAGGGATTAAGGTTTCAGGATTGACCCTTGGGTGTTGAGGATTCCACCTTGGTATCAGGTTTCATTCTTTGTAGATCTTCGAGGTGTAGGAAAAGGTAAAAATCAGCCGTTTTGTTTTCTTTGATGCCCTAGAATCCGTGCTTTCTTTTGTCTCAAACCTATCTCTTCTTCATCCCTTTCGTTCCTCTCTGGATATTCCCTTTGGTTTGAACGGAAAAGAGGGATGACTAGTGAGGAGAATCAGATCCAAACTTGCCTGTGGACTGACTTATGCTAGATCCGAGATATCCTCATATCCCTAGGTCCATTTTTTTTTACTGTTTATGTGATTTTATGCTAAGGGGCATGATCCGGAATGATTTCATCTGTGTTGAGATTTGCTTAACCCCCTTGATTGAACACAGTTAGTTGATTAATTTATTTATTTGAATATCCTCATCTTGATTATACATGCATCTAGGGTTAGGCCATCACATGTCCATGCAGCAGTTTTGGTATTAGAGCCAGGTGTTTAACGTAGGTCAATCTATCGACAATCCGTCTTTATGATGAAAATTTACTACAAAACTCCTTTACCCAAATCGTAAAAATCACAGGGGACGTATTTTGTTGAGTTAGCCATTTTCTTAGGTTTATTGAGTCCCCATATAGATCTAGGTCATATAAGGTAGTTGTATTGCATTGCTATAATTGTTTTTACCCCTTTTCGTACATGGATTTAGGACCATTCAATTGTCATTCCTAGTGTATGCCCATGCACACTGGTCGTGGATTTGGTCTCCATTACACCATGGACTTTGATAAATTTGTCAATGCTATGGAGGGCCTAACTAAGAGAATGGATTAACAATTTCGAACCTTGAGGGATGATATCACACAACAGTTTGCGTATCAGGATGGTAATTGGTAGGTTCACGTGTCTAGAGGAGAGAGTCACATGCTTAGAGGCTGGTAATCTAACTGCCACTGTAGGTGGTGCCTGGGTGACCCCTGGCATTGGGGTTGTCAAAGGATCAAGAAATCCTGCGTAGTGAAGGAAACAATTCCAATCTCTCCTGGATACAATGGAGGCGGTGCCAATGCAGGATTCCATCTTGCTGCATTACGCATAATAGGCCCACTAATTGTCTGTAGAGGGATCAGGCTTCTGGCCAAAGGGGATCGGGATTTCGCTCTTCTGGATGACGCAATTGTCCATTCCTCTTCATTGTTCTATGCGATCAGTGATGCAGAAACTACACCGGTCATCGTCTGTGGCTTGTCGCCCTTGATCAAAGTTGACTGAACCTTCTTACTTGAAGTCTTATGCGATGTTCGCATGTCATGGATATAATCGATAACGAACTCATTAGGCGTAAAGTAGAAAACCGTGTTGATTGGGAAGGAAGTCATCGTAGCTGGGAAAGGTCGAAGTTCCTGGAGGAATTGACAATGTATTAGTAATACAGACTGAGTGAAATATACTGTCTTGGAGATAAAGGGGAGGATGTTCCCGTTGAGAGTCTCCATTTTGGCGTCGTTTGATGATAAAAGTTTTTTCGATAATTTTGAAGTTACTATTAAACATAGATATCCCTAGTAGAGTTGCCATTTTGTTTCGACAAGAAATGAAAGTATTTCGATTGGGATATCTATATTTAATAATAACAAAAATAAAATAAAATGGAAGAACATTCATCATCACATATTTTATTGATTCTTGATTTCATTTACATCCTCACAGTTCCCTCGATTCCAATACAAAGTATATTCAACGAATACAATGACATAAAAGAAAACAGTTCAAATGACAATTCCGACAACATTCTGGTTTGCGGCACATTTGTCTTAATGACAGAGGAGTTGTGCAGATTTGAAGATCCTTTATTCCTTCCCGATATGCTTGGGATGCGGCTGTAGATGATTATCCTAAAAGAAATGATCAAATCCCATAGGAGATTGCTGTTCTTGTAAAGAACCCCCGAAATACATATGAAGCCTATGTGTTCCATGACCGTGCAACAGACCCCTTCCACAGTCTTCTTCCTCTTCTTCTTCTTCTTCTTCTACATTTTTGCATTGAGCCGCAAAATATCTGGAGGAATTCTGGAAGAGATCTCTGATTTCCTCTGGTTTCTCCAGAGCTCCGCACTTGTGAATGTCCCAAATGAAGGAGGGAGGGGTATTTATAGGCCCAATGTTATCAAATCGCATATGTGATCGTGTGCGATTGCATATGCATGCGCGCATATGCGATCGAACAATCGCATATGCGGTCGCATATATATATATATATATATTGAAAATTTAAAAAAAAATCAGAAAAATAGGGAGAAATTAAGAAGAAAAGAATAAAATATAAGAAAGTAGGGGGAACTTTCCTAAGTTAATAGATAAATAATTTTATATGCCCTTGGCCCTTGCAATACATTTAATTCATGTAAAATAAAATCAATTACATAATGAATTAAATATTAAGTCATCATTCATCAACAATTCAACATTCTATAATATAGTTAACAAATATCAGCATTCAACATTCAATAGTACAATTAAGAGTCAACAATCAACATCAGCACACTTAGTAAGTAAACAAAATGAAGAAGTTATTTATTTATTATTCATCTAATCATATACTATATACATTGATCTATTTGCCGTTGTGGCATTTGATCACCACCATCATCGTCATCATTACCATCATCATCCGAGTCATCTCCTTCTTCCACATACACTGCTTCTTCTTCTGTTTCTTTATCATCTGCATGTACTAATACTTCATTAACATCCAATGGTAGATCTTCAACTTGATCATTATCATTTCCTTCTTCCATCTCCTCAATCTCTTCAATGGTTTGATGGCTACTACTCGCCCCTCGGTTCCCCCCCATCCTTCGCCTTCTAGTGGTACCTTCTCCAGGTGTTGATCCGTATGCAACATCTTTAACTTGCGCCCATGTCAGGTCATTTTCAATAAATACCGGGTCCTCCGTCTCTACGAGCCACTCGTTATCTATATCCAACTCATCGAAGCATATATGGTCAAAGAAACCAGGCTTTTCTTTCCTAGTTTGGAATCGTTCTCACAATTTTTTATTGTATTGGATGAAAACCAAGTCGACGAGCTTTTTTTGCTTAAGGCGATTCCTTTTCTTGGTATGAATCTGCATGAAAGAAAGCGCATTTGACATTAGCTATTTAGGTAAATTAATTTAGTTTACGCCTTAGTCCTTACAATAAAAAATTGAAGTTTACCATTACTAAACTTACCGCCTCGAACGTGCTCCAATTCCCCATCTTTATCTATAATATCTATAATTGGCTTGTAGTCACGGTCTATATAGTTAAAATGGTCCATGATTTTATTTTTCACCCTATCCATCGCATCATATATGTAACTCATTGCAAGCTTTTCATCCTCATCCACCAATTACAACACAGTGACTAAGGGCTCGGATGCTTTTAACGCCTTTACCACTTGTGTCCAAAAACTTTGCGAAAAGATTGTTTGTTGAACCTGTTTCCCTTCAGCCTTCTTTGACCAAGGCCCACTTGTAAAATCGGCTGACACTACAAAGTTTCTAAGGTTTTTTTTTTTTTTTTCATGTTATCTTTGTAGTGTTAAAAAGATTGTAGCGAAACGGGTGACTGCTAGAGGTAGCAAGTTACTTCGAATGTGTTTTCTCATTTGACTGAGAAGAAAGGCGTATTTGTATATAAAGACTATGATTCTTCTAGCCTTTGCAATCACATTTATAAATAACCTACCTACATCTTCTAACGTAAGATCAACACAATGGGCCGCACAGGGGGTCCAAAATAAACGACGCCTCTTCTCCATAAGAAGACGTTTGGCCATTACATACGAGGCTTAAGGTGTCCTGTATCGGTATCGGTTTGCGTAACGGTGACCTCCAAAACTGATACGGATACGAGGGCGTAACGGCCCGTAACGGTGCAAATTATTTTTTTTTTTTGCCAAAAAATAATGAAAAAATATGGATTGAATCTGGAACATTCTAAGCATTTCAAATATGCATTCATTTATAAATTGGAACATGTTTATGGTGGTGTAACGGTCCACTCTTTGGTGAGAAGTTGTATCGGACTGTCTGATGAATTTATGAACCAGATAACCTGAATTTGACTACAAAATTCATATATTTAATTTTCTAAATATCTAATTTATATACTTAGCAATTTGATATCATTTCTCCCAATAGTTCTTTTAAAAAATGAAATTAAATTCATGTAGATCGCGTTGCCAATTTGGGGCTGACTTGGAGGACCAATCCATGCCCCCAAATCAGCCTCAAATTCATGCAATTTATTTGCATTATCCCACTTGTGCATTGGTGGACATTTATTGGATAGCGAATCATGAAAAAAAATAAAATCAAAAGGCCCCATTTTAAAAAATAAGCGTCCACAAATTAACAATTAAAACTATTCAAACAATTTGATTTTGGCATTTTGAGTTAGCAATTACAGTCCATAATTTAATTGGTAAATTTTAAGTTAATACATGTCTCATGTACAATTTTTTAAGGGTCCGAATTAGGTAGACTCGGATTGTGAAGTGTAGCACGCGAGTGTCAAAGTTTTTTGGACCCCACTCGTGATGAATGTGTTATATCCACACCATCCATCCATTTTGCCAAATAATTTTAGGGCATGAGCCCAAAAATGAGGCAAATCCAAAGCTCAGGTGGACCGCACAATAAGAAACAACAATAATTAAACGACCACCATTAAAAATTTATTGGGGTTACAAAAGTTTTAGATCAAGCTGACATGTGTGTTTTCCCTTCATCCACGTCAGTGTGACCCTATTAATAGGTTAGATGGAAAATAAACATTTATGAGGACACTAAGAAATTTTTAATGGTGAGCATTCTATAACCACTGTTTCCTATGCTGTGGTCCACCTGAGATTTGGATCTTACTAATTTTTTGAATCATAACCTAAAATGATGTGGCAAAATGGATGGACGGCATGGATAAAATACATACATCATGGTGGGGCCCACGTGGAAATTTTATTAACTTTTGGGACGTGCTGCGTAACTCGTACGCAGTCCATTTATTGGACGTCAGCAAGTCCTGTGGGTCTGATCATGAGGTATGTGTTATATCTAAACCGTTCATTCATTTGACGAGCTCGTCTTAAGGCTTGACATGAAAAATAATACAGATCTAATTATCAAGTGGACCACACTGCAAAAAGTAGTGGGGGATTGAACGTCTACCATTGAAACCTTTTTTAGGATCACAGAAGTTTTGGATCAACATGAAATTTGTTTTTCCTCTTCATTCAGGTCTTTTTGACCTTATTAACAGATCGAATGGAAAATAAATGTTATGGTGGGGCTACGAATTGTTTAACGGTGAAAATCACTATCTCCGCTGCTATTTTTGGTGTGGTCCAAACGATCTTAGGATATGATTCATTTTTAGGATAATGCTCTAAAATGATATCTAAAAATAGATTAACGGTGTAGATATAATAAATACATCACTGTGGAGCCCATGTAACTTTGATCTCCTTTGAGCCGTTCGTACAACTCGGAACTCGAGGAGTGTTAGCGCTCGTCTTAGTGTGACACGTATCTACAACAGCTATATAGCTGGTGTGTGGTACACTAGCCAAATCCCCTTACGATTTTCTTTTTCCGATGCGAAATGAAAAAGAAGGGAAAGAGAGGGAAACCGAAAAGAGAAAGAGGGAGAGAGAGAGAGAGAGAGAGAGAGAGAGAGAGAGAGAGGAGGAGGAGGAGGCCCATAGCCGCAGCCGTAACAGGGTCGCAGCAGGCCGAGAAGAAGAAGAAGAAGAAGAAGAAGAAAAGAAAGGAAAAAAAGTATGATTTTTTTCCCATTTTTTTCCCTCATTTTCTTTAGCCCGTAACAGCCGTTACGGGGACGTAACGGCCGTTATGGCCCGTAACGGGCGTAACGGCCGTTACGGTCACAAAATCGAGGGGGGGGGGGGTACCCGTTTCAACCCCGTATCGCCATTAACGTTACGTATCGGCCGATACGGCCGTATCGTAATGGATACAGGATACCTTGACGAGGCTACATTGTCTGTAATTACTTGTATAACATATTCCTCACCTATTTCCTCAACTATATTATCTAGTAAACTAAACAAGTATTCTCTTGTGTTTGAATAACCCAATGCATCCACAGACTTTAAGAACATTGTCCCAGCTGGACAATTTACCAAAAAGTTAATGAGAGACCGACCGGATCTATCGGTCCATCCATCGGCCGTTAGTAAATATCCATATATTTTCCACGATTCCTTATATTCAGTTATGAAGGATTGTGTATATTCAACTTCAGTTTTCAGGCATGTCTCCCTCATTTCATGATATGAAGGAGGTTTAAGCCCAGGTTCAAATTGACCTATAGCTTCAACCATTACTTTGAAGCTTCTCGATTTAACGGCGTTGAAAGCAATGCCGGTTTGGTAAAACCACTTAGCAATATATTGAATAGTGGTTTTCCTATCTTTTTGTTTATACCGGTTCTCTAAAGTTGTTTGAGCCGGCTCTTTGCCTCGACCCCTTTGGTCGATCACATCCTCGGGATGTGGTCTATACCATTTATCCATGGGCTCATGCCCTTGGGCTCTTTTCGAGACCGTTGGTTGTACTTGTGGTCTAGACCGGCCTGTCGAAGTAGGGGGAGTGGGACTAGCTTCATCTGCATTAATTACGTTTATATCTTCATATGCATCTTGTTCCAAATATTCCTCCTGATGTAGGGCACTATTGCATCTATTTCTTAACTGTTTTTCCATATACTCCATGATCTTCCTTCAGATTTCTAGAGTAATTTTGTCGTATGCTTTTGCATTTGACCCCGGTAAATGTGCAAGGTGTTGCTTATGCCTTGCAATGCCACCGGAACTCACATAATATGTGAGTCTTATCCGAAACACTACGATAATGCCCATACTTCTAACCCGGGTCATTCGACTTGGGTTTCAAAGACGAAGATTGGGAAGAAGACATTATGTTGGTGGTGTGTATTGATTGTAAGTTGCTACTTGCTAGTATTAAAAAGTAAAAACTAAAGTAAAGTAAGATACTAAAGAGTAAAGAGATGAGAGAGAGAGAGAGAGAGAGAGGGAGAGAGAGTTACACTTAGTAACTTACACTTGTAGTAAAAGAGAGGGCGGAGAGAGAGATTTACACACAAACACAATTACAATTACAAATTTACAAAAACATAAATTCTTCACTTCTTGTCTTTACTTTTGCCTTGACCCTTAAGTCTTGACTCTTGATTCTAGAATATTGTAGACTTGTAAGTTGTGTTCTAACTTGTAACTTGTAAGTAACAAAGTAACAAACTAAAAAAAGAAAGTTAGAACTTAGAACTTGGAAGAAACTCAAACTATAATAAATTAAACTTGCAACTTGTAATGTACTAATGTAAAGTTAAGTCTCTTGACTCTTTGACTCTTGTCTTGAGTCTCTTGAATGTAAAGAAACTTTAAAACAGAGAGATAAAAATAAAGATAGAAAGAGAGAGTGGTGGGTGTGTGAATATGATTATGAATTGATGATCTTTAGAACTTGAAAAAATTAGAAAGAGAGTTCAATGGATGGAGCTTAGTTGTCTTGTCTCTTGAATCCTTGTAGTTATATCCCTTAATTGAAACTTCAAACTTGAAAGAAATATGAATGGAGTGGAGCTTGGGGCTTGGAATTATGTAAGAGAGAGTGTAAGAGAGTAGAAAATAAAAATAGAGAGAGAGAGTTTGAACTTTGATTGCATGTAGGAGTTTAAAATCCCATTTTATAGACAAAAAATCAAGATTTTTTAAAAAAAATCAAGATTTTTTTTTAAAAAAATCCCAACGGTCAGAAAATGGTCAGATTTCTGATCGTTGGCGAATATGCGATCACATACATCGCATATGCAATCGCATATTCTCGCACATGTGGCATATGCGATCGCATATGTGCAGAAATCACATATGCCACTGTCGCATATGTGATTGCTGCTTCAATATGCGCATATGCGAGCGCACATGACAACACTGTATAGGCCACCACACGTGTGAGCCCTAAATCCGCACAATGTCCTACTATTGCATGACCATGCACTATGTTTCTTTGAGTGGCGCACGATGGGCATTCTGTTCAACTTTGGACATTCAAAGCCAAGCCCCTTTCTAGACATATTGCTTCATTGTGTGACCGTGCAATTCTCCTCTTTAGCGTGGCGGGCAACTCGCCGCATTTTGTTGCCAATTCATTCGCGCAATCGTTATTCTTTGAGGGATTTCAAATTCTTCTACCTCTTTTTTTTTTTTATTATTATTTTTTATTTTTTAATGCTCTAACACATCCTGTGGCCTTTTTCAATGAGAAGTTGAACGAGGCTAAATAACACAACTCCACTTATGACAATGAGTTCTATGTAGTTGTGCAATCATTGTGCCATTGGCGGCATTATTCATTACTGCAAAAATTTGTCTTGTTCTCTGATCATGAGGCCTTGCAATATTTGAGCTGTCAAAAGAAGTTGAGCCCTAGGCATGCCAAGTGGGCATAATTTCTTCAAGAGTACACATTTGTGCTTAAGCACAAGGTCGGAAAAGAGAATAAGGTTGTTGATGCGCTTAGCCGTTTGTCTTGACGCTATGGTTCATGAGCATTGAAGTTACAAGATTTGAGTAACTCGAGGGTGAGTATTCAAACTATCCTGATATTGGGATCATTTATGCGTCATTGTCTAGTGACCCGCCCTTGAGGAGTGCAGAGTTCGTCCTTATAGATGGATATCTTTTTAGAGGTGACAAGCTCTATATCCCACGCACATCCCTCCGTGGTTTTCTAGTTTGGGAGCTACATGCTGGAGGGATGACATGTCACTTTGGTCGAGATAAAACAGTTCCCCTTGTGTCTGATCATTTTTATTGGCCTAATTTCCAGTGAGATGTGGGTAAAATAGTATGGCAGTGTCGGACATGTCAACTGGCAATGCAGAGGAAACAAAATACATGTTTATATACTCATTTGCTAGTTCCACATGCCTTCTGGCATGATGTCAGTATAGACTTCATGCTTAGGCTTCTCAAGACTATTTGTAAGCACAATTTCATACTCGTGGTTGTTGATTGATTCTCTAAAATGGCCCATTTCCTACCCTGTTATAAGACCTCAGATGCTTCCCACGTTGCTAAGTTATTCTTTCAGGAGGTTGTGCGACTTCATGGAGTACCCAGATCCATCGTGTCTAACAGAGATACTAGGTTCACTAGTTATTTTTGGAAGACTGTATAGCATCTTTTGGGTACAAGGCTCCGATTTTCTTCAGCATATCATCCCCGGTTGGATGGTCAAATAGAGGTAGTGCACCGTAGCCTAGGGAATTTGTTGAGATGTCTGGTTGGAGACCACCATAGGACCTGTGACATTGTTCTTCCTACAGCAGAGTTCGCGTATAATTCTTTAGTGAATAGGTCTACAAGAATGATCTCGTTTGAAATTGTTTTAGGTCTTAGACCCCGAGCCACCATAGATTTGATCCCCATGGTTACCCCACAACGTCCTTCAGTGTTAGGAGAGTTCTTCGCCCAGCATATACATGCATTACATGGTGAGATCAGGAGGAAGATTAATTCAAGTAACGAACATTATAAACATTCTGCTGACACTCACATGAGATTTAGGGAATTTCAACCTGGAGCTGACGTCATGGTTTGTATTAGGTCTGATCGGTTTCCACCTGGATCCGTGAAGAAGCTTCATGCCCGTAGCACAAGCCCACATAAAATTGTGAAAAGGTTGGAGTCTAATACTTATGTTGTTGATATTCCTACTACTATGGGCATCAGTTCCACATTTAATGTGGAAAATCTAGTTCCCTATCACGAGCCACACCTTTATCTACCAGTTCACCTTTTTCTTCCTAGACTCTCCTATATATGGACCTTGGCCACAACCTGACTTTCCTGTATCCGTCTTATATTCTCTTCCATCCGCACCGAGAATAAACAAGATAGATGAAATTTTGGACTCCGAGGCGGTTTCCACTTGATCCGGGGGTATCCAGAAATTCCTAGTCAAATGGAGGAACAGTCGCGTTACAAATAACTCTTGGATCATAGAGACAGAGCTACAGTGCATCGCCCCCGATTTGCTTGAGAGATACGGAAGTTCACTTTCACCAGTGGCGAACTCTTCCTACCCGGGGAGAATTGATGTGGACATCAGTGATGCACCCTTTAGAGTGTACTAGAGCAGGAGGCATCGCCGACAAAGCACTAGAGCAAAGGAGTTGATGCGGATGGACGCCGGGTCCATCAGACCCATTTTCTGACGTGCTACGAGTGTAGGAGTGGCATGACCACACCCTTACCACAGGCCCATGGGGCGGATTTCACACCCTGTCGTGTGGGTGTTTTAGTTTTAGGTATATTATTTTTTGTTCTTTTCTTTGTTTTCAGGGGCTTTAATCCACTTAAAAAAATTAAAAAAAAATCGTCTTTTTGTTATTTTTCTTGTTTTCAAGGGCTTTAATGCACTTTTACTTTTCGCATGGCTTTATATATACACCGTGAGAAACCCTATTTTAATATATAGAATGAATAAGAATTCGTATGTTCTTTTTTATCAAAGAGACTAGGGTTTCAGGATTGGCCCTTGGGTGTTAAGGATTCCACTCCAGTTTTAGGTTTCCTTATTTTTAAATCTTCGAGGTGCAGGAAAAGATAAGAATCAACCGTTTTCTTTTCTTTGATGCCCTAGAATTCGTGCTTTCTTTCATCTCGAACCTATCTCTTATTCATCCCTTTCGTTCCTCCCTAGATATTCTCTTTGGTTTGAACGGAAAAGAGGGATGACTAGTAGAATAATCAGATCCAAACTTGACTATGGACCGACTTATGATAGATCTGGAATATCCTCATATCCCTAGGTCCATTTTTTTTTACTGTTTATGTGATTTTATGCTAAGGGGCATGATCCGGACGAAATGATTTCATCTTTGTGTTGAGGTTTGCTTAATCACCTTGATTAAAAATAGTTAGTTGATTAATTTATTTATTTGAATCTCTTCATCCTGATTATACATGCATTTAAGATTAGGCCATCATATGTCCCTACACCAATCCAACTAGAAAGTGCCCATACCATAAAAAATAACATACACTGCCCAAAAACATCCAAATTCATGTACAATCCATCTGATGATTCTATTGACTAGATCTTTTGTTCATGTTACCATGTTGGGGTGCATTTGTTGGACGGGTTGAATGTAATACACATACCATATGGGCCCCACAATTTTCAACTTATCACTTCAAAAAATTTATGGGGTAATTTAGTAATTTTATTCCCTGAGCATCATTACCTAGTAAATTCGGTTTGTGGAGGCATTATTTGGTAAAATCTGAATTTTGGAAGAATTTTGCGGTAAAAATCCCTAAAGCATTTCACAACCAAACATTCTTAGGCTGATCGTCAATTCTTACTGCAATGGGTTTTGTTACATACTCTTATTTATTAACCCAACATCATTGGAGTATGGGCCCATCAGAGCCAACAACCCCGCGGAATTCAAACAAATTACGTTTTTTCCCAAAGCAAGTTCACCACCAACTGTAGCCGCACCGTCCGCTAAAATTTGTCCCTTTTTAATGCATTTACCCCGCCGAACCTGATGTTAAATGCATTTCTCTATTCCACTCCTTCCAATCCTCGTACCACTCGGGGAATTGAAATAATAACATACGGCCGAGATTTTTAGTTATTATCAATGAAGGCAATACGATGTATCTTCGAAGAAGATATGTCAATGACACCAAAGGGATATTAAATGAATGGAATTGGGATATGCATGGAATATAATGAAATAGAGCTACTTTGAGGTTCCCTATGAAATGAGGCATGGAACGGAGCCACTACGAAGAAGTTTTGAGAGTTACGAAGGAAGCTTCGGGCTCATATTGGTCATGGGTTGAGAACGGGAGTTGAACTCTATGAGATCTAATCTCCTGTTGTTCCTCAGTAGCTCAGTGGTAGAGCGGTTGGCTGTTAACTGACTGGTCGTAGGTTCGAATCCTACTTGGGGAGATTTGATGAATTCTTAGTGTTTAAATCACTATTTATTTGTTTAGTGATGACAATTCTAATTGGTTGAAAATTGGCAAAAAAATGGTTAGAAACGTGAAAATTAGGAAGATCAACATCCTAATCAAACACAAATCAAGCATGAATTCGTGGATTAGGGCCCACTGTTTTTTATTTTATTTTAATTTTTATAAGCTTGTTAGTACACCCCGCTGTCAGTTCACACTTCACTGTGTTTAAATACAAGGAAAGGAAAGAAGAAGAACAAAACAAAAGAAGGTGATGGTTTATTAATTTTCTTGTTTTCCCGAAAATGGTCCACTGCTTCATGCTTGAGTTATGAGTTTCATCTCCAAAATAGGCTTGAATATAGTTTAAAGTGAGTTTCTACTCTGCCTCTATCTTTGGAATGAAAATAGGTGGAAAGGGGAAAATATGATAAAATCGAATAAATGGCCCTTCTAAAGGCCTAGGCCTTTTAAGTATGGAGTATAATGCCTATACGTAGAGCTGTACATGAACCGAGTTAGCTCGGTTAACTCACTCGACTCGAAAAAGCTCAATTCAACTCAGTTCGAAACTGAATTTGAGCCGAGTCGAGCTGATTTTTGAAGCTTGAAAAAATTTCGAGCCGAGTTTGAGCCTGGCCGAGCTCGAGTTGACTCGGATCGAACTAGTTTGGTGACTCGGTTATTTTGATATTGATGTTGCTCGCCAAGTGTTTTATTAAATGACTCAACAAAGTGTTGTTTCGGGTGGATACATTCTCCGTGGTATCGGCCGGTGGCGAGGAACGTATGGATATGAAACAAATCACTACAAAAAAAACAAATATTACGTGATAAAACTACCCTTGGATCTTGATTTTGATGCTGCCTACTGAGTGTTTGATGAAATACCTGTAAATGGCTGCTGCTGTTTTGCAAACTGTGAGAAATTGAAGGTGCACTTCATGTGTTTGAGAAAATACTGCACAGGCTCGAACTGGCCCGAGTTGCTGACCGAACCAAGTCGAGCTGGCCAGTCAGGCTAGAGGACCGAGCTGAGCTGAGTTCAAGCTAGGGTCAGCTAGTGGCTGAGCCGAGTCGAGTTGTGCCAAGCTCGACTCAGTTCGACTCGTGTACAGCTCTACCTATACGGCCCAATACAGCCACCAAAATACCCAATACAATATTCTCGTACAAAATGTTTATTGGGTCAGGCCAATACGGATTCCATACACCTCTACAGGTCGATGCATGTTGGATTTCTTAAACCTTGCTCCTAGCCCATCCACCCTACTCTAAACCATACATTATGATTCTTTTGTTTTCCTTCAACCTTTGCAAGTATGATTATAAGTTCTGATGTAAACATGAATTCCAGGTATTGGAATGTTGATCTGTGGAGAAGTCTATTTACACAATTGCTTAACATCAGTTCCTCCAGTGATAATTACATGGTGTTGCTGCGGAGTTTGAGAAAATCTTTTGAAGATTACATGTATGGGAGTCCCCAGCAGATAAAGAAACTGAAGATGTTATTGGTGAAGCAACAAGCTTCCCTGTGTCCTGCTACTTAGTCCATGTATATGATCGATTGTCTTCCTACAGTGCGTTGCTAAGAGAGTTGTGCTTCTTCCATTATGGCATGGCATGTTTCTTTTAATTCCATGCTCAAGTGAATTGTTTGTTGTAAAGGTCCTAGATAATTCTATACTTTTTTTCACCAATGAATTGGGTTTAGACCATTGTTCAAATTATCTCCGATATTATTGAAATATCTTTGATATTGTTATCTTCAGCTTGGTGATACCGATAACACCGGTAATATAAAAAATTCGAAGTATAAGCAATGTATTGTTAAGTATCACCAACGTGTTGATATCGCCAATATTTTCAATTGTGAATCATTTGTCGCGTATATCACCAATGTATCGATATTGCCAATATTTATCACTTATAACCAAGGGGTTTCCTCAAGAATTGTAATTGAGTGCTTGTGTCAAATCACATCCTGAAATGCATTTTTGTTCCCAAATTAATAAAAGCCTTTCAACAGGGAAGCATTCGTTGGGTTCATATCTTTAACCATTTCTTCTCTCTTTCTAAAATATCAATCAAACAAAAGCAATTAAACAATACTTAAGCTAAGTTCTTACCCTAATGAGTGTGTGAGCCTGGCTTGAAGGCTATGTTGGCCAGAAAACTAGTTAACAATCGTAGATGCGGGGTAACCAGCCGTTAAACATGTCAATGACATCTCTACATTGGCACCCCCAAGAACCCCAATCTCATACATGTTAGTCTGAAATCTCTCATGAGAAACATGAAATCTCTAAGCTCGCGACACACGTACAGAGGAGGAAGTCATTAAAAAAAGAATGGAAAAACATGGGTCTACTTGGCAAAATTTGTGATTGAAAGCATGGGTAAGGGGTTTTTTTTTTTTTTTTTTAAAGAATAGATGGTTCAAATTTAACAAATTCCTTAGTATTTAAAGCAGTAGATTTTTGTAGTTTTATCATGAAATAATTAAAAAAATTGCATCTCTTTATTATAACCATTCATGCTAAATTGATTAAACCTACAATATGTACCCATCCTTTAGAGGCTTAGACCAATTTGAGGAATGCAATGCCATTTTTCTTGAATCTGGGTTTGTTAAAAGAAATCATGATTCCTTGTTCACCAACTAAAATGTCTACTTAGGCACCTGATATGGCTGTAAAACCATGATACAAGAGTATTCTAGTTCTAACTTTGTTTGTACAACTTAAAATCCAGGGTGACTCTCCAGGGCCAGATGCAACAACACATTCTACTGAGAAGTGAAATGTCTCTCACTCTAAGAAAACATCAACACATGCGTAGACCTTGGGAAGGTTTTAAACTTATCCCGTGGAATTTTGCATGGATGAAAAGGATTCTACAACCTTCCCAAGATTATTCCGAGTAATAGATTCATCCTTGTACCAAAGTTAAAAAAATAATAAATAAAAGAGAGAGAGAGAGAGAGAGAGAGAGAGAGAGAGAGAGAGAGAGAGAGAGAGAGAGAGAGAGAGAGAGAGATTCTTCACTGATTTTATTATCAATATATAGGTGGAGTAATGCCAGTATGCACGTCGCTGCATGAAAGTTTGATAAACGTTTCTAGTGATAAGGACCGTTGATCTACTGGGCCACCATGGGAAGGGCTACAGGCCAAAGATTATTACTCCAATCATCTATTTCTCATGGGTTTTGAAGGATAAATTGGGGCGTTGCTCTAGCCGTTCTTTTGCTGGCAACTGACTGACTGTATAGCTACTATAGTCTTAGTACGATTTTATTATTTGGAATATAGCATATACACAGCATTCCACCTATGCATCACTACAAGCAAAAGAAAAAAAAAAAACTTACATCTATTAAAATTTAAGTCCCTTCTTGAAGCGATGTATGCTCTTTTTTTCTTTGCTTTGTGTAGACGTCTTACCTACTGTGAACTACTACTGAAATTCTCCCTTTTCCATCGTTACTTCAACGCACGACTTAGCTTCTATTCCTTTGAAATGAAAAAATGACTTCAATCAAACGTAACCCCATTTCATTGTAGTGAATAGTAACTAATACACTTTTGTAACAAGAGAACAACGTGTGAACCGTATCGATAATGCCTGTTCATCACCGGATGTTGACTAAAGTGATGGGGTCCACTTCCCATCACCATTCAAAATTGGAGGGCGATATCATGATTCACCAATAGTAAAATTTCTTCATGGATTTTTCCTCCTGTGCGCTGCCGAATTAAGGGCAAATTGTTCCACCTCTTTAGCAATGACGTTCAAACCTTCGTATGACAGTCATATATCCGGGCCCACTTGTCTTTGGCATTGATAAACAATGGAAAAGTAATTTTTCCCTGACCTTTTGTCACCGACGCAACTTGTTCAAGTTAGGGCTGAAAGTCGGGCGGGTTGGGTTGGGTTGGTGCTCAACCCTAACCCAACCGAAGGTTCCTATACCTCAACCCTAACCCAACCCAACCCAATCTCGGGTTGGGAATTCTCAACCCAAGCCCAACCCAAGCGAGCTCGGTTGGGTTGATCGGGTTGGTCGGGTGTATACGTGCTAATATTTTCGTTATTACATTAGTTTATTATATTTAAATATAGGACTTAGTTTTTGTATCTATGATTTTATTAATTATATATGTGATTATTCATTATAAAGAACTTCATTTTTTTCTTTTAAAAAAAAGAAAGCTAAAATATAGGACAACTACTCATTTAAAAGTCATGTAGCATAGCACGCAATGTATTTGGGAGAGAGAAATCCGGCATATCTTGTTAGCTTGAGTCCTTGGAAATGACGTGGACAAATGAGACCCGACATCACTAGTGTGCCTTCGACACAAACGATCCACACTCAATTATAATTTATAAGTAACTTATATATTGATCGGGTTCGGGTTGGGTCGGGCAACCCGAGACCTCAACCCGAGCCCAACCCAAGTTTTATCGGGTTGGTGTTTGTATGGCCCAAGCTTGAGATTGTACCCGATATATCCTGCTCGAGCCCAACACAATGTTGGGTCGGTCATGGGTCGGTCGGGTTGAACCCGCCCAACTTTCAACCCTAGTTTGAGTCCCATTAGCCCATGATAGGGTTTTCGAGGAATTTTCAAGACAATAGTAAATTTATTTTTTATTTTTTTGGTTTTTTAAGAAATATTTACTATTTTTGTATTTTGAGATTATTATTATTATTATTATTATTATTATTATTATTATTATTTAAGTTTTAAGGGTTTGATTTTGGGGTCTCAAAGAAGGATGGCACTACAAATTAGGAACAATCCGAATCAGCTCGTGGAGCTAGAAGCTATTTACATTAGCCCTTTGTTTAGGTCGCATCCCAATATGATTCTTTAGCCGCTTATACCATTAGGGAAATTCTTGTCTAGTTAGTGCCCTGTGCTCTATCGCCTCGAGAGACGGGGATAGAGAAATCAAGACGACTTTCATCGTCCTGCCCAACAACTATCATGTTCACCGGATTGGGGTTAGAGTTTGAGTCATAGTCATTCTCACCACAGTCATCTTCAATGCACTGGAGCTCTTTGGGCTCATCAGGTTTGTCCTCCTCTAACGGTACTCAGACCTTGGTTCAATCGATTTAGCGTAATTTTTACCCCCACACTCCAAATCCTCATTAAATGAGCTAACAACCTTAGCTCATGTACCAATCCTCATTAAATGAGCTAACAACCTTGGCTCATGTAATAGGCTCACCAAGGTGGGTTCTGGCATTTCATATTAGGGTAGAAGACCCAACAATAATGAATTTGATGGATGCGCATTTGAAGTCACCTTCCTCATCTTAACATGCATAATTTTTTATGGCCTCATCGCTTCGGTTTTTCCATTCGAGCACCAACTATCCCAACCTTATTGTTCCTAGACTCTCCCGACCCTTGACTCTTGGTATTGGGCCAGAAATGGACAATTTGGCAGTCAACAGGAAGGAATAGTAGTATTGTCCGAGGGGACATGAAGAGAGGATGTAATTACATTTTTAAAAAATAAAATAAAATTTGAAACCATGATTGGTCCTTGGAGTGTCATATATCAGGACTAGGATGTTTGACTCCTAGGAACTCATGGAATTAGATGGAAGGACCATTTTAGGCTCAACTAAGATGGAGATGACTTTGTCTAGGGAGATGTATTGACCCTTTGGTGAAGGAGCAATGGAATGGTACTGACTTTGTGCAGCCAGAGTCTTCCAAGGAGAAGATTGAAAACGACGAAATATCGAAGACTTAGAAAAGTGATGGTTTGATAGGTTCGGATGAGATGTTAATTTCTTTTTTGACTTAGTCTCCTAGAGTGGTCAAAGGATCTCATGTTCGTATTGTTAAGGCCTGAAGGTGGATATTCGATCAATAATGAAACAGCAATCCTTAATGAGTAGATGTTGAGACTTGTATCATTATCATTGTGCATAGGTGTGATCTTGAAATCCTAAGTATGTGGCTAATTTCCTTGAATAGTACAAGTGAAGTGTTAGTGTTAGGAAAGTATTGCCTAGCTATCTTACAAATCAATCGACCGAATGGTAGACTGGCTTATCAAGGATGAAGTAACTACTTTTAAAATTTGATCAAGTATAATAGTTGGAAGACATATAAACTTGCCCTTGCCTGTCTTATAAAACACATCTACCATATAAGGTGTAAGCTCTGTTTGATTACCCACCCTTGGGTACACATGAAACGTGACAATATGGTGCAGTACCCGATTTACTTGTAACATCTTCAAAGCTCTTAGGCAATTAGTCGTTTCCCCATGTTGATATCCATCACAAATAAAAGCAGTTTGTTCATATTGATGCTTTTTCCTTATGGTGTCTTTTTTATAGAACAATTAAATTTCCACGTTCAATGCCGACCACTCAAGAAATGGCATCAACATCAAAACGATAAAAATGTCCACCAACAGCAACATCAAAACTCATCGAATTGTTACAAGGGTTTTGAATAGCAACATAAAATTGACAAAATAGCTCCTCATCGCCTCGCTCAATAGGAGACAATGTAGAGTCCTAAACCAAAGTCTAGTCGAAAGCCATTCGAGCGCATCGTTATCGAAAAATAGGTTGTTGTTCACCTTCTTCTCTCAGAGATGTCCAATCCTCTCCCGTCGAGGTAGATCTTCCATCCAAGGGTAAGCAAATAGTTTCCAAGGAGAGCTCATCTAGTTATTATGAAGGAACCGAAACTAGTGAGACATCTTTTAGTGAAAGTCTGATTGACGAAGGTGATGTGTTGGAAGACGATAATCAGGGGGGAGATGAAGAGGTGGACATCAGTGAAGAAGGCAAAATTAGAGTTCTAGCTATGGAAATTCAGCAGGAGATTCAAGTTGCCTCTTCACCAATTGTTCGAGTAAGCACTCTCATCGAAAAAGAACAACTCGACTATGGGGATCTTATCTGTTCTCCAGGTGCGAATATTTTTATATCTTATGATGCTCTGTATTCTCCTTCGCCTGTAGTGGTCATTGATACGCTTCAACAAGAACCTATGACCCTTCTTGGTATCGCCGAAGTTTCATCATCAAGAGAGGATGGAATTTTCGTACCGGAAGCGCGAGTAATGATGGAAGCATTGGTCTCTCCACGTAGCATAAATGTGAACTAAGATGCTTCAGATATTCCATTAGTTGCTGAAGAAAATAGAGGTGACAATTGCATGCCCTGCTGCCCTTCGACCAGTTGCTCGCAGTCTCGAATTTCCTTTTGATCCCATTGACGCGGAAACGCTAACAACTTTGGATTCGAGTACCGGGGCTAGGGAGTTATCTTTTAATATTAAGACTATTGTCGTAGATATTCCCGAATCTTCGGGAATAGGGGCTTCTACATCGCCAATTATTTCGCAACCTGCCCCCAGAGATGGTATATATTTTCTTCTCATTTGTCTTCATTCTTTATATGTTATTGTTGCTACATTTTTCTCTCTCTTTTAGCTACAGTTATTCCTTCTTCTGGCGGATTGGCGAGCTCCAATTCAGTAGCCATAATATCGGATAAACTC
Source organism: Magnolia sinica (assembly GCF_029962835.1). NCBI lineage: Eukaryota > Viridiplantae > Streptophyta > Magnoliopsida > Magnoliales > Magnoliaceae > Magnolia > Magnolia sinica. The sequence goes on from NC_080584.1 coordinate 33,930,244, forward strand.
TCTTTAGATAAGGTTTCTCCTATTATACTTGTACTGTTTAAAATTGCTATCTCTACCGTTGCATGCATGCTCAATGATCCTTAACAGTGGCCCTATTTGAACATTGCATTGGCCATTCTTGACCATGTAGCGAGGGTATCGCACATAAATATTCTTCCTCTGCACGACTCTTTAACTCATTTTTGTTATTCACTAAATAATCTGGAATCAGCACGCAACGTAGTTATTGCTCCAGAGATTTTAAAACATCAGAGAGAATTGGTATCCCTCAAGGAGAAGGTTTCTAGGACCGCATTTGTCATTTCAAGCTATAACGATGAATATAAATCCCTTCAAGAACGGATGAAAGCTTCTGATCAAAATAGAAAGATTATTAAAGATCAAATAGCCTCTTTGAAGGAATAGATTGCCTAGCTTGAAGTCTGAGAACAAGCAGAGGAGTTGAATGTAAGCAAATTTAAAGCGAACATGGAAGTTAATTTTCGTATCAACGATCTTGAAAAATCCGAGATGACCAAGAATGAAGAGACCGTTGCTTCTTTGGAGAGAGAGCTAGCCGATGCACCCGATCAAGCTTAAATCATTCTTGAAGCTAAATTGACAAGTGTTGCTACTCAAGTTCGGTTAAAGCAAGATTTGCAAAAGGTACATGGCAGCTATGGGCATCTCAGAAGATTTGTAACAATTTAGATTTTGATCATGTATTTTGACTTGATATAAATGAAATTTCAATGTTTCTTCTCTAAAGTGTTCTTGAAATTATAATCATAGTATGATAAGCATTTTCTTTCAGGAATTTTGCGAAACGAACAAATACATATGTTAGATTTTGATTCATCATTTTGAGACTTATAATCGCATCCTTTGATAATATATGCAATTCGCAATATAATGAGGCATCAATTCATCATACTATTAGTGTTACCTATGTGGTATTCATTTTGATGAGCGAAACTAATTTGTAGTTTAGTTAACTCTAAAGGCGCGACACACAATTTAGGCTCTCGAGTAGTTGGAGCAATCACAGTTTTTTAGGCTCTTAAGTAGTTGGACTCCAGGGTCTTACGCAAATGGTCTCTTTAACTCTTGTGAGTTCGATGAACCTCCGCAACCGAGGAGTTCACAGATCGTGATCCATTAGAGGAGCCCAATGAAGCTACTAGGGTAGTGAACTCGATTGGTTTTACACGTAGGGTTGGCTATAATAATTCTCTAGAGTTCACAGGGCTCACAAGGCTACCTGTTTGGGTATCCAAGGCCGCCAGTTCATCGATAAGAGGGCGGTTCATTTAGAGATTGACCAATCCCCATGAGTTTCTACTGAAATCAAGTCAGGAATCTGGGGGGCTTTATGCATAGTTGGCCTATCTATGGACAAGCTAAAGAGCGCATACTGCAGCTCACTTTTTCTTCGCCTACAAGGTCTAACCCACTCATGAGAGGGCGTTTTCTTGTACCTTCCCTCATGGCGTTGTCAGAAGCTAAACAGACGACAATGGTCTCACGCGTGGTTGCCTCATGTGTGCTCTCCGCTGCCTGCATGGGTTTAAGCATGTGATTGCCTTCACGAGCTTTTTAGGGTATTGGATTTTCACCGCTGCTCATATGATGAATCACCATCGTTGATAATATAGGACTTATACGTGGTTGACCTCACGGGTGCTCTCAATTGCCGTAAATGATAAATCGCCAACGCTGATAATATAGGGCTTACACGTTGTTGGCCTTATGGGTGCTCTCCACTGCCATAAATGATAAATGATGATAATATTTGTAATTGGAGTAGTGTATCAGCTTGACGATAGTATCAATTTGGTGATGATTGGCGAGGATAAGCAGCGATAATGGACAATAATATTTTGTTGATCTAGAGAGCTTTCTTTCGAAGAATGGTGATGTGCTTGCAAATTTATCTTTTCATTCATATATGAAGAAGAACACATGGCTTGCCATTTGTTAAGGCTTTTTCATCATTCTGCATATCTTGCCCCCTTTTGATTGGGAAAGATTTTCCTGATAATTTTCGCAATCAAAACTTCCTCGATCTTCAAGGATGATACTTTTTAATGAAGTGAGCATTGACAGGTATTTCGATACCTTGTCCATTCTGATCTACGACTCGATAGGCTCCGTTCAAGTATACTTCAGTTATTATATATGGACCGTCCCATTTAGGATCGAGTTTGCCCCTATTCTGTAGGTGATCACGATGGGTCTTTTTAACATCAATACCATATCGCCTTTCTTGAAAGAGCGATACTTAACTTTCTTATCGAAAGCGGTTGATATTCATGCCTGATATAGTTCTAGTTTCTCTTACGTCGCTAACCATTTTTCATCGAGCATATCCAGTTCTATTAGCCTTATCTTGGCATTTTCATCATCTGTGATTGATTCATGTACCGCTACCCTTAGTGACGCGAATTGTGTTTCGATAGGGATGACAACTTCGACATCGTAGACTAGCGAATACGGCATATCTTTAGTTGCGGTCTGATGAGTAGTTCGATAAACCCACAAGGCTTCTTGTAAAATTTCATCCCAGTGACATTTATTCCCTGTGGCAATTTTCTTCAATATCTTGACTATCATCTTATTGAAGGCTTCTGCCAATCTGTTATCTGGAGGATAATAAGGTGTCAAGAATGAATGTTGAATGCCGAACTTCTAGCATAATTTCTCCATACCCCTATTTTTAAAAGGAGTGTCGTTATTGGTAACAATCTTCTTTGGAATCCCATGACGGTATATGATTGCATGATGAATAAAATTCAAGACATCTTTTTCTTTGATATTGTGCAGCACAATGGCTTCAGTCCATTTGAAAAAATAACCTGTCACCACTAGAATATATTGTCGTCCTTTGGATGAAGGAGGATTGATAAGGCTGATAACATCTAATCCCCATGCTACAAAGGGCTAGGAGGCTACTGACTGATGTAGATCTTTAGGAGGTACATGTATGACAGCACCATGCACTTGGCATTCACGGCACCACTTTGCGTAAGCTAGCACGTCTTTGAATATTGAAGGCCAATAATATCCCATTCGATGTATGTGACGAAATAAATTTCGACTGGCTTGATGGGCTCTGCATTCGCCCGAATGGGCCTATTGTAATATGTGGCTTGCTTCCTCTGATCCAAGCATCATAATAGCATCTTATTATAAGATCTCTTGTATAATACTTCATTGCACAAGATGAATCTTTTCGACATTTGCTTAATTTGTAATCTTTATGATGGATCTTCTGGGAGGATGTTGTATTTGAGATAATCGATAAATGGCTGACGTTAATCATCTATGGTAATCTCTCAACACGATACTAGAAATGCTTCAATATTCTCATTAAGGAGCTCTGGCGACGGCAAAAATCTCCGCTCTTTGATCGTTACTTAGAGAGGACTTCGGTCGGGGTAGGATAAAGTTGTAGCTAAGCTAACTAAAGCATTTGCCTTTACATTTTCGCATCGCGGTATATGCTTGATTTCAACATTATAAAACCATTTCAGCAACTGTTGTGCTCGTCGGCAATATGGTAACAGTTATTGTTTTCTTATTTCAATCTCTGTTGTTAATTGGTTTATCACTAGTTTAGAGTCTCTGAATATTTTAAGGTTTTTATCTTCATTTTTTGTGCTATCTCCATTCCTATAATGAGGGCATTGTACTCGGCCTCATTATGGGTACATGCAGTACCTAACGTGAAGGAATAAGATAGCAAATTGCCTTGAGGACTGATAAATATTATTCTAGCACCTGCTCTTGAAGTTCGAGAAGTACCATCGAAGTACATTTGCCATAAATTAGGCGATTCAATCAACAATACTTTTTCATCTAGAAGTTCATAGGAGATTATTTTATTGTCTAAAACGGGATGAGCTACCAAGAAATCTGCCACCACTTGTCCTTTCACTACTTTTACCAGTTTATAAGAGATCGTATATTTCGAGAGGAGTAACATCCACTTAGCTAGTCTTCCAGAAAACATCAGCCTAGTTATGAGGAACTTTATTGGGTCGACTCGCGAGATCAGGATTATATCATGGGAAAGGCAATAATGCCATAATTTTTGTTCTGCGAATACCAATGCCAAGCATGTCTTCTCGATGGGGGAGTAATTATATTTTGCACCTATCAGAGTTCAACTTAGATAGTAAAGTGTGATTTCTTTTTCTTATTCATTAGTTTGAGCCAGTAAAGATCTCAAAGAACTTTCAGCTAGAATCAAATATTTGCCTTTTACAGGAGCTGCTAATACTAGAGGCCATTTTAATAGAGTCAAATGCATTTTGATCCCATATGAATTTTGTTCCTTTCTTCATCAGATGAGCGAACGACTGACACCGTCCAGTCAGATTAGAGATAAAGCGTCAAATATATGCTAATTTTCCTTGCAAACTTTTTAGTTCTTTCAACGTCTTTGGTGGTGGCATATCTTGAATAACCTTGATTTTTCCTGGATCGTTTCAATTCCTTTGTGCCTGATGACAAAGCCAAGGAATTTTCTTGATGATATGTTGAAGGCATATTTTGCCAGATTCATTTTCAATTGTTTCTTCCTGAGCCAGTGAAAAACTGAAGATAAATGTTCACGATGTTCATCAAGGTAACTCAACCTAACCACCAAATCATTGACGTAGCACTCTATGTGTTTGTGCATCATGTCCTGAAATATATTCTGCATTGCCCTTTGATACGTAGCACTGGCATTCTTGAGGTCGAAAGGCATGACTTTATAGCAATATATCCCAAGATAAGTTCTGAATGCCGTCGCTTCTTCATCTTTAGGTGCGATTCGTATTTAATTATATCCGGCGTATCATCAATGATAGGCATGATAACATATTTCGTCGTGTTGTCGATTAGTAGTTTCGTTATAGGCAATGGAAAGTCATTTTTCGGACATGCCTCATTTAGATCTCTGAAGTCAACACATACTCTGATTTGTTCGCTTTTCTTTTTCACCGGGACAATATTGGATATCCATTTTGGATATTTGACTTCTCTTATGAAACTGACTCTGATCAACTTGGTTACCTCTTCTTCTATCAAAGGTACTAGATTTGTGTGGAATCGCCTTCGCACTTGTTTAATTGATTTCTTATCTTTGGAGATATTCAGTCGATACATCGCCACTGATGGTTCTATGCCTGTCATTTTTGCATATGTCCAAGCAAACACATCCTTATTTTCTTTCAACAATTTAGTATATTGATCGGCTTCCTGTTCAGATAGACAGGCATTTATGAATGTGTGTCGCGGTTCTTCTTTCATTCCCATATTTATTTCTTGCAAAGTATCGACCGTTGGTTGCCCCCCGTCTTCTATCTATTTTGGAGTTGTTTTCGGATGCTTGATTATTTCGGGATTCGATATTCAGCTAGCTACTGGATCGGTCGCGATCATGTTTACTTGTGCGTGAGAAGATGATGCTCCCAGTCCACACTGTTTCTCTTATTTCCTCTCATTTACACCAATTGGGATCTGTATACCTTTGTCGTTGTTCAGTCCAGTTGGTTCTTCACAGTCAAAACCCATATTTTGCATAATTTTCCTGCTGATGGGACTGTATCTTTTCAGATCTTCTAATGTTAACCTATCGCGATTCATCTTGCTGTTAGTCTTCTCTTCTATTCTTCTCTCTATGGAGGCATATAATTCAATGGGCTTAGGATTCCTTGAATTAGACTTGTCGCAAAACCATTTTAACATGATCAGAAATGGCTTATTTCTTTCAGCATGCAATATTAGCACCGTATAATTTGACTGCAGAATCTTCAATTGTTCCGGCGACAATAATGTTAGAGGGGGCTGCCTAGGTTGTCTTAAATGTTTCGGCACGAAGTAGAATTTCTTTTTCTTGTCTGTTTTTCAATATAATTATATTCTTGCAACTTGTCTTCTATTGTCGGTGCCTGACTGTCTACTATTGTCATGCCTCTTTCATTTCCTCTTTTGTTTTCTGTCGCGAATCCATCATAGTAGCTTGCATTTGTGAAAAAGGATTCTACCTCTGTATATGGTTTCCTGTCAGCCATCACTTTATACTAAATTCCGTTCCTGTAATACTTGAAGCACTGGTGCAGAGTAGATGGTATAATGCCATGTTGATGCATCCATGGCCTTTCTAGGAGGAGATTATATGTTGTTATTGCATTAATACCATGACATACAACATTCGTAGTTAGTCCTCCTATTTTCAGTGTCAACGTGATCTTCCCTAATGCTCGTTGTCCATCCTGATTAAAGCCCTAAATCATCATCCCACTGGGACGCAAATGAGAATGGCGGGATCCGAGCTCATTTAACACTTTCAACGATAACAAATTCATTGCAGAGCCATTATCTAGCATTATTCACTTGACTTGCTTATTGCGAATATGACCGATAATCATCTTTGGCCTATTATGTTCTTTATTACAGATTAGATCGTCATCGAAGAAGGTAAAAATGGACATGCAGTCGTTTTCTTCTGCTATTTTGAGCATATCCAGCCTTGTACTTTCCATTTCAACGAGTAATGCCTCCCTATTACTATTATTGGACAAAGCTCGGATTGAAGTCTGTCTGAAGTCCTCTGACAGTCGTAACACATCATATACGCTTAAGTGAGCAGGGATGCCCTTCAGATGACTCATGATGTCATAAGTTACTCTTTCAACTTTATTCTTCTCTTCCCTTTCGTTATTGGATAGCGCTTCAAACGTTTCTCCCTACATTATTTCGAGCCTTTGCTTCCAAAGTGGGCTTGTTATCCTCTTCCCTGAACGCAATGTAACTACTGTCGTTTTACCTGTATTCATTAGCGGTATTCTGGTCGACTCATCAGTAGATTTTACAGTAATCATATTGCAACTTTCTTTCTTTTTTTCCTTGCAGCATTTAAACAACAGATGTTGTTCATGTTTGCTTTCTTCACATTCTGTCCCTTTACGTGCAATGTCTTGAATAGAAAGCATGTTCACAACTGCCTTTCTACTTGTTTCTTACCCTTTTCCCATTATGATTTTGCCTCTGTTTATCATTCGCTGCAATATATTTTTCAATGCGAAACAATTCTCGGTCGGGTGTCCCAGCAGACGATGGTAATAACAATAATTTTTTTTCTTTCATCTTCTCGACTTCCTTAAGGCATTTCAACAGAGGCAATTCAATCGTTCTGGTTGCTAATTACTGGTTCATCATGGGGACAAAGTCTTCCTTTTCAAACCGTATCCTTCATGGGAATCATACGGTCGACTTTGTTTGTCATTTACTCGGCCTTTGTAACGATCTATATCTTCTCTTCTTTCTATTTTTCGTCTATTGCGGGGAACTTCCCTTTTCTTCTTTCGGTCAATGACATTTGTTATCAACCTGCTTGGTTCTCTTTGGCCTATTTCATTTTGAAATCTAGAATTCTTTTGGTCATCATTTCAAGTGCATGCGCTTTTGTGGAGAGATCGCGGAAAGTCCTTATGTCAGCACTTGTTAAGCCGAATGCGATTCCCATTTCCATTGAATTCAAGCACATCTTCACTTGTTCTTTCTCTTTAGGAAATTGTCTGCACAATGCCCTTGGGTCTTCGATCAATAAATTTTTCCACTGGTTCATTTTCTCTTTGTCATACAGAAGCCAAATCTATGTTGCTAACGTCTGGATCGGATGAGAAGAAATTTGCCATGAAGGTGTCTTGCATCTGCTCCCAAGTGCATATAGATTCTAGGACCAGACTAGAGTACCGTCGGAACGCCTTCCCTGTTAAAGAAGACCCAAATAGCTGCAGGTAATATTGTGGAATCGTGGAGAAGTTGCCCATGGTTGTGATGAAGTGTATAAGGTGCTCTTCTGGAGATCTGTCTCTGTTGAATTTCTGAAAGTCTGGATACTTGAAGTGTGTAAGGAATGGTACGTCTTCTACCTCTTGAGGATATGGTTTTCTAAATCAGAATCTTCCTGGGTGTTCTCTTTCCCTTTTGGTCTTGATAACCTCTATTATCATTTGTCGTATTTCCTCTTGTGTTATTACCCTCGTTGTGGTTGCTGATCCATGCAACCCTGTTCTTGGTGGTAGTGATCCTTTTGGTTGTTGTTCGTGGCCATTTACAATGGCCATCACAGGAGGAGCCACGACTTGGGCTACATTATGAGCGAGAGTAGCCAATCTTCTCGGAGGCTTCTACATTCCTCCATTAAAGCTGTTTGAGCACGAGCCATTTTGGTTATGCGTTCGTCTGTAGATGGTAATGGATTCTGACTTATCCTTGCCATGCATACAATCCACTTCCTGATTGCATCGTCTGATGGACTATCTAGGCCTTGAAAATAAATTCTCAGATGGTGGTGGGTCCAAAATTCAAGTGAGCCTTTTGTGTGCGGGTCATATCTCCATCTAGTTAGGCTTACCTTATGATGTTGGTAAATGATTGTGTAATGCCTTGAATTTTGAGGGTCGAGCAAAGCTTTACTCTCGAGATCCAGCACATCACTTATGCAATATGGATAATGATGTTTAGATGTCGTCCATATCAATGCGTTAAACATGAGTGGGATTATACTAAAACATCATATCATACTCTAGAGATAATGTAATTAAGCAAACGGAAGTTTGACGTATATGTATCAAAATAAGTAAGCAATTCACAACCTCCAGAGTATGATGAAGTAACAGGATTTAATATATACAAAATCTGTCTCAAAATGTACAAAATATGGAAACGTAAGATGTCTAACTAGGCAAGTATCCCAGTATCCCGATAAAGCAGCTCAATATCTACATAGACCCGCCTGAAAGTTGACAGTAGGAGAACTCCTCCTCTTGGTCCATGAAGTCCTGCTCCGCCGCATAGACCTCATCATCATCTGCATCTAAACCAGTGTCTGGTTGGTGTTTTAAAACACCGTCCCAGAGTGGGAGTGAGTGATCAACTTAGTGGTATTATAAGGCAAAGGTTAACATGTTATCAAGTCAATCAAGCAGTAATGATAAAGCAACGTAACAATCACTTCCTATTTACTCTTATTAATGTAGGAATGGAGTGCAAGAAATGATGCATGCCCTCGCATCAAAGCTCTCTCAACAAGCGACGCCGACACCAATATCACATATGACAACACTACCTCTCGTGCGACTTCCCCACCTTTAAAGCACGTCGTAACTAATGCAATGCAATGCATGGTCATGTTAGCCCAGTAGTTAATTAAGCTTATTCATACTGCAGATTTGGGAAGCTAGGGTACCTCCCTTTATATCATTGACTCGAATGAAAGGATCCATCTAGGGTCATCAATCCTATTTAAGCACATACGATAGGCAAGTTATAGGGTCATCACTCCTAATGAAAAGCAATCGATAGGCAAATTCAAAGTTTATACTTGCGGTTACTACAGGGTGGCTAATCACCTCGCCGTAGGCCGACAGCTCGAACATGGTGTCCCATACCACCATGCCTGGCTCACAAGTCTGAGTTTGCTCATTGGTCACTACGGGGTGGCTTATCACCTCGGCATAGGCTGACAGCTCGAACACGGTGTCTCATACCACCATGCCTGACTCATGAGTCTTAGCGGATCAGGGTACCATGGTTAAAGTGGGCCTTTACATTAGAGAGGGGTACCTTAGATTCAAGCAATAGTGTCCATACATGGTAAATACATAATAGGCCGAACGGTTTGTAGGCAAGTTTGATTGGTACGGGCACACGCTGACTTAATCGACATGAAGCGCATAAGCACCCCTCATGGCCTAACCACTGTCGACAATCATTGTGCGACCCAGATTCATCAAGTATACCAATGTGGTGAGATAAATTCGGCCACCTGAACTGGAACTGTTACCGATTGCCTGGGCTAGGTTGTAGCCCCAATCTTACTCAGATGCAACAATTAAATACATGTGATAATCAATTCAGTATTTGATAAAAATCCATGTGAAATCCTCATTTGAGCATTTCATCAAACACCTTGATCATGTTACCAAATACTAGCGTTTTATCAATCATTTGCATAGAGGTGAATATGATTTCATGAAAGAAACTATACATTTGTATAAGGCAAGAAAGAATCCTATCTTAACACTCGTAATACATACAAATCATCAATAATTTCTCATTCAGACAATTCATTAAACACTTAGACTACACTTCACCAAATACGTAGACTAGGTTAGTTACGACATATATTTTAGCAAATCCTTACACAAAGAGGTCAGCATGCATATGACAACGATGAATCCTAGATTAATAGTCATGGCAAGTATAAATCATGTTTACCTGTTCATTCAAACATTTCAACAAACACATGGGATGCATCTTTCGTTCAACATAGTTCATACATGTATATTATATCGAAAACGGCGTATCTAAAACAACATGGCAGCAATCAAGTCAGACATAAATCATTAACTGACATTAAAAGCATTGACAACTATAACCTAAATGTTTATAGTCCGCACCTTTCGTCGAAATTCTCGATTCGGACTTGGTTCGAATTTTACGTTCTCGAAAACGAAACGACAGGTACCTATTTCATGAAATAGGTTAGATAGTTTAGTGATTACTCAATCTGGATCTCTACAACGATACTAGTGTTAAGTTTTCTTACCTAAATCGTAGCTGAAATAGATCATGTAGCGTAATAGGAAGGCAATTCAGTGTGTGGAGTTGTGGGAAAGAATCACAGCAACGATCTCCCAAACTTTCCCTTCTCTCCTCACTCTTTTCTCTTCTTTTCTCTCTTCTCTCACCTAGGGTTTGGAGAAATTCGTATGGAATAGAAATGGGGTGAAATAAGGGCTTTATATAATCCAGAAGTGATGCGAATGGCCCCATGGCCACTATGTACATAAGTTATACCCTTTGGGCAACCGTTTTTGACAAACAGGGCTCACAGGGAGGCCACTCCTCACATACGACATAAGGTAAGTTCCCTGACAATGGATCTATGCCAGGATGTGATTTTAGTGCTATTAGATAAGTTGATCAACCGTGGAGGACCTATGTTAGATCAACGGTAATACTTACTCGATTGGGGCCCCAATTATATGGATATGTGCATGAAAATTTCACTTTTCCATGGGTGAAGTTTGGTCAGAAACTGACGGTCCAAAATCCTCAATTTCGCATGTAAGCGAATGACCCAATTTACTTAAGTTTTATTACGTTTTCTAAAGATATTCACGTTTCTCACACACTTTACTCAAGGTTTAAGTTATGCATTTCTGGACACAATCTGAGCTCGATTCCTATGATGGTTGTCAAGCCTAGTAGGACGGATGTAACCGTATAGTTTCGCAGTCATCAGACTTTCGACGTGCGGTCCAGGTCCGATACGGGGTTTCAATGTACTCCTGAGAGCGACAGGCTCATGGGATTTCTTCTAGGTTTTTAAGTAGTATTGAGTTAGCGATATAGACGGTTTTGGGTCTTGCCATTTGTGTAAATGGTGGTTCGAGCTAAATTCACTGATTAATTTGTTTAATACTTAATTAATTTTCATCTAAATTATAACAAGGTATGGTTCTGCCTAAGATGGTACTCGGGTCTTTGTACGAATTTTTTCGAGATGTTACAGAGTGTTATTTAATCCCCTGATTTGGGTGGTAGACAACCCTTGTTGTCCACATATCATTTCATAGGTTATGAGTGTCCTTGGGCCAACCCAAATGAAGTAACATTAAGGCCCAAGTGGGCTATCTTCTATGAGCCACACCCTTGCCAAATAATGCCCACTTAGTATATTGTGTAAATTTATTCTTTTACCTTATCGAGCATATGATGGATAGCCTTGCTGCCCAATTCTTTTTCCTAGGTCATATGCGGCCTTGGGCCAATTCAAATGAAGCAAAACCCTAAGGCCCATGTGGGCCCAACACTAAGAGAAATCGTTGGGGAGTGAGAAGCCCATCATGGTAACCTTCCTTAAGCTCGTTGGACAGACCTATTACCTAGTGGTCAGTGCACCTTGCACAGTACCTTTGGTCAAGTGGACTACACTTAGCGATGCTTATTTTAGAATTCACAAACTGGACAATTGGGCTTTTTCTTGGTTTGCTTGTATATGTGGCTAGTGGACCCAATATGATATATGACATGAAAGATGTTAGCATGTTGTCCTTATGTTTGAGATTATGCATTGTTTCTAGTTAATGGTGGAATGTGTGGGTTCCACTTAGTTGTGGAGTTGGATCCACACCATTGAAGGCCTTGTGGTTAGAAGTTTATCCCTTAGAGTTGGCTTAGTGGTCCACCAAGTGAGACTCACACTTGACCTATACGACCCCATGCCTTACATGTAGTCCAAGGTCAATATGTAAGTTACATTAGGTGGGACACACCTAGTAATGGTCGAGATAATGATACATGTGTGATAACATGATAATGATGATTGTGAGTTGTTGGTTGAAATGATAAATATGATCTAATTGATGGTAATTATGGTAGGGTTAATATCAATTATGGTGACAATTTAATAGATGGTAAATTGATGACATATGCATTGATGATGAAATAGTTATGACATTGCTTATGTTAATCATGAAGTGGAAGTGATCTTCAAGCTAATGATGATGATAGTATGTACATGTATATGATGAAAAAATATGCTAGTTGATCACCATGCTTTACTTGATAATCATTACATTGGATAATGAGGTTGATATCCTTGTTGATAATCATGCACGTGTTGATACTCATGATGATGATATGTATATAATCACTATGCTTTGCTTGATATTGGTTACATTGGAGATGATATTGATATCAAAGTGACATTAATGCATACGTCGAGGGTCATAATGATCTCATGCATAAGATAACTATGTTTTACTTTATGCCTAAATAATGATAAATAAATAATGTTGGTGAACGTAAGGATAACCTGATGCATGAGAGAAGCCTAATGCCTAGGGCATGTATAATGTTAGTGTTGGATGATGGTCATGATATTGATGATGCATGTGAATCCTTGTATGTTATATACTTCATGCACAAGCTTCAATGACTTCGATAATTCGGCGTAAAATGTTGGTATGACACCTGATGATTTTTATGGGGTTACATTAGTGATTGATGCAAGGGTTACACTAAATGTTTGCTAATATCATTTTCTTTATGTTGACATGACACTTTCTTTATATTGACATGGTACTTTTTTATATTGATGCGACACTTATTTTATAATAGAAGTAGCATTGTGTTGAGTGTCAAATATTACATATTTTTTCCCATTTATATCTTGCTTTTATGAACATAATACTGCTTAATGGTATATTTTAAACATGTTCGTATTACAAGGCGAGTTTAAGAGCTTAGAGTGAAAACAATGTTAAAAGCATGGATTTGATGCTCAAGAATCACCAAATAAAAGAACCAAGATTGAAGATTTCAAGACCCCAAGAGTCAAGAAAACTAAGTGAAAAAGGAAGGAAGTGCATAAATTAGTGCAGGAATTTGTAGGATCTGAGCTTAGATTCATCAAAATAGTTTAGATGACATCAAAGTCGGTCTTCGATGACATCAAAGCCCTTAGATGACATCGAAGAATTACAGAAAAATCAAGTTTGGTTGTTGGACAAATTGGAGCCAGTCTTCGATGACATTGAAATAGTTTTGATGAATCGAAGCTAGACTTAGATGACATCGAAGGCAGTTCGATGACATCAAAGGGTTTATGTGGAGCCTATGCGGAGTGAGCAGTTTTGAAGTGGTTTCTGAAATTTTCAAACCAGTTTGAAGGAGGGAGTTCTCCACTTATAAATAGGGCATTCCAGGGCATTCCTAAGTAATTATTCAAAGCATTGAAGAGCATTTTAGAGTTTTTCTAAGTTTCTTTAGCTTCTTTTAGAGAGCTTTCAAGTTTCATAGTTCTTATTTTCTTTACAAGTTTTTCTTTATTTATTTTTTCTTTCTTTTTTGTTGCATTTCTTTCTTTTCTTGTTGCTTATTGTTTTTGCAATTTAGTTATGTTTTTCTAAGTTCCCTCTAGCCCAAGCTAGAAGGGAAGCACATTGGTTTAATGTTTTCATAGTTGTGATGATTGATTGTTTTAATGATGAGAAGAGTGGTATATGCATGTTATCAATTATTTAGGTTTAGTTTTTTATCCTCATGTGAGATCTATATGTTTCTATCATATGAAATCCACATTGATGGATAGGCATACCCTGAATTGATTCGATTTCTTAGATAGGAGAGGTTCTTAACCTACTACATTTCTTTGATATTCATCATCTTATGGATATGACTTCTTAAAATCACTAGCACTTGAAAATATATATCAATGGTGCAAATCCATAATTTTTTAATCTTTTATATCATTTATTTAAAATGTTTAAATTGTTTTATTTTTCGATTAGGCCAACCATAGTGCTCGGATCCTAGTTGTGTTATCCAAGTCATCATGATTTTGGAACATTAACGTATGTGTGGAACTTTAAAGCTTGGGTGTTGTTTTAATTCAGTTGAATTACATCCATTCAAAACTCCCAAAATCAAGTCATCAGTTTATTTTTTACTACTTATTTATTTTGTATTTGATTTTCTCCTTCTCGTGGGATATTTTGTATTTGATTTACTACTTAGTTTATTTTGTATTTGATTTTCATCTCCCTGTGGGATCGACCCTGTATTCGTGGGATATTACTTTTGAACCTTTACACTTGGAGGCAAGCAATCAAGTTTTTGGCACCGTTGCCCGGGTGAGATGGAGATAGATTAGATCTATACAAGATAGCTAAGGTAAGTTCTCTTCTAAACCCTCTAAAATTTCTGTAGATTTTCTATTTTTCTTTGAAAGTAAATAGTTGGGTCTTTCAACCACTAACTGTGACATAAGGTTGCCCTGCTTGGGATTTTATCACCCAAGTGCTATGGTTGTCTTACAATTGTTGTTTGATCAAAAATATCATCCGCTAAATCTATTTTTCAGATTAGCATAGTTTATTTTCTGCATTATTTTATTTTATTTTTATTTATTTTGCTTTGTGGATTGAACCTTTATGGTCGGCTTTGCCACCGGGGTTGTTGATTTATTTTGCTTTGTGGATTGAACCCTCATGGTTGGCTCTGCCACCTCGGTTGTTGGTTAAGTTTTTATTTTTATTTTAAGTATCATACTTGCTATTTGAATTAGTGGTATTTATTGTGTGGTGTGGATAGTTTAAGTCCCGTTGGAGTAGGGATCAAAACAATCGACTCTCCTCCGAAAGCAGACTAGTTCCATGCCTTGATCATTTATTTAGGAGAGACACTCAACATCAATTGGATTCCATGGCATACCCAGTTGATAATCCAAATCCAAATTTGTCAGATCCAACTATAAATCAAAACAGAGAAAATCAACAAAATCCTCCTCTTGAGGATGAGAATGAAGTTCATATAAATGTGTTAAACCAACCACGGACTTTACGTGAACGTCTACACCTTGAGAAATCAACTTTACTATCTTGCATTGTGTTCCCGGATCACACAGGGAGCATTGATTTTAAACCAGGTATGATTCAAGTGATCCCTAAATTTCATGGTTTGGATTCTGAAAGCCTCTATTTGCACCTCAAGGACTTTGAGGAAGTGATTGCAACATTACAAGTAAACAATGGCAATAGGGATGCACTTAAGCTTAGGTTATTCTCATTTTCTCTAAAGGATTAGGTTAAAGCATGGCTCAACTCTCTAAGACCTCATACCATCACTACATGGCAAGCCTTAAGTAGAGAGTTTTTGAAAATGTTCTTTCCCAAGCACAAAATAAATGTATTAAAATAAGAAATCATGTCATTCTCCTAAAAGGGGAATGAACTATTTTTCCAAGCTTAGAAGCACTTCAAAGACCTTTTACTTACTTGTCCACATCATGGTTATGAACCATGGCATGTGATTGATGCGTTTTGAAAGGGGCTCACCATGGATACTCGCCAGTTCATAGAGATGATATGTGGTGGAACCTTTCTTGACAAAGATCATAATGAGGCTTGGGATTTTCTAGACATGTTAGCAGAGAATATGTAGACATGGGATGTCTCTACTAAACCAGACCAAACTAGACCCATTCCTAGAGAGAAAATGGGGATGCACATCCTGAGAGAGGAAGACGACCTTAATGCAAAATTCGCTACATTAGCTAGAAAGGTCGAAGCCTTGGAAATTAGGAAGATTGATATGGTTAAAGTAAACACTTCCTTAGGTAATTTTTGTAGCATTTATGGTGGTGCAGACCATGACACAAAGGATTGTCCAACAATCCCAATTGTGCAAGATATCATGCATGAGCAAGGGCAAGCAAATGCTATAAATAACTACCAAAGGTCAGTTATGCAACCAATAGGAAACACGTATAACCAAATTGATGTATCCATCCTAATCTTAGTTGAAAGAATGAACCATAAATTAATGCACCCAATGCACCTCAAATACCTCCACAAAACAACTTCTTTGGGGCATCTAACAATGCACCATATGTGCCCCTGCTAAAGCGATCATCTGTGGAGGATGCATTAACCGCATTCATGAACTCTTAAGCTCAAATGATCATTTTCTAATCTAATCAAATCAGGAATTAAAGACGGCCATGACTAGGATTGAGACTCAACTAAATGCTAGGGAAAAAGGCACCCTTCTTAACCTGTGCCAAACCCTAGAAACACACATTTCATTGGAGACTCAAATCCAAGTGAGCTACATCATGAACAAGCTAAGACCATCATTACCTTGAGAAGTGAAAAAAAGCTCAATAACAAGATAATGCAACCAATAGAAATACTGGAGAATGAGCCACCATCTCAAGAGAATTATGAATCGGCTATGGTTCAAGAGCCGTAACAACAAAAGGACAAAGAGACTAAGTCATATGAACCCCCAGTTCCATTCCCATCTAGACTTCAGAACCTAACTGTCCCCATGAAATATCAAGAGGTGTTGGTGTAACATCT
Organism: Magnolia sinica; assembly: GCF_029962835.1. Classification (NCBI taxonomy): domain Eukaryota; kingdom Viridiplantae; phylum Streptophyta; class Magnoliopsida; order Magnoliales; family Magnoliaceae; genus Magnolia; species Magnolia sinica. The sequence goes on from NC_080584.1 coordinate 33,947,151, forward strand.
CAAAAAAATTCGTACAAAGACCCGAGGACCACCTCAGGTAGAAATCACAAAGGCCCAAATCCTTTAGAAATTAGACGAGAATTAACTAAGAGCTAAACCAGATGCACCTATGAAATTAGCACTAACAACTCTAAATACAAACTACAAGACCCAAAATAAGTAGAACCGCTAATGCTACATTGCCTAAAAACCTAGGATCTATCTCAAAACCCAGTTGCTCTCGGGAGCACATTGAAACTCCGTATCGGACCTGGACCGCGCGTCGAAAGTCCGATTACCCCAAAACTATATGGTTATGACCGCTTTGTTGGACTTGACCACCACCTCGAAAATTAAGTCCTAATAGTATCTAAAAATGCACAACTTGAGCCCAGAGCGAAGTGTGTGAGGAACGCGAATATCTTTAGGAAATGAATAGAAACTTAAGTGAATTGAGTCATTCAGTTGCAGGCCAAATCTAAAGCTACAGACTATCAGATTCTGACCCCACTACACCTAGGAAAATTTCCCAACACAGGTCGATGTACTTGTGGTCCTGATCGAGTGTCGATGACCGTTGAACTGAAAGTAGTCCTCCGCAGTCGATCTGTAAATCTGATCAGACTGAAAACTTAGATCCATCATCAGGGGGCTTACTCCCGACCGTATGCAAAAAATGGGCCTCTAGATGCGCTCCGTTGGACCAAAACAACCAACTTTTGGCTATAACTTAAGTATACCATTGCCCTAGGGCCAATCTAATCAGTTCTGGGCCAATATAAGGGCCTTAACCCACCCCTCTCTCATTCCATACGAATTCCAAAACCTAGGAGAGAGAAGAGAGCAAAGAGAGAAGGAAAGAGAGAGAAAGTAGGAGACAGTCCCTAGGATTCAATCCCACCACCCCACTTGCTGAATTAGCCTTTCTATATCGCTATTCCGACAATTCCGACTCCGTTCTTGGGTAAGAAATCCTAATCTTAACCTATTTTAGAGATTCAAATAGAGCAGATGGTGGAATAACTAACCTATTCCATGCTATAGGTTGTTGTGGCATCGTAGACAAAGACTTAGTGTTTAAACTGAGTTCGTTACGAGTCTACCGGTGAAAGGTGTGGACTATAAACATTTAGGTTATGCTTTTCAAGGCTTTCAATGTCAGCAATGATTTATGTCTAAATTGATTGCTATCACATATACTTAGATATGCTGTTTTCCATATATTTCACATATATATATACTATGTTGATTGTAAATGCATTCTATGTGTTTGTTGAAATGTTTGAATGAATATGGAATTATGATTTGTGCTTGCCATGATTATTGAATGCAAATACATGATTGTTGTACGTGTGGCAACTCCTATGTGGAAGGTTTGCTGTAATACACGTTTTAACTAATTCATTACATGCATGTGATATGTGTAGTCTAAGTGTTTGATAAAATGCCTGAATGGGAAAATGCTTGTTTAAATGTATGTAATGAGGATGTTGAGATAGGATTCTCAATTCCCTTATCTATGGTTATATTTTTCTTCATGTAACCTATCTTACTACTATGTGATTTATGGATAAAATGCCTATGTATGTTAACATGTACTTTAGGTGCTCGTTAAAATGCTTATATGAGATTTATATTTAAATTGGTTGCTACTTACTGTTTGGACAAACACATATGAATGCCTATTGTCTGGAGTGTGTTTGGGGCTATGATGTAGTCTAGACAATCGGTAATGGTTTATGATTGGTAGTCGAACTATTTTAGCCACGACGGATGTGTTCGACAAATCCAAGCCGTATGCTGCGTGTCGATAGTGGTTAGGCCACGTGGAGTGCTTATGCGCTCCATGTTGATTAACTCAACGTATGCACATACCAGTCGAGCTCGTCAAGTAACCTGATTGGCTCAATGTATGTTCACCATGTATGGATGCTACTACTTGATTCTAAGGTACCAAACTCACCAGTGCAAAGCCCATTTAACCTTGGTACCTCGATCCGCTAAGACTCATGAGTCGGGCATGGTGGTATGGGATATTGTGGCCTAGCTGTCGGCCTACGCTAGGGTGACGAACCTCCCCATAGTGACCAGTGAGCAACCCAAACTCGTGAGCCGAATACGGTGGTCTGAGACATTGTATTTGAGTTGTCCGCCTACGATCAAGTGACGAGCCCGTAGTGACCTCGAGTATACACTAGAACTATGTTAAGGTGACTAGCCTTTCCGTAGTAACCTCGAGTATAAATTAAGCCTGCGCTGATGGTAACGAGCCTCTCCATAGTGACCTAGAACTGTCTATCGTATGCGATTAACTAGAATTGACGACCCTAGATGGATCATTGTTTGGATAAATGATATAAAGGGAGGTACCTCAGATTCCCAATCCTACTGCATGAATATGCTTATCTAAGAACTTCGCTAATCACGTACATGCACCGCATTGCATGTGCCTTTAGCGTTAGAGTTGAGCACAGCGGGAGTGTTGCATGCCGCGATCATGAGATGATATCATTGAGGGAGTGCAGGCGAGGGCATACATCATTATCGCATTTCATACTCGCATTAACAAGAGTACTTAGGACACGATTGTTGTACTGCTTTATCATTAGTGCTTGACTGAATTGATAACATGCTAACCTTTGCTTTATAGTTCCACTGAGTTGATCACTCACTCCCACGTTCTGGGACGGTACTTTAAACACCAACCAGACTCTGTTGTAGTTGCAGATGATGGCGATGCTTACGTAGCAGAGCTAGACTTTTATGATGACGAGGAGTTCTCCTATATGCAACTCTCTAGCAGGTCTATGTAGACCTGGAGTTGTGCATTGGGGCTACAGGGATATGGATAGACGATATCACATTTTATCATTTTTGTTATTTTTAGAATTATACATGTAAATGCTTAACCTGGTGACTTTCATACTTTGGGGACGTACAACTACTTATACGTTTTATATACTTATCACAGTTTTCTGCTTGCGTAATTTAATTGTCTCTGGAGTATGATATGTTGATTTGGTATAATCCTACTCATATTTAATGCACTAATACGGACAACATTTAATCATCATTATCTATGTTGCATAAGTGATGTGTTGAAACTCGGGAGTTGGGCTCCTGCTCGACCCTCGATTTTCAAGGTGTTACAATTGGATATGCTTCAAAAGGTTACTATCAATATTCCTCTACTTGATGCCATTAGACAAATTCCATCATATGCTAAATATTTCAAGGACTTGTGTACTGTAAAAAGGAAATTAAATGTGCATAAAAAGGCCTTCCTTACTGAGAAAGTGAGCGTTATCATTTTAAAAAGGGTCGTACCCAAATACAAAGATCCGGGAAGTCTCATTATTCCTTGTATTATTGGGAATTTCTAAATTGAGCCTGCTTTGTTAGATTTGGGTGCAAGTGTCAACTTAGTTCTTTATTCGGTTTACAAACAAATAGAGTTAGGCGAGCTTGAACCAATCACGATTACACTCCAATTCGCTGACCACTCCATTAACGTACTAAGGGGAATTTTAGAGGTTGTGTTAGTCCAAGTGGAGAAATTCTACTTTCCCATGGATTTTATTGTATTAGACACTTAACCTTGTGTAAACGCTAACGCTCAAGTTCCCATCATTTTAAGCTTCCCATTCCTAGCAACTTCAAATACAATCATAAATTGCAGGAATGGAATGATGAACTTGTCTTTTGGTAACATGACTCTAGATCTAAATATTTTCAATCTATGTAAGTAGCCCATTGACAATAATGAGATCCATGAGCTGAATTTCATGGACTGCTTGATAGAAGAAGAGGAATTGGAACCTAGTCTGATTAAGGAATTGATTCAAGTCTTTGGGGACTTGAAAATTTTTTATTTAGAAAAAGTGCTTACTGAAATTTGTGATGATAATGAGAGCACTACCCCCCAGGACATTGATATGTACCAATGGAGATCGCGCACTCAAATCCTATCTATCGAGGACTCGCGACCTCTGCCATCACCAACCAATGTTCAAAAGCTTGATCTAAAACCACTACTAAATGATCTTAACTATGTATACTTAGGTGAAAATGAAACTTACCCTATGGTGATCTCTTCATTTTTAGAAAAGGATCAAGAGATTAAATTATTGAATATTCTAAGGGACTACAAAAGAGCCTTGGGTTAGACAATTTCTGATATTAAGGGTATAAGCCCTTCCATATGCACCCATCAGATTCACCTCGATGAGGACTCCAAACTAATTAGACAACCTCAAAGGCGACTCAATCCAAACATGATGAAAGTTGTAAAAAATGAGGTGATCAAATTATTGGATATGGGAATCATCTACCCAATATCCGATAGTGTTTGGGTGAGTCTAACTCAAGTACTCCCAAAGAAATCTGGAATAACTATCATGCAAAATTCTAATAATGAACTCATACCAACACGAGTTACCACAGGTTGGTGTGTGTGCATTGACTATAGAAGATTGAATATGGTCATAAAGAAGAACCATTTTCCTCTACCATTCATTGATCAAGTTTTAGAGAGGGTAGTATGTCACTCCTTCTATAGTTTTCTTGAAGGATATTTCGGATATAACCAAATAGAGATAGCCCTGGAAGACCAAGAGAAAACCACATTCACTTGTTCATTTGGCACATTTGCTTTCAAACGGATGCCATTTGGATCGTGCAACGCCCCAAAAACTTTCCAACGATGCATGTTAAGTATTTTTTAAACTGTAGTTGGGAAATTTCTTGAGGTTTTCATGGACGACTTTTCTGTATTTGGGAGTAGTTTTGAGGAATGCCTCAACAATTTATCTCTTGTCTTGTCTAGGTGTGAAGAGAAGCACGTTGTCTTAAATTGAGAGAAATGTCATTTCATGGTTCAAAAAGGAATTGTTTTGGGCCATGTTATCTCCAAAAATGGAATCGAAGTAGATCGCTCAAAACTAGACATTATAGTTAATCTACATATTTCCTGAACTGTTAGAGATATTGATCACTTCTAGGGCATGCTGGTTTCTATAAAAGATTCATCAAGGACTTTAGTGCCATTACTAGACCCTTGACTAGTCTTCTCCAAAAGAATGTCCCATTTAAGTGAACAAATGAGTGTGCAATTGCCTTTAATAAGATTAAATCATCCCTTACCACTGCACCTATCATGCGTCCACCAGATTGGATACTTCCTTTTGAACTAATGTACGATGCAAGTGATTATGCCATAGGGGTTGTTTTGGGCCAAAGGAAAGATAAACGACCCTACGTTATTCACTATGCGAGTAGAACTCTAAACTCAGTCCAAGTAAACTACTCAACAATGGACAAGGAGTTACTTGCAGTAGTTTTTGCTTTGGATAAGTTTAGGTCCTACTTGCTAAGATCCAAAGTAGTCATTTTCACGGACCATTTGGCTTTGAAATATTTGTTATCTAAGAAGGATGCAAAGCCAATACTTTTGAGATGGATCCTCCTACTCCAAGAATTTAACTTGGAGATAAAAGATAAGGAAGGAGTAGAAAACGTAGTGGCCGATCACCTTTCCAGATTGATTTTAGATGATTCTATTGAGGAGATACATACCCAGGACACTTTCCCTTATGAACAACTATTTGTGATCTCCAAATTTCCTTGGTATGCGGATATAGTGAACTATCTTGTGATGAGAAAAATGTCATATCATTGGAAGTCACAAGATAGGAAGCGTTTTGAAACCGAAGTTAGGAACTTCTTCTGGGATGACTCGTATTTATATAAATATGGGACTGATCAGATTTTTAGATGTTGTGTCTTAGAAGATGAAATTCAGAGTGTTATTTCCTTTTGCCACATGGAAGCATGTTATGGCCATTTTTCTGCTAAGAAAACCACTGCAAAAATCTTACAGTGTGGTTTTGACTGGCCCACCATGTTTAAAGAAACCCATGCTTTCTGTAGTGCTTTTTATCGATGTCAAAGATTGGGAAGAGTGTCCCAACACAACCTGATGCCTTTATCCCCAATTTTACCATTGGAGATTTTTTATTGTTGGGGTATTCATTTTATGTGCCTATTTCCATCTTCTTTTGGATTTCTTTATATATTGGTTGGTGTGAACTATATTTTCAAGTGGATTGAGGTAGTTCCAAGTAGGACCAATGACAACAAAGTGGTAAGACAATTTCTCAAGAAAAGTTTTTTTTTTTTAGATTTGGAACTCCAAAAGCCATTATTAGTTATGGCGGGTCTCACTTTTGTAATAAGACATTTGAGGCTTTGATGAAGAAATATGACATTAAGTATAAAGTGAGCACCCCTTACCACCCACAAACGAGTGGGCAAGCTGAGATTTTTAATCAGAAAATCAAACATATTTTGGAGAAAACTATAAGACTAGATAGGAATAATTGGTCCCTCAGAGTATCCGACGCTTTATGGGCTTATAAGACTACTTATAAGACCCCGTTTGGAATGTCCTCATATAGATTGGTGTATGGGAAGGTTTGCCATTTACTCGTGGAATTGGAACATAGAGCATACTGGGTAATAAAGAAGTTAAACTTTCACATGGATCAAGAAAGTGGACAAAGAAAATTGGAGTCGAATGAATTAGAGGAGTTGAGGATAAACTCCTATGAGAATTCTAAAATTTACAAAGAAAGGACCAAAGCTTTTCATGACAAAAATATTTTGAGAAAAAATTTTGAACCTCAACAAAAGGTCCTATTGTACAATTCCCATCTCCAGTTCTTTCCGAAAAAATTAAGGTCAAGATGGATAGACCCATTCATTGTGAAGAATGTATATACTCATGGGGATATTGAAATTGAGAATCCACGTAATGGAAATGTGTACAAGGTAAATGGTCAAAGATTGAAGCCTTATATGGAAAACTTTCATTTGGGAGAGGAGTCATTCCTTTTCATGAGCCAGAATATTCAGATTGATGCTCCTAGTCTGACGGATCATTTGTGTAGGATTTGTATCATATTCAAATTTTCTTTTTTAGTGTCACTTAGCATTTGCATTTCTTCACGATAGGTACTATCCACCATTTTTTTTTCTGCATTACATTTTCATTACATTGGGGACAATGTAGATTTTAGGTTGGGAGTGTGGATAGTCATCCATGTGAGAGTTATTTTTTTAAGGTTTAAGTTTATTTTTTAAATTTATGAGAAATTTTTTTAACATTTTCAAAATAATATGTCTATATACAAGAATGTGAACATGATATTATGCAAATTCCAAAGGCAAAGTAAATACTTATTCTATGTTGATAGTAGTCAGAATTCTGATAACGAAAAATTATAGACTTGAATTCGATTATCTAATCACTATTTTAGAGTGAGTTATAATTTGATGTACTGAATTCATAATACACCCTAGCTACCTCAGTAAGGAATATGATATGTGAACTAGAATAACTAATTTTGATTTAAAGAAGGATGAATGATTGAGTACCATTGACATATGCTTAAAAAAAAAAAATGAGAAACAAGAGTGTTAGAAAAAGAAAATTTATTAAAGAACATAAATGTAATGACTATAACAATCGTGTCAGTAATCTGGAGTAAGGATACCTAAGTATCCATTGTTGTTACCATCACAATTATGATACCTTAGGTTATGAAGCAAACCCGGGGGGAATCTTCATCTAAAGGTGGTTTATAATAATGAGGATATGATGATAAAAGAAGAAAGAGCATGATGAAAATGAGATAACTAGAGATTTCATATTCCTGGGATGATTGAAAGGAGTTAGAATAGGGAGCATGCATATTTCTAAAAGTTATACTAGTGTCACTGAGTACCTAAGTATATTGGATCATAACTATTCTAAAATTTGATTAGGTCTCTGAACTCAAGGATGTAATGGATTAGGAAATTAAGGTTCTAACTAACTTCAGACTTAGGACAAGTGTTGCTTTGTTTTGGAATTCATATAATGAATGGAGCATAATTGTATAAATTCCTGAATGTTGAATTATTTTTCATGTTTTCAATGTTTGTGGGTAATATTTCTGGAAATCCTCACGAGACTATAACTCGTCCATTAGGAGAAACCTTCGAGTTTAAAGGCTTATTGCATATGCTAAATGCAATCGAGATTAATTGCGAAAGTGGTGTAGTTAGAATTTTTATTTTTCTAGAATTAGTTTTTATTTTTATTTTCTTCGCTTATTTTGCTCGGAACTAGCAAAATGCTGGTTGAGGGGGGTGTGTTGAGTCTCAAATATTGCATAGTTCCCCCCATTTATATTTTGGTTTTATAAACATGATACTGCTTAATGGTATATTTTATATATGTTTGGGTTGCAAGGTGAGTTTAAGAGTTTAGAGTGAAAATAATGTTACAAGCATGGATTTGATGCTCAAGAATCACCAAGTAAAAGAATAGACATTTGGAGACCAAGATTGAAGATTTCAAGACCCCAAGAGTCAAGAAAGCCAAGTGGAAAAGGAAGGAAGTGTAGAAATTAATGCCGGAATTTGTACAATTTGAGCTTAGATTCATCGAAACAGTTTAGATGACATCGAAGCCCTTAGATGACATTGAAGAATTATAGAAAAATCAAGTTTGGTTGCTAGACAAATTGAAGCCAGTCTTTGATGACATTGAAACACTTTTGATGAATCAAAGCCAATCTTGGATGACATCGAAGGCAGTTAGATGACATCGAAGGGTTTACGTAGAGCCTATGCGAAGTGAGCAGTTTTGAAGCGGTTTTCAAATTTTTCAAACCAGTTTGAAGGAGGGAGTTCCCCATTATAAATAGGGCATTCCAGGGCATTCCTAAGTAATTATCTAAAGCATTGAAGAACATTATAGGGTTTTTCTAAGTTTTTCTAGTTTCTTTTAGAGAGATTTCAAGTTTTATAATTCTTATTTTCTTTACAAGTTTTTGTTTATTTATTTTTTCTTTCTTTTCTGTTTGCATTTCTTTCTATC